>NW_024354503.1:8468591-8742595 GCF_902729225.1 Pteropus medius | reverse complement strand
TAGTATGAGATAACTAGATTTTATATATATATATATATATAATCTATATATGTGTGTGTGTGTGTGTGTGTGTATATACACGCACACACATACATATATAAAAGATATATGTATATATGTAAAGAATGGGCTCTATTGAGCATATAAATAAAAATCCAATAAGAAAACATGATTGACACTTTATTAACTCCACAGCGTCCCTTTTTTCTTTTTATTTGCTTCTTGCTTCCCTTTTACATTTGATTTCTTATAAGTTAATGTCGTAGATGTGGTCTTTGGCAACTGGCTAATCTGTGAATTCTTATTTTTAAGACATGAAAAAAAAAATCTATAATTTTCCATGATGGCAGTGGTTATATACACAGTCCCACAGCAGCCAAGAAGTATATCCACACTGGATGTATGTGAGAACAAAGTGACAGCAGCACGGTTGTACAAGTGGGAAATCTTTTGGCTGGAGCTTTTATCATTAAAATGAATTTCTAAAGGGAGTTTGTGGCATTGTTTTCTTCTGTATATTTTTTGAAGCAGGATATAGGTTTATTTGTCTGGGAGTTTGGCATGGGACCATTCCAAAATGAGGGCTTCCCAGCATTTTCAGTCTGCAGAGGTGCTAAGCTCTGCTATTTCTATGGATTGACAGGGAAATGGTGGAAATCACAGTGGTGGAGTGAGCTCTTGTCCCCTCCCTCTGTTTTCACTTGAGTATTTTCACTTTTTCTTGGCTCTACGTGTTAACATCTCTTTCAATAAGACAAAGGGAATCAACTGTTCAAACTTTTGTGAAAGAAAATCTGAAGTTTTATTACCAAACAACTTTATTTTACAAATAAGAAAACATAATTAGTTTCTGATTATGAATGAGTGATTTGTTCAAAGAATTCAGTTCTAAACATTGTGATATAACCAACACCAAGGCATTTCAATCTCAGGTCAGTGTGTTTCCACTTAAACACTGCCTCCCTGTTGCTGCTAACTTCTTTGTTAGTATTACTGACTAACTTCTAAGGCCTGAGATTCTGAATATTCCTGGTCAAAATAATTGAGAGGTGCATCTGGAAAATCTAGGAGTCAAGATTGCAGTTGCTCAATAACATTACTTCTGATTTCAGTGAAAATTTTGGTTATATTTGGTAGAATACCTACGTTCGGCTTTCAGTTAATTTCCTAATGAATCTACATCCTATGAGAATTATATGGCTATGCTCCAGTTGCACTGTAAGTTCACAATGCCTTCTCAAAGACAATAATATTTGTAGTCAATCCTAACAAATTATAACTCAGAGAGATATATTTGGTGATTTTGTGAGTTGTAGATATAACAACAACGACAAAAAAGATTGCCCATATTCTGTTTGTTAAAACATCATATGTATTTCAAATATTAAATTTCTAATCACAATTTCAGAAAGAGTATAAATATTTGTTTTATGCAATTTAAAAGTTTTATCACTAGTGATTTGTCAGCAATGCCATTATAACCAGGGATGGCAATTCAAGGAATTTCCAGCGCAGCTGTACGGACAATAAAATTAAAATCACAACAAAAATTATCTACAGAAGTGAAAGTGTTGACTTAATTATATATATCACCTTCTACTCCCATGGGAACACTAGTGACCCAGATATGTACTTTTCAATGCATTTTTCCTCCTTAACTTTAGTAGTTAACGGTTTCATGCTTCTGTAATCAACACACTGGCAATATGTCTTTCCATCAAGTGCTATTTATCTGAAGATCTTAAATAACTATAAAGCACATATATTTTGTCTGACACATATATCCAAATATGCTTAACTATGTAGATTGATCTCTTTCACTATTGTTTGAGATTGTAAATCCCAAGAGTGAGAATAAAGGCGATAAGAGAGACCGAAATAAAGTTAAGAAGAGAGGAAAGAAGAAATAAAAGCCAGAAAGTCAGAAAAAAAAAGGATGTTTTTCTATCTACATTTTAGGGTGACATATATGGATCAAAGAAATTTGGTGATTATCATTAAAAGGGTCCAATAAAAATGCCAAAGAATGATAGAATATTGTGTAGAATATTGCAACTGGAATGAATCTATAGTATTACACTGTCCAACTCCATCTATTCACATAGACAACATAGACCCTGAGAAGAGTTGTCTTGCCTGAGGTCATAAGTCATTAAATGGCAGAGCTGGAAACTCTAAACTCCTGTTGTGTAGTCCAGGGTTCTGGGCTGAAAAATCAAGAAATATAAAGAGAGGAGTTGCAAATAAAAGTGAATTATTTAAATAAATATACAAAAGTATATTTTCACAGTTTAGTGAAAATTATAGTTGGAATTCTTAATAAAATTTAAAAATCAGCAGGTAGAGGCTTTTTAAAACTCCAATAAGAGAAATGTCTACAACATAGTCATAATTTCATTACTAATTAGAATGGCAACTTTACCAGGGATATACATGGCTCTTACTGCAAATTGATAAATTAGCCCAAACAGGTTTTTAATTTAGAAAATGTTCTTGGTGTGACTTATAACTTCAAATAGCATGATGTGATTGAAAAACTACCAGACACCGAATTTTAGGCTTGAGTCTTTTACAAGAGCTGTACAGTTTTCAAGAAATAATTAACCCTTTCTGAGCTTCTAGTAATTCATCTAAAATTAAGAGTTTAAATTAGAGGACTGCTAAACTCCCTGTCCAGTCTAACTTACTATAAGTTAAATTACTATATAAGTAAGCTTCGGGTTCTTCTGGATTTAATACATTTCTTCTTTGAAGAAAGAAAAGTCAAACTTCTAAGCTAAAATGTAACATAAAGGGTGCCTTTTCTCAGTTTCTCTAACTTCATCCATTTTTTAAGTCAAAAGGTATTGTTATTTTGTAATTGTCTTTCTGTTGTTCAATTCTCCAAATAAAAGGATGTGTTGGTATAATGAGTTCAACAGTACCGTATGTTAAATCCCTTGTGATCTGAATTGAAAACATAAGTGTGGTCCTTTCCTTGTCAGAAGATTTTAGCTCTGAATTCATTTTCCACCATCTCAACCATAAATTAGTTTAAATGTCCAAATGAAATAGGTATCAGATCACTCTAATACCCAGACGTTATAATAAAATAGGTGAAAATATTTAAGAAAAGAATGTAGATAAATTTTGCTAAAGTAGGCTAGAAAGGGCTGATATTAAATAATCAGAATTAAATCTCTAAATTAAGTAAAATAAGACTTCATTTTTCATTCCAACTTTTACTCTTTGAGGGGGAAAAACTCAGGTCATTAATTATTCAGGAAACATTTCAACTTTGAACTTTTTTATCCATTTACTAAATATTAATTTTCATTATGTTTAGATCTCATGTAAACTTGGCTTATCCTTAGCAGATAAAATAAATGTAAATCCTTAGGCATATAAAAATTGTGGTTATGGAGTTTGGTCAATCATCTATCAAGTAACACAATGGTGTATAACTAATGTTTTGGTGAATGAGTTGCTTATAGTTTTCATGTAGAGTTATAAATACATTTTCTACCATGCTTCACATTTTGTATGTTTAAATGACAAATTCTGGCAATTTATTATTATACTTAGAAAGAAAATCTATATTTAGTTCCAACAAACTTGTTAAATTTGTTAAGGACTAATACAACATGTCTGAGACATGCCCCTTTTGAATAATTTATCAAATGCATTCATTTTTAAAGTACAACAAAACTAGCATATTTTAATAAATATTTCCAAGATAAGGTAACTTACATTACTTTAAGAGGATATTTTCCTTTGGATTATGGTAATAAAGAGTAAGATATTTAATTGCAATTGTCAACTTTTATGTATATTAAAAGCTTTCCACTTCCATCAGTGACTACCACAGGATACACATGGCTATCGATTGTAAATTACTTGTACAGGATGGATTAATGATTTCTTCTCCCGTAAATATAAATATTTCAACTTGAGCTCATCAAACCTTCAAACTGTTAAGCAACCATTTACAACATCCAAACCCATTCTTACCCACCTACCACTCCTCCCCAGAGGTTTCTTGAAAGAGTTCCTTGTGGAATAAAAAACTGATGAACAATAACTTAAGCACATATTAATTACTTTACATATCATGATATGACTGAGTTGTTAAAAAAATTATATTGTTTTTTCACTTTTATTAGCCAGAGCATTTAATGGCTTACTTCTATCAGTGAACTGCTAAAATAAATGCTGGCTGCCTTAAAATAACCATGGGAAGAACTTACTTATTTGCATTTTCTCCCATCCTCTATGTAATTTGCTATCAGAAGAATAATCTTATTCATATTAACAAATATATACATACTGAATTTTTATCAGAAAAACAATTTTCATATAGAGGCTCTCCATATGTTAGACCTTTAGATATGTTAGATATGTTAGAACAAAACAAGAATTACTGACTTTTATTTTCTATTTAATGACAAAGAAAAGATTCAATTAATTTTGTAGCAAAAGTTTGACATACACACATATATGTATATTACTAGGAGTGTACATATACTCACATACTAATGTATATAATTTATTCACTCATATATGATTTAAATATAAACTGATATCCAAAGATGTATAAGACAAGAATAAAAAGTACTTCCTATAAAAGTTCATATACATCAGGACATGGACTTGCCCTTGGGTTGAGATCTGAGTGCACTCATTTCTATCAAGGGACTCAAAATCATCTTATGTGTCCATCAAGTCCCCTGGACCTAGACAAACCCTTATTTAAACAATGTCATAGGCCTCCTCATTTCTACAAATATCTTGAGAAAACAATTACTTGTTCCAGATTTATAATCATAATCAGTACTTTCAGTCCTGTATCTTTGAGCTAGTTATTTAAGATTAAGGAACATGTTTCCTCACTGTAGAAATAGAATTCACTTAGCATTATATTAAAAAGATAAGCATAGTCTATGTCATACTCCTGACACTTGTTAGACATGAAATAAATGGAAGTTGTAATGAAGAAGAAGAAGAAGAAGAAGAAGAAGTAAGAAGAAGCAGCAGAAGAAAGAATGAGGAAATAGAAGGAATGATATAGAAGAGAGGAGGAGGAAGAAGAAGGAGAAGAAAGAAGAAGAAGAAGAAGAAGAAACAGCAGAGAAGAAAGCAGGAGGAGGAAAGGAGAGGAGATGAGGAGGAGGAGGAGGATGAGAAGGAGGAGGAATAAAAAGAAGAAGAAGTTGAAGAAGAAGCTAAAAAAGAAGAAGAAGAAGGCCATATATTATTAATTATTATTATTATTATTATTATTATTCATTATCATCACAGCTGGGCATTAGAGTTATTTGGTACCTATTTCATTTGCACATTTAAATCTTCAACAAATTTCAGGTTACTATATCGATTAATAAAATTGCTAAGTCATGGCAAACTTGGTTTTCTTTAATCATCAGTTGCTTGGATTGAAACACTTGTTCACATTAAAATTCCTGAAACATCTGGTTTATGCATGAAGAGTTACAGTCCATTTTGTTTTTTAGATGGTAAAAGATTCTTGCATCATTTTCACAATGCTTCTCTTACATGGATCAAATATATATCCTCACACTGAAGTAAATTATTAAGTCTATTTGCAGTTTACAATTATGAAGACCAATTGAAATGCTACCTAGTCACCTAGTATTTCCTGAGTGTGTGGAAATTGAAACTTGGAAGCAACCATAGATCAAACATTTATTTTTTAAAGGCTCCCTACCTAAATTTCCTGCCTATCAACTCTTTAGCTATAAAGAATAACTTACCATATTAGAAGCCTAAAGAGACTTCCTTCCTGAAAACACATCATAATCTATTTAAAACTTCTGCTCAATGAACACGTGGGTTTTAATTGTGAAAATCAAGCAAACTAAACTGGAATTGTTAGTAGTGGTGGTGGTGGTAAGTGTAGTAATGCTAGAAATCATTTATTACTTACTACCTTGAAGAGCATGGGCAGTTGGGAAAAACTAAACATAAAACCGAAAGCCAAAGATTACTGAAGAGATAATAAGAAGAAAGGGCGGGAAGGAAGAAGAGAGAAAAAGAGTCAGTAGAACTCCTGCTACTTTAATTCAGAAACCCTGGGTAGGAAACCTTTTCAGTCTTGTGAATATGATAAACTCTGTCTTGTCTCTTTACCTCTGCATATTCTGATCCCCTTCTTAGATTATTTTCTGCTGAAAAACACTGTGTTCTCCTAGTTTCAGCCCAAATTTTATCTTCTCTATAGTCTTTGTTAACTCCCTCAAACAGATATAGATGTTTCTTCTTATTATTTTTCTCTAATATGGAACACAACATTACAATTTATTTGTTGTATGAGCCCCTTGAAGTTGAAAAGAATATTTTAGATATTGTATAAGGTGTATATACTAAAGTAAGTGCCTGGAATATGGTAGATATTCGTTTTTTTGTTTGTTTGTTTTGCTTTAATAAATTTTCACCTGATAACAGTAGAGACTTAATATGCAAAAATCAAAGATAGAGTTTCTTAGTTTGAATGAAATGGTTACTCTTTGTATAAGACAACTTTTTAAAAAAACATCACATGTATCGACATGTTAACATATTCAAAAATTATAAAAACAATATTAGCAACGAGAAATAATTACAGACAAGTCTCCATTAAAATATTTACAAATTACTGTCTCTGTCATGGAAGAAAACTTTCAATACTTGCAAAAATCTTAAAGTCTAGAAATCTAGGAACCAGAGTATTTGGGGGCTGAAAGAAATATTTAATATTATCTCTTAAACCATCCTGCCAGTATGTAAACTACTCTTATCTTGCATTTCTGCCAAGTGAACATTCGGACAACACTGGTCCCCTGATGTGAGAAATAACTATAGTCATGCACAAAGTGGCATCAGAACAAGTTTCGAACTCTCTCTAGTGTGAAATAATGTGAAATATCACACATACTATGAAAGAAATGTGAAACAAATCAATCAATAAAGTACAATACACTTAATTGCTGAGCTATATTTTCAAATTATACATTTCTTATAGATTTTAGTAGACAACTTTAAGAAACTTTTCAGTCATTAAGTAAATTTAACTCAATTAACTTCAGTCATTCAGAAGAGAAAAATAAGGGATAGTAGAAAAGAGAAGTAGAACTAGAAGATAAACAGTAATGTATGCTTGTGGGGGAAACTAAGAAGAGGCATGAAATTTTGAATATATTCACGCTGATATACATGACAACCTCATTTTTATGACATAAATATAATGTTTCCATTGTTATTTCAAACTAACTTGCTTTCTTCACTATTGTCAAAACACAATGTACATCATGAATTATCCTTAGAAATACTATATTTAATAATTCATCCTTTTTAAAATGTCATTTTTCTTTTCAGAGCAATAATCTGATTTAAAGGAAAATGTAGGAAAAAATATATAGAGAGAAAACTGATACTCTAGAATCTAGTAATAATATAAAGGTCTATGTTTTATTGGTTTCAATATCCAAATTAAAGGTGATAGACAATCCATAAAAATCTATGTGATTCCCAAAGGAAATTTTAGAATTGAGTTTACAATTGTGTTTCCCCAATATCTTCATTTATGTCTTCTAGGAACTGATACTCAGAGGTCTCTTTTTATTATTCTTATTACCATTAATATAATCAAAGCTCCGCACAAAAAAGATTTGTATTCCCCAAGTGGTAGCAGACTCTGTAGGCATTTTCCAAATGTAACAGAGTGCCAGTACCTCCTCGTGCCTGGCAGGGCAGCGGACTCCCACACCTTCAGAATCAACGAAGTCTAAAAACATTCAAGTAAACTAAGATGCTCATTCATTGAATTTAGCAACTGAGGAGATTATTTCTATACTGATCGCAAGGCCCATCCATAAGCTACCACACATGATTACTCTGGAGAGACCCTTGATATATCATTAGCCCTGAGCATGCTAAAACCACATTATTCTCTGAGGACTTCACAAAATTCCTGTGGCAGCCCTTACCACAGCATTACAGGAAACAGTTTGCATTTCTCTTCTGAAACAGTTTAATGACAGCGTCTCTACTGATAACAGGTACACTGTAGTGTAGACTTAGATACATCCGAGCATTACCAATTCATGTATTATCTGCTGAGTTCACAAAATATGAGAAGCTGCTTTTCTGGGATCTTTATAATTTTACATTTAAAATTATATATAATTTATAGTTCTGTTTATCCCAGAGGAATGTGTGTGGCCTTATCATCTATGCCTTTGTATAGACAATATCCCATAAAAACAATTCCCAAATAAATAGAGCTGTTGACAGGTGAATTATGGAAATAGTGAGCAATGGGAATTTTGAAACATCTTTAGTGTGGCAGCTTACAGCCATGCATGTTATTTATCTTGCTTATGAGTGTCAGATTGAAAATGTTTCATTCCTGGTAATAGTTCTCATGACAATGAGCAAGGTTTGAAAAAGTAGTGGCCCTTTTTCTGCTGAGTCCTGAAAGTTGGAAATCATATTGGAAACATTAAAAATGAAAAGAGATAAAGAGGCGGAGGGAAGTAGGTTTATTTCTATAAATATCTCAAAAATTTGTTATATCTTATGACAAAGAGATGCATAAAGAAAATTTTTAAATAAAGTTCTAGTAAAAAAAATACTGGAACCCAGAAGAGGACTTAAATAATTTGGATTATTCTTAGTTCAGTAACTTTTTTTGACTCCTGGGCGTTACGTCTTTGCTACTAAGTCTCAGTAAAGTCTGTCTAAGGACCATGTTGAAAACAAAAAAGTAAAATTTTGATACATAATCGATGAGCATTTGAAAGCCTACTTATGTCATTATTATTATGTCATTATTAATATTTTATATTAATCTTTCATCCTATACTCACAACTGATAACTGGTGTGAAGAAGAGAGTTTAAAGAGTATATTTGACTTGAATAAGAGCAGGTGGATCAACACATATTCAGAAATAATAGAGCAATATCCTTATCCTCAGATTCTAGAACCTTGACTATTATCAAATTTTATGACTTTTAGAGAAAAAAAATTATATCAAGTTATAAGCAACTGATGATTTCCAACCAAATATTCAATGTTGTCCCATATAATAATGGGGACAAAGTGATTACTAACCAATATAATTCTATTCAGTAGGTGTGTGGTTAGAGTTCATGTGTTCTGCTGGATATCTTCCGGGGAGGCTAGGCATTAAAACTGTTGAAGAATGAAAACTGCTACTTGCATGGAGGGACGGTCTTTGTCAGAACCATCGATGGAGATACTCCATTAGTTCTGCTAACACTGTCTTTTAGTTATATAAGGCAAGCACCCATTTAAGTTCACTTAAGGTCTGTGGAGAAAGGACACCTATAATAATATCTAATTTGGTCAGGCAAAGTTGAGTACCTACGTGTTTGTTGGCTGGCCTGCAAATTATTCAATACCCGTCCCCTAGGAATTCATAAGAATCTCTCCATTGACATAGACTAAAACGATTTCTGTGAGAATGGAGATTGAAAGAGTCTAAACCCATTTTCTTTCCATTTGAGAATAAACATTGTTTGGATATGTCTAATTCGTGGGGTAGTCCCAGGGAATACTAGATAACAGAAAGAAAAACAGGGGTCTTGTGAGGAATCTCAACATAAGAAAAATGTGGACTAGTGACATAAGTGTAACACTAGGGCTTAGGAAATCAGCAGTGCTGGGTTTAAGAATAAAGAGTGATTGACATTCTGACACTACTAAACGAGCATTCTAGAGGAGTTCAGGAAACAGAGTGAGCGGTAACTGTAAATATGTTAATATACGAATCTGTAACCAAATTATTATCAATATAATTATTTCTCAAATTTTTAAATGCAATTGATGAATGTGATCCTTATATTCCTATACAGCTCTATTAACTTGTAAGATGTACTTTTAAAAATTATTCTTCTCCAAGTAAGTATTTAATTACCAAAATCCTATATAACTTTCCAATTATTCATAGGCTGCAGGAGCACTATAAGTAAACTGTGAAATCAGATACATTACTGTGATATAAATGAAGAATAGCAATGAAAAGAATAGGCTATTCACAGAAGAGAAGTATAAAGGGTAAATGGTATATGAGGGTTATCATTCTAAATATTTGTGCTTTGTACTTTATAAATCTTTTTTCTACCTTCTGATAGATACAGTAACCATTAGCATCCCCATCAAACAGATCCGAAAACTCAAAGAAATTAAAGTAACAGCCCAAGCATAACCATACTTCAGTGTACATGAATCAGTAAAATTCTAAAAGGAAGGAGGCAAAATATTTTAACCACAGTTATTGCTGCTGACATTATTGAACAAGAAGACACAGAAAATAAAACATTTCTAAGTAATGGGGCAATCCTCAGCAGGGTATTGTTCTCTTCGGTTCTAGGTATTTTTGCTGTAAGCCTCTTTGTCCTAAACATCTTTGCTGCAAGTATTTTTGCTGCAAATATTTTCGCTTCATAACTAATTTGCTTTAAGGCAATTTTGCCATAAAGATGAAATAACAAAAAGTAAAAAAGAACATTAACGAGTACATAATGAAACTTTATTATGACTTTAATTTTTAAATTATGCAATTATTTTGTATACCTTTCTCCAACTTTTGTGTAACCTGATTTTAATGCAATTTTAGTTATATAATTTTTGCATCACTCATTTTATGGAATTCTTGCATATTTCATGAGAATATATAAACTCTTAAACATGCTTATAAAGCAAGTTAAAATATAAATAATTTATGCTTGGGCATTTATTTATATACAGCTAGCTGCATGGAATGGTAAAATGAGGAAAACACTAGAAGCAATAATATAAATTTTTTTCAAGAACTATTAAGTAAAATAAAATAATCAAATATGTTTTAAAAGGTGAAATAACTGAAGATATTTTGGTCCAGGAACTCCATTTATTTCACTGTTTCCTGCTTTAGAGATTTAAAATTTATATTCTATTCTGTGCATATTTTATGGCTGAAAGCAAACTAGCACTAAGAAATGAAAACTGAGTGGAGGCTTAACCATGAATGAATTTGAGTCCAAGGTGATCAGTGTGAAAGAAAAAAGCAATTTCAGGAGAATAATACATGTCCTAAGTAATACTAAAAAGCTAATTTTTTCATTTTAAATTTTTTAAAATTAATTATTTTATTGCATAGTAAGTGGTTACATATTAAAAATAAGGTGGAGTAGTACAATTATGAATAGTCTTTTTGTCACAATAAAGGGGATGGCAATAGTACCCGGGAAAAGTCATCACTAGATAAATAACAAATATTCCCTGAGGTCTTGTTTATTTTTGCCATGTTATTAAGAACAGTGCAAGTGAGTTCAAACTGGACAATTGCCTTTGGTTAAAAAGGGATAACATTTTTGAAAACTTTTACAAGATTATTAGCTATTTTTTAGTTCAGAAAAGCCACAATTATATTATGCCTTGGGAATAGGAATTAGTGGCAGATATCCAAAAGCAGGCGTTCTCTCTGGTTTATTGAAATTCATTCACTTTCAATCCCAATACATCAATAGTAGTGGGGGCATAAACAACATTACAAATTTCTCCTTCAGTAAAATTAGGCTTGTTAAAATTGACAATTTTTTTTACCTCTTTATCAGTGAATCTCATTCTCATTCACTTTATATTAACGTACACAGCAATTCAAAAAAACACGCCCAACTCATTGTTCTAGGCTGACCTAAAGTTATAGGGCTAAGTTTATCTTAATTTTATTAAGTTGTCAGCTGAACATCACCATGTTAGAAACCCCTCAAAAAGCCCACACATCTTCCCATGCTTTTGATTAAATGCCCTGTATTAAAGTAATAATAATAAAATAGTAATATTAGTAAGAAGAAAAAGAGAATGAGAAGGAAAAAGAAACAAAGATTTTAGAATATAGAATAAAAACTGTGCCAGATTATATTTTTGCCTCACCACAATAGACATAAACTATTCTGAAAGTATAACTTTGAATGTAAATGTAAGTATTTAAGCCCTCCATGAAAAACTAACGACAAGAGAATTAAAATAAGACATCTCTTGGTTCCAATTTTACTGTACTGTGAAATGAAATTATTTAAGAAAATAGCAGCTGCACTTGCAAGGGGCATCTTCTTACAAACACATACCAATTTTTTTCACTCCATGACACCTCCCCCCCACCCCCCAAAAATAAGTTCTAGACTAAATGAGTTCAATACATGCAGTAAAACATCTCTTTTACGAAATTCCTTAAACATAAGTGGCATCTCTAAAAGAAAAAAAAAAACAAAAAAACAAAAAGAGGGAGGGAGTGAAAGAGAGGAAATTGATTCCATTGTTCCAGAAAGTGACAGGTATAGGCAGACCGAGGTTTAACTGCGGAGTTTAGATAACATGTTTTCGTGCTTGGAGTTCCCAGATGAGTCAACATTTCTAAAAACCACTGACAAGATGTCTACAAATAAACACAGAGATGGCCAGGAAAATGACAACTATTCCATTAAGGAGACAGCTGGGCAATAAAAAGGCATACTGCAACGAAAACTGTTCACAAGTCATCTGAAGGGTCAAATTCAGAGTATTTTGTGATATTGTTGCAAAGAAAGATTTATTTTGAAATAAATAGTATAGAGATATTACGCTAGAGTGATTTTGTAGTAATTACTACCCCCAAAGTCCATTCTTCATTTAGTGTCAATTTGGCTCAAATTCTAAAATGAAAATTGTTAATGAATTTCAGAATTAAATAACTTGAAGTTGAAATTCTTTGTTCACTCAGAACCTTTTTTTCTTGTTAAATGATTGTTTATAATTGTTATTTGACACACAGACTATGCTAAGAAAATCTAAACCAAGTAAAGTCAGAAATCTGCATTGTTAATTTGCTATGTCCATTGCCATAAAAATTAGCAAGTATCCTATAGGTGGTGTCCATGCCATGTCAAGATCCTACCTCTTCCAATTAATTACTGTAGAATGAGGGAGGAGGGCAGATATAATAATACATGGAATAGGGGGGAAAAAAAAAAGGAACGAGAAAAGTGACCAAATCAGAGATAAAGAAGAGATCTTAAAAAGAAATCAAATAACACTGTAGCTCTGTGACAAACACATAAAAGCCCCAGAAACTAATTGCAAAATAATGCAAGGAGTAAAAACTTGAAAAGGCCACCAATTACTGTAGAATGAATTGAAAAGATGTCTAAATAGCTACCATGCATGAAAGTATTGGACTAGATGATTTCATAGGTGAGTTCTAGCAAACATTAATAGCTCAGATCCTATATGAACTATATTAGATCACAGAAGGAAATCTCCTCAATTTATTTGAAGAAGTCTGTATAATTTGCAAAACAACACAAGTGAAAAGCAATGAATGAATCTCATTTTTAAATAAAGGTAAAATATGGAAATAAAAATATTAGTAGAATACAGTAATTAAAACAATAATTAATATATTACCAACAAATAAGGTACAGCCTAGTAAAGTAAGGTTGTTAATATCACAATATTTATCAACCTAATTGAATATATCCAAAATTTTACAAAGAAATCATAGTATCATATTAATATAGGTTCAAAAGTATTTAATAAAATACATTGTTATTCCTGATAAGTGAAGGAAACTACTTAGATACAGTAAAGATTATTTACTGAATACCAATAGCAATTACACAATAAGTAACAAAAATGCTAAAGCCATGACACTTAAATTCATAACTTGACTGAGATTTTTGCTATTGCCATTTATTTTTTTTTAAGATTTTTATTGAGCTATTTATTTTTAACGTATTCTTGGAGAATCTTTGGAATACAATAAGACTATACAATAAATAATATTTTTAGACATAAATGACAAAGTTTCTGTGTAAGGATAGCACCTGAAAAAAACAGAGACGCTAGAAAAACTTTATAAGAGAATTCCAACATGATAAGTATGCCAAAACTACATATTTTCTCCATTTTAATAATAAGCACTTAGAAAGGAGAAATTTTTCCATTGACAATTATTATAAAACCAACAGAATATATAGGAATAAATTTAATAAGAAAAGTACAATATCTATATGATAAAATCTATAAAGTCTATTGAAGATCAAAATAAAAATGAGGGATTAAAATGAAGTGATATACGAAGTTCTTGGGAGGGGAGCCTAAACCTCATCAAAATATCACTTTAGTCTAATTAATTTTAAAAAGCAGTTTCAATTATAGTCCTAATAAGTTTTGTTGTTTTTAATGAAATATAATAATTGTAAAATTAACAGTAAAGAATAATGTTGGAGAATAGCCAAGGAAAGTATGAGCAAGTGAAATATTAAGTAAGCAGAGTCAGAAAATACTATAAATTCATTGTAATACTATACTATAAATACTATAAATTCATTGTAATTATCAATTAGGTAGTCAGAAAAATACTACAAATTCATTGTAATCATCAATTTGGTAGTGACATCGGATAGAAATGAATTGGTAAAACAGAACAGATAATTGAGAAAAAACAGAATATATGATAATTTAATGTAAAGAAATAAGGTATTTCAATTACTTGGGAAAATAAATGGTGCCACAAGATAATTACCTATATGGAAGAAAATAGTGTTAGTGCCCTACTAAAGATTAAAATACGTTCCAGATGAGTTAAAATTTTATCATAAAAAAATTAAATAATAAATATCTTAGAGGAAAATGTAGGAAATTAAATATATACAGGAAAGTCAGAAACTATAAATATTTTATTAGATAAAAATTAAAATAAAAATTATTTTGGCTGAGGTAACCAAAATAAAAACATATGACAGAGAGTTTTGGAGAAATTTTCAATACATATTGAAGGATGACGGGTTAATTTCTATAATATCAAAACAAGTTACTATCTATAAATACAAACTAATAAGAAAAAGATAAACACCTCAAAAATGGGCGAAGACTTACATTTTACAGATTATAAATTGATTCGACTTATTCAGAGAGCAATCTAGCAATAGAAAATTAAAGTTCATGGTAAGTAAAAATCAGTCAGCAAAATATTAGTATTACATGATACTAGTTTAAAAAATAAAATAATATGTATGTGTGGACATTGAATAAGAAATGTATTTTCTTAAATGATAACAATGCAATTATCTCTGGTTATTAGGGTTCTAATGTTTTAGTTTCATTTTTGTAACTTTCTCAATTTCTTCCCTGTACCTAAATGCCCTTGTCTTTCTTCAGTATTTTCCAAGTTAGTAACTGACAATTACATTCTATTGGTTGCTATCATTCAAGTGTAAAAGCAGAACAATTGTCAGCTCAATAAAGATAACTTAATACATATGTAAAGTATCAAAGAGAGTATAAAGAATTTTAATATTGAACCATCATCCTGTGACCTATTAAATATTTTTTGCCTATATATTGTCTATTTTCCCCATAAGACCTTGGACTTTGTTTTTTATTTTTTGTATTTGTAAGAATATATTAAATTTACTGGAGTGGTATTGGTTAATAAAGTTATATAGGTTTCGAGTGTACAATTCAATAACATGTCATATGACTAGTTTTTTCAATGCTGAATTCACCATACCAGGTCTAGAAGAGTATCTAGCACACAGTAACTGCTAAATAAATATTTAGTCAAAAAATTAAGTATTACTTTTATTAGAAACCAAATATATAAAGCACTTTTTTGTTTGTTTGTTCGTTTGTTTTGAAAACCTTTGGAAGGTCAAATATTCAGTCTTAAGACTATTAGCAGCTAATGTGTAAATTCATTGGGCCTTCAAGATAAAACAGCCTAATGCAGAAGGAAAACATTATTATTCCTAGGTTTGAGATGAGAGATTTTTCTTATGAGTATGATTAAAGTAATGCTTTCACCAAAATCTGTATAATAAACAAATGTCTGCAATAAGTCTGTTTCTTATAAAATCTCTTCATGTAGGTTAATTGACATATTGCTAAAATGCAATTCAAGGGTAAAAATATCTTGCAAGAACTAAACTGATAACATACAGGTATGAAGTACTACTATTTGTGTAGGCTAAGTTGGACAGGCTGTGGGAGAATGTATGGATCACTTATCATTTAGCTAATTCTCCATAAATATCTTTTTAAAACTAAACTTTGGTATGCATTTCGTATGATTTTAAGGTTTAATAAAAAGTGGTAAGATTGCAGACAGTCCCTAATACTGGTTAACTGGATGCCCATGGGCTTTAGCTGGCAGTCAGCCGGAGGTTACCTGAGCTGGAAGATGCCAGAGAGCTGAGGAGTCAGATAAGACTTGTACATGATCAAAGCAAACAAACAAACAAAGAAAAAACCCAACACCTCTCTAAAAAAAACACCCACCTTGGCACATAGGCAGGCTAATGCAGGACAACAGCAGGATCATCATGATTCTTTTTTAGAGAAAATGTAGGGTTTATCCTTAACAAAAAAGAGACAATTTATGTCCTACCATATCTACGCTGTCAAAATTTGCTTTGATTGATTTTAAACTAAAATTTGTTTTGGGTGCAAGTACTCAACCTCTTTCAGTCATAAAAAATCAGAATGCCAAGACAATGCCTCCTGTATCTTATAAAAAAAAAAAAAGAACTGGTTGCAAAATCCATACCTAAGTGATTGCATTATATAACTCTGTGCACAGGATAACTAAATATAGGCTAGCAAAACATTTGGAGGCTTTCTCACCAAAATGCTGATTGTCATTTTAGAAAAATAAAACTATGCTATTATATATTTTTTTGGTGCTAACTCCTTAACATACCAGGTGTGTAATAAAGAAACTCATAGTTTCAGATGATAAAATCATGTCATCTACATATAAGAGAATATATACTATTTTTATCTAAGAGTAATACTAAGTTATTAGAAAACAGTCTACCAGAGGTCTAGGACACATTCCTATCTGATCATATTTATATAATTAATAAGAACTTGGAAAAACTGAATTCTTAAAGTTTTCCCCAAAATTGTCATTGTTTTAATCCTTGCCTTGTCAAAAGGCTCCACCATTACCCAATCTCCTCTCAAAGATATATAAAATCATATCTGTCTTTTCCTCTTTCTTCCCGCTCCAAGTCGCTAGCTGCTTGGGGCTACTGTTTATATAAAACTCTAATTATCTAAAAAATAATGTCCTATAAAAACAGTTTGGCATTGCCAAATGTTTTCTTCACAATCTGTTCCCTGTCTATACATTTACTCTTACTTTCAACCAGCCCCTGTGTAGCAGCCATGTGGATCTAATAATAATTAGTAAAAATACAATGATATTTTTAAATACCTCCATGTTTTTGCTTCTGTTGTTATCTCTTCCTAGAATTTTCCCCTCTCCTGTCTTTCCAGTGATATACTATTCATTTTCTAAGTCTTAGTACATGTGCCATTTCCTCTATGAAGCATCTCTTGAACCTTCCTAGACCCAAGGTTGACTTGTCCAACCTGTTCTCTGGATCATGTTATATCCTATAGTTCTCTCTTAGTCATTATGAAAAGTATTGCATTTACTTGGTTATATATTGTTTCTCTCTGTGTTAAAATGTAAAAATTTTGTAGGCTTTTATAGTACGGTATACCTCATGCACACCACAGTGCTTATCATGTGATAGGTGACCAATTAATGACTTTTCAAAGGGTGAAGAGATTCCAATAGTCATTGGATTTCCACACCTTTGTATAACAATCTCATTTGTTCATATCTCATTGAAGAAAGGAAATGAATGCAAAACATGTTTAATGTACTTTCATAATTATTGTTCCACTTTTGATCAAAAAATCAAACTGAGCATGCTATGAGTTCAGTCCTACAGCTATTAGCAGTAAAACATTAACAGCAGAGATATTGCAGTCAATTGCTGGAAAAGGAAGACCAGACATATAAATATTGATTACTAAGCAGAGTGGAACAACTGGCAGTCTACAATACATGTAGAGGGGCAACAGACACAAAGGAAGCTGAAATGCTGGGCAGAATTGTGTATACTCTGGAGACTTGAGGAAGAAATGGGAACAAAGGAGTGCAAAAAGTGGGCCAGAAAACAGGGATAAACTCTTTATCACTTTTACAGCCAGTAGTGTTTAACTCTCTGGAGAAAAATAAAAAAAATTTAAGTAAGTAAGTAAATAAACAAGCAAATGGCCAGAATACATAATAAATTATATGGGGGATAACAAAGGCAAATGTTCAAAAGCATAGAGAATCAAAATGATACAAAGTCCAGAGTTGAAGGCATTCATATTTGCAAATCCAGAGGACCTACAAAATTTTAACCAGGCACACACATATATACCTCATTTTGAAATGTTAAAACAAGTATAAAGTATTTCAAAAACTTTATTTTTAAGTGATCTACAATTGAATGATGAACAGATTGATATCAGGCTTCCTAGAATGCAATTGAACAATTACTTTCTTGCTCTAAGAAAATGTAATGCTCATACTGAATTTTGCATCTAGCAAAACTATTTTTCAAGTGTAAAGGTAGAATAAACTCAAAATTTACCTCGCAAATGCTTTTTCTGAAAGTTATGTGAAGAATATCAGAAATAAAATTCATAGAATCTAAGCAAGTATGAATCTAACCCAGGAGAATAGAGCAAGGAAGACAGATGTCTAATAGGCATAGAGAGCAATCAATTTTGATAGGAGCAAATGGATAGAATACTGTGAGAGAAATAAATCTCTAGAGAATAACAGCTACCATTAAAACAAAAAGCTAAAGATAAAATCATGGTCACATACAAAGATATAGTCTAAATTCAAAGAGGAAAGCAGTGAGTTTCCAAAATAGGTATAGAATGAATATCAATCAATAGATAGAATGAGTAAAGAAATGGAAATATGTTTAGAATATATGTAGTTTTTTAAAAAGACATCTGTCTTCTCTCTTATAAGAGTAAAAGAAAGACAACTAGGAACTCCAGTGAAGGCAGGGGATAGTGGGTGCTATATAAACAAAGTGTCATACAAAAATAAATTAGACTAAAGTAATTTTGCTATTACAGATCTCTGAGGTGTATATATATGTACCCCTGAAGAACGATAAAAACTTATGACCGGTTAGAAAGGGGTAAGGAAAAGAACTTTTATTTTATTGTATGTCAAGTTTTACTTTCTGATTTTTAAAAGTATCTATCTACATGAACTATTTTTTTACTTTATACATACACAAATATCACAACATGTTTCTTAAAATTTTTCTTCAAAAAGTTATTAGATGATTTACGAACAAATATTTAGACTGTCAGAATCTAGTTACTTATATTTATCACATTCTATAAATCTTTAGTCACAGTCTAACATTAGAATGTGAGCACAAAGTATCTTCTTGTAGAATAAAAGGCCCATATTTCTCCAAGAAAAAATATACTTTTGAGAATTAATTGCATTCACCATATTGCATTATTATATTTATTTTAATACTATAGGCTAAATCCACAAAACTTATGATTTTTTTTCTTCCTAAGCTTATGGAAAAAAGACTTATTTTCACAACTACACTAAGTCATTAGAAGCACTGTTAATTTACTACTATTTCAAGTCTCTTCATCTCTAATCTACATTGATTTTCTGTTCTGAACACAGAAAGTGTGTACTTTTAATGCTTTAGCCGCAATAAGTTTTCTTTCGGATATTTTTTTCTCCTAGAAATTACCTAAAAGAGGCAAAACAGCTGCTTGAAAATAGATAAATAACTTCCTAGAAATGGCCAAAAGCAGTGCACAAACTTTAAGGGAGGTAACATTATTAGAACGAAAGAAGCATATGACCCAGAAATAGGACTTAGGAAGTGTTCCTCATTTACCACTACTGGTTATATTGTCCATGGGATCTGAGCTCCATGAACAATTAAAATTTGGATCATGGCCAATCTTCAATAAATAGTAAATTCCAGAAATTTAAGGAAGTTGTTTTATTACACATATCAAGTATATGACTATTTGCTTTTTCAGATCCTCCGAGGTGTCTATACATTTCCCAAACTCTCATACCAAATATTTTTTAAAAATGGGTCTTAACTTTGTCTTTCAGTGTTCCAGTCACCAATGTCCCCCAACCCTTATAAAGAATAGAAGTGAGGAGACTTTTCTTCATCATGTTAGCTCAAAGAAAAGCTAAGGAAGTCAAAGTAGGTGGTGTTTTGTCTGAAACTGCCTCATTGTTGTCTTTCTATTCTGTGCTCTTCCTCTCTGGGGAGAAAGATGAATCAATTAACAAATAAACACTCATTGACAAGCATATGTAATGCCTTAAAATATTTGTGCGTGCGTGTGTATGTGTGTTTAGGAAAAAAACAACAACAGTATGACCCAAGTTGAGGAACCAAAGTTTAGTGCTCAACAATAATCAGAAACTATCATTTAAAACTTCATTACGTGAACTAAAAAGAGCATTCAGTTTTTTTCTTTATTATTTTGGAAGAACGAGTAGGGGGATAATGACATAATCTAACAGTTTATTGCTCTTAAAACACAAGGAAATTAAAATTCATGAATGTTGGCTCCTTTTCTAACCATCAAAGCACTGCTTCATCAAATTAGCTTTAACCATATGATTTTAATCTCTTGATTTTTTCAGTAACAAAACAGGGAACCATCCCAATCTTTCCCATTGATTTGATGTAGGATAGTTATTGTAGTCTAAACAGATTTATCTCATGGAAAGACCCTGTATTAAATATGATAATATACATACATACATATTTGTCATATAATATGGTATTTTTTCAGTTACATGGAAACAAATTCTCCCATTAATTATTTGAAGCTCTTTACAGATAACAAATGTGGAAAGAATACTTTGTCCTTAACATATAATTATATTAGATATAAATTACATACACACAGGCATATATGGATATATATGAATTATCATCATCAAGCTGCTGATTGCTATAAAAAAAATTTAACTCATTAATTTCTGAAAATTAAGGCTACCCTGTGATATCGTTCTTTCCCCAAAATAAAATATCCATCATTAAGGATTTTCTGTTCTTAATTTTTGAGATATAAGGTCATTTCCTCATCAAATACGAAGCTAAAAACATAATTTTTAATTGTGGGAGTCCACAATTTAAAATCTAAATGCTCTCCAAACTGCAATGCTATAGATTTTAAACTTGCCAGCAACTTAATAAAAGTTGTTTTCATTTATCTGCTAGATTGTGCCTCTGAACTGTGTTCCTAAGAGATAGTTCAGTATAGTGTTTAAGAGCATGGGTTTGGCATTTAGCAGGACCTGGGTCTAACTCTGCTATTTCCTAGTAATGTGTTTTTGGACAGAAGTTTTTTCAAGTAAATGTGGAGTTTATAGGATTTGTAGAGAAAGGTATATAGGCAAATCTGTGGAGAGCGATAAAAGCTGTAAGAAAAAAAAATGAATCTTATAAATATTACTGTGATTTTGGTATGCTGTACTCTGTTTTTATAAACTGAGTAATAAATTCTTACCTATTTTGAAATTACTTCCAGTTTTTGGACTGGGTTTCTTCGATCAGACTAGTGGGTGAAGCTCTATAAGCTATTCTTTTTTCTTTCAAAATAACTGAGTTAAAAAGAAAGAAGCAAAGGAAGGGAGGAAGGAAGAAAGGAAGAAAGGAGGGAGAAAAGAGAAAAGGCAGGCAGGCAAGAAGGAAGGAAGGAAGGAAAAAGGAAGAAAAATGTTTTTGAGTGTTATGGCAACATCTCCTTTGGCAATATCACCAAGAAAATTGCTGTGCCTTTAGCAGTTAGGAACCTACATATTCCTCAGATTATTTTAGAAAATTTAAAGTAGTGTAACTCATTAACATTTTCTTGTCATTAACTAATAAAAATTGGCTATCCCAAATCACATTCTGCTTCCCGTTAGCTCAAATGAAGATGCACTGGACAATTCCACTTATGACATAAAGTAATGCTTTCATGGGGCCCACTGTATCTATTTATTTATGAATTATTCCACTAGAGTTAACTGGCTCCTTTTGGAGGAGGGAGTGATGCTGTTGAGAATTATACAACAGAAATGCTTTCTATGAATTCTGGCTGCAGATTTTCTTTGCTTGGAATTAAATCCTCTATTTCATTTTCCTTCAACATATTATACTCCTTGAAAGCTAGAAGCCCTCAGTGAGTACTAAGGGGTACTAATGAGTTCTTGTTCCAATTTATTGTTTTAAGTTTGAAAAATTTTCTTCTTTACTCTTAAAGAGAAGATCAGTAAAGAAAACACACTAATACTCTCTAAATTTTATTTGTTGCTACTGTGCTCAGTATTTTGGAGTATGTCCACTAGCTTTTTTTTGCAGGGGGGCGGGGGGTGGATTTTTAAAATTAAATAGAATAAAATGTCCCTTCAATAAATGAAACTCTTTACAAACAACAAATGTGAAAGGGGACACTTTTTCCTTAGACTTTATTTCAGGGCATCTGTCTTTTTGTTTTAATAAAAGTAGACTTAGAGATAACAAAGACTTAACATTATACTTTTCAAATGACATTTAAATTTTATAATTTTTAAAGCAAGAGAAGATACCACAGAGAGTTAATTTTAATAAGAGAAAAATAATAAATATCAGAATGAAATTTTATAATATTTAAACAGTAAATATCTTTACTACGTAATACATATATAAAAATTGTTATGCTAAACGCTAAGACTCCAGGGGGAAAATAAACAATAAAAACCAAAAGACAACCCCTCCAAAAGGAAATAAAAATGGTTAACATATAGAAAAGTCCAACTCAGTAAAAATAAGAAATGCAACTAAAAAATGACATTTTTTTCTCCAATAAGGTTAACAAAAATGAGAATAGATAATATTTAGGGTTAGCAAAAGTGCAATGAAATAGACTCTGCTGTACATAGGTGAGAGGATAATTCAGTAGAATAATTTGGGATAGGTAATTATGTAGTTAGAGCCTTGAAATTGGCCATATTATTTAATTATACCTAGAAAATTCCTCCTAAGAAATTAATTCACAAATAAAGATGAGGATATTTTATGAAGATTATAGGGAATTATTTATTATAAATACATGGAAATAGCATAATGTGTAATATATAACATACCGTAATATACATTATATATTGTTATATAGCGTAATATGTAACAACGTGTAAAAGGTTAAATGAGCAATGTAATAATCATATGAATTTCAAAATTGTTTGATACAGCATTAAACAAAGAATTTAAGAATATTTGAAGATATAACAGTCAGACATGTTTCATTTGCATATAGTGAAGGAAATGGGGAAAACATTAATAATAATTTTCATTATGAAATTATCAAAGTATTTGCTTATCTCTAGTTTTATTCTGAATTATTTTATAATGCAAAAATATAAATGGCAAATATAGAAATCATAAAGGCCTACATTTTTAGGGGAGAGGAAAATAATTTTTACTGTTAATATTAAGTCCCTAGTGCTCAGAGAGCCTGTGGAAATTTCTTAATGCCAGCAATACATTATTTTAGTTATATCTTGTCCCCAATTGTGCATTTTTCTATCAAACTCAGATCCTTCATTAACCAGAATTTATGTCATCTATGATACCATTCAAATTTCCTTTAATTGTAATTTTTTTTTTGCCATCTTTCAGTAAACTGGAAAACCTTAATTACATTTTTATGGCAAATTATCTATTTTCCTAAAACCACTTTTGACCTTCAACACAGCATCACATCCACTAGATTCCATGAATTCGATCATACAAAAATGGTTTGTTATTCAGAAATTATGCCAAAATAGATAACTAGAACAGAAATTGGTACTAAACTTTTAGTGATACTTTAAAATAAACTCATAACACACAGCGTTAGTTTTGAGACAAGATGACAGGTGGAGGACAAAAGGGCAGCAAGAGAGTACCAGCGAAGAAAGGAGGAACAGTAAGGATGTTGATTTTGATGGCAGGAGAAAAAAAGGAGTCACGATAACTATTAGCAAAATAATTAGCCTGCTATAGCCTGCAATAACTGGGAAGACTGAAAATATATCTAAAGTTTATGGATCCGGCTAAGGAGATTTCCAAGCAAACAACTGACAGTGTTAGTTGTTACCTTTCGCTACATATAAAGCAATATTTTAAGAAAAAGATGAGCTCAAAAAACAAACAATCCAATTTAAAAAATGGGCAGAGGATCTGAACAGACACTTCTCTCCCAAAAAGACATAAACACAGCCAACAGATATATGAAAAGATGTGCTCAATTTCACTAGTTACTAGGAAAATGCAAACCAAAACATAATAAGATACCACATGATACCTGTCAGAATGGCTATTATCTATAAGATAAGTAAAAACAAGTGTTAGAGAGGTTGTAGAGAAAAAGAAACTCTCACACATTGTTGGCGGGAATGTAAATTGGTACAGCCATTATGGAAAACAGTATGGAGGTTCCTCAAAAAATTAAGAATGGAGTTACCATATGACCCAGAAATCCCTCTTCTGGGTATCCACTTGAAAAATTTCAAACATTTATTCATAATGGTATATGTACCCTATGTTCGTGGCAGCAATATTCATTGTGGCCAAGACATGGAAACAATCAAAGTGTCCTTTGACAGAAGATTGGATAAAGAAGATGTGACAGATACATACAATGACATACTACTCAGCCATAAGAAAAGATGAAAAATTGCTTTTGCAACTACACGGATGAATCTTGAGAATATCACACTGAGTGAAAAAGTCAGAAGAAACAGTCAAGAACCATATGATTTCACTCATATGTGGGATATAAAACTGAAAGCAACAAATAAACAAAAAGACAAATAAACAAAAGCTCGTACACACAGTAATCAGTATGGTAGTTGCCAAAGGGAAAACAGGGGTAGGGAGAGGTTGAAAAGGGTAAAGGGGGTGAAATATATCGTGTGGGAAGAAGATTTGACTTTGGATGGCAAACACGAATTGCAATATACTGATGATGTATTATAGAATTGTACACTTGAAACCTATATATTTTTATTAACCAATGTCACCCCAATAAAATTAACAAAGTAATAAACAAGAAGGAACAATTCATTTTTCAAGCATAATTAGATGATTTATTTCTAACTTGGGTTTTGCTGATTTGGAAAATAAAAGTTTCACATTTACAGTAACTCCAGCTGCCAAATTACTTTCTAAGTAAAACACCATCTCAAGGAAAAGAAAAATTCAGAGTGCTATCTGTGAATAGTGATCAAATCAAAGATGTAGCTCTATGACACAGTGTTAAAACCTCATAAAGACTTCAGATACTTTTTTAGATACATATAAGTTCTAACAATCTGAAAAGTATGGCATGGCAATCTCTTACCTCAAGCTAGAGAAAACAGCCCGTCTTGAAAAGATTTGTGAGTATGTATTTTATCTAAAGGGATGGGATTATAATTTGATACACAGAAATCAAGCAAAATTTTTTAAAGACTTGTAGCAGCTTGGAATAAAAAGAACATAAATAGTTCATCCAGTAACTTGGAACGCCTTACTATATTTTAAATTGCCTATCAGCCTATTGCTAGTTTATATGGTTTAGTATTATTTTCAAATAACAACAACAACAAGAAGGAGAAAAATGATATAGCTAACATTTATTGCGCACTTCCTAAACATCAAACATTGTGCTAAGGATATTTTATAGAATATCTCATTTATTCCTCAAAGCAAACCTCTGAGTTTTTAAACTGTTTAAACATTTTGATCCACTTCTAGATTTGTATTTGAACTTCATTAGAGATAGAGATGACATATTTGTATGACGATCAGAGCAGCATTATTTATAAGAATAAAGTCATGGGAAAGCTTCAAATCCAATGAAAGGAAAGTTAAATTAAGAATCATGTAATGGCTTATAAAGCATCAATTAATTAAAGCATATGAGTTAGTATAATTATGCTTTCACTTAAAGGTAGGAAAACTAAGGATCAGTGAGGTTATGCTGTCTAAAGTCACAGAATCTGGCAGATGCAAGATTTCAACCCCGGCATATGGCTTCAGAAGACGTGCTACCCAACCCTATACTATCTTGCCTATAATGGAGCAAATTACAATTTGTATAAGAAAATGAGAAAACAGTGAAGAATTTGAAAAAAGTAAATATTAGTAGTTGATAGATGGTCATGGGGATGGGGAGCATGGCGTAGGGAATGCAGTCAGCAGTAAGGTAATGGCTCTGTGGAGAGCCAGAGGGAAGATAGAGTAATCAGGGGGATCATTTCATAAACTATATAAAAGTCTAACCAATGTACTGTATACATGAAACTAACAATAAAATTAAAAAATACATATATACAAAACAATAAAACAATGTGAAACAAAGAAAGAAAAGGAAAATGAACCACACTATCATATTTTGTAAATTGAAAAACTTCACTCTTCAACAAAACACATCCTGCTTTGTAAAAGATTTACATGGCTAAATACCTTTAGAGATGACATGCACTCATTTCTGGGTATGTACTTAGAGGAGAAAACTATGTGTTTTTCACTCATCCTTAGCCAGACAGTGGATCCTTGGTCCCCGCCGCCATCATATTCCCTGTTTCTAAACCAATGAGCTTTACCTGGGTTCCAGATGACAAAGAGAATAGGTCATTGGAAAGCATCTTTTATGTGAGGGAAGCCTTCCTGAAACCCAAGACAACCTACTGGTTTATGCTGAATAAGGCAGAGCTTTACTTGTACTATCTTCTGTATATGGCTTTACCCCGAACTTGCCTTACAATTTGAAATAAATGCCTATAGACTTTTTCTTTGTCAAAAATAGAAGAAATAGAAAAAAATGATGAAACTGAAAAAAATCTACATTAATGAAGCGCTATAGCTGAGATCTGAGGCACATACAAAAAGTAAAAAAATCCTAAGTTTTGGTTCCCATAGCAACTGCAACACAGTTGGATTTTACTTTAATGTTAAGTAAGTTCAACTTGAGTGGGAATGCAAAATACTTCCTCTGAGCCAAACAGAAAATCATGAAAAACATAGAGACTATGGTCCAGGCTCTCTTGAATTTCAAGCATGTCAAATACTAACTCTAATATGTATTAATGTTTTCACACTGAAACTGTAAGTTTGTTTGCATTAATTTTAAATTATATTTAATTTTAAAATATGATTATTAAAAATGGGAAAAATTCCCACTAAATCTATTAAATTGGAGGCTATGACTTCATAATTTGGAAATACAGGGGGCATAGTTCTGCTTTTAATTACAGAGAATATTTGCTGAAAGTACAATTTATGAAAATACAATCTGATTGCATTCACTGTCAAGAACTTTAAACTGTAGATGTAATCTGAAACTATGAAAACCAACACATGGTACTTTAAAAGAAAGGGTATACATTTAATTTTCAAGACACTTGCCATTTTCATTTCTTCCTCTATTTCAATAACATTTTTAAAAGGCAGGAAAGGTACTTACTCCTTTTATGTAACGAGGTCTGTATTGAATAGTTCCAAATAAACCAAGAATGACGATAATAATATGTACAAAATTTGCCAGGATAGGTGCCCACTGATATCCTAGGAAGTCAAATATTTGCCTCTCCAGCACACAAACCTAGAATAGCAAAACAGGATATATAGATGAACACACTGATGAGGGAAAATAAAAGGACCATAGAGACACTATAATTAGCAATTATAACCGTGTTACCATATCTGGCATTTGTCTTTAACAGCGAGAATGACATTTTCAGGTATATTTCAAAAGAAAGCTATGGAAACTGTGGATCCATAGACACTACAGTCCTTCCATGGATGAATTTGTGGAGGCATCAAATCAAGTATTATTCATAGGATGTCATCTGTGCAGTCACAGGACAAGTTATATTGTCATAGTCACTGTCAAACACTTGACCTCATCAACCAGAACATTCATGAAATCCACAGCAAGTGTTTGTTTTTAGGATCTGCTCAAATGTCATTATATAAGGTAATAGAAAAATAGGGATTGATACTGAAGGAAAAACTACACAGTAAGTCAAGTGACCCAGATTCTTGATGTAGATCTGCCACTAAGTGGCTGTAGTACCCTAGGTAAGACATTTCCCTTCTCTCGGGGTCTGATTCCTCATTGGTAAATTGCAGGACTTCGACTAATATCTAGGGTCCTTTTAACCCTAATAGTATTGGAGTATAAATCAAACATGACTTTTTGTCATACTCAGTTAGCTATAGAAACCAGGTAAAAAAAGGGCTCTAAACAAAATTCAAATGGAAATTTAATGAAGTAAAATTTAATAGAATTAAATTTCCATTCCAATAGAAACAAAAATAAAAATAAGCTTCACCATTATAACAGCATGGAACTTAAGTAATTTCAAATTCTCTTGCATTCATCTTGCTTACAATTTTACAATTAAGACATATGTAAAAATCTAAGCAGTGAACGGAGAAAAAGAAAACCAATCAACCTACCAACTGAGCAATGAAACAAGGGAAAAATAAAAAAGAAAACTAAGATTGGTCCATAGTCCAGAAGTGCTATTTTATATTGAAAAGTGAAACCTGGAAAGCCTCTCTTCAGATCTGATGAAGCAAAGGGAGATGGTATGAGTTAAACCCAGTTTTAATCTTCCTGCCTGCCCTCAGGTGGGAATGGTAATAAACTGTCTGTTCAGAGTAAAACATTGTGAAAAGACCTGACATTCCAAGCAAAGATTCAACAACTTTTTTTCCAGTCAGGCTTTAATGGAAAATTATTTTAAAACTTATAAGTTACTAACAACACTATGGTTTAAAGGCATTTCTTGTCAGAAGGACATACTAACTCTTGAAACAGACAGTGTGCTTTTAAATTAAATACCTGTAGTTTATTTTGAAGATTTTTTAAATGATCATTATTCCCACAGCACTTCTTCAGCTGAGCAACATTGAAAGGGAAAATAAACTCATGACAACTCTGCATAACACCTCCATTTCCTAAGTCACACTAGATACCATGCAACAGCTAGAAGAGCAACAGTCTTGCCTAGTCAAATATTCATTTTCACTTAGTCATGGCAGTGATTAAAAATGAGAGAGAATCTAGGTCTGTTCTACCATGCATAATCTAAATCCACAATTCCCGACAGAGTGCAAACAATTGAATGAAATATTCTGATTGATTAATAAACAGGGCGGCATAGAACTTGCACATAATCCCAGCCTCATAAACCTTGAATTGCCTTCTGATGAAACATTCCTTTAACTGTCACCATGCAGTCAATACTTCAATAAAGGAGACCCACTTGTGACGTTAGGCAGGATTACACATATCTTGTTGGAATTCATCAGTGGTATAAAAAAAAATAGGTGGTTATTCTCAGAGCACCAGTACTAACAATATATGTAAAAGATCACTCTGACATAGATCTCTCTTACCCTTATCCTATGAATAAACAGTAAGTAGGAATGTATAACAGCTGCAAGAAAAATATAAAGTATAAATTTTGAGCATCATAACTGTGGGACACAGCAGGCAAAAGGATAGAGGATGAAGCACATCAGTCAAAGAGTGGGTAATCTCTCAATAAATGTTCCAATTATGGAAGAAAATAACAGTACCATCGTTAATTATGAAAATATATAGATGATAATATATTTGCTACGACTGCAAGATAAAATGAAGTTATACCAACGTTTATCAGCCTTTCTTATGACAGAACTAATAGTTTCATCGAATATTACTTATAAGGTTATACATATTGAATAAGTTAATGTGCAATTCTTCATGTATAATATTTCTGCCTTTTCCCATATTTTCGATTGGCCCTATTAGCCATCAGAAATAGCATCATCACGAGTTCTATAATTTAGAGCTCAGACTGAAAAATGGAAAATTTTCTAAAAATTCAGTGAGTATCAAGGGAATAACAATTGATAGAAATATTTACAGTCTTTATTAAGAATCTCTTCCAAAAGGACATGCATCAAGTGTGAAATTACTGGGGGCTGCGAGGTGGCAGGAAGGAGAACAAATATTTGTTAAAACACTTAATATATGCTGGGCATTCATACTATTTTCAAGTCATGTATGTGTGTGAGTCATTTTCATATAAAAAGTCATAAGGAATAAGTCTCTTTCATGCTTGTCTATTTTACTCTATATAAATTTTGGTTCTTTGTGTTTGGCTTCAGCGTAGTAGCCTATTATAAATACATAACCTGTTGCTTTCCACAAAGAATTCTGTTCCCTTCTAGTACTTTCATTTATAAGGTTTTTATTTTTTTAATACACATAGGGGCTAATCTTTATCAATTAGCATTTTTGCATCTACTAAGAAAATCAATTTATTCTTTTCTTTTAGAACATTAATGTGATTGATCATATTGTTAGTTTTTGTCATGTTCAATTATCGTTTTCTTCCTAGAAAAATCTCTACTTAAAATGAAATATTATTTTTATCACAGTTTCAGTTGGGGTTAAGTAAAATTTTATTTGACAGTGTTGTATTAATAAACTAATCTATAATTGAATTTTCTTTTTCTCTTTTTCTCTGGCTCTGTTACAAAGATTGCACCAGCCTTAAAACATAAGTAAGGAACAACATTTAATTAAACACTTAACAAACTTTGGAGAAACCATCCAGTCCCATTCTCTTTTTCCAAAAGCAACCTGTGTCAATTTGGGGCAGCACTGTTAAGTGCATAACTTTTCAAAAAAATATTGAATGTAGACTCCAGCATATAGGCATATATTTGTATATGTAAATTCTTTTTACAACATTTTACTTATTTAAATAAGACTGCAATGTAGATATGATTTTTCATCTTGCACTTCTCACATAGTGATATGTTGTGAAGGTTTCCTTACATTAAGCATCCTGTATGATATCTTTATTTAAACATTCAATTTTTAACAGATATTTAATTTGTTTCCAATTTTTGACTATAACACACAGTGCATTAAACAACTTTGTATATGTATGTTGATATAACCACAGGCTAAATTCTACAAAGTGGAAAACCTAGGTCAAATTCTGGTCGCACAATCTTAAATATTATAACAACTGTTATTAATTTTTCTTTGAAATATATGTATATAGTGGTAAAACATGAAAATTACACTTCTCTTCGGCATTATAGTGCATGTAGATTCTAATAGTTACTGTTCATCTAGGGTATACTTAAACTAAAAAAGCTTTCAAAAACCTTTCTGTTAAGTACCATTAAACAAAGTTTATCTTATTTTAAATGACAACAAATTCCACAAAAAGCTCTTATGAAATGTCTTCAAGATAAATAAATGTATTGACTTTTCAAATTGAGACTCCAAACGCCTCAATTTACACCTGAGGAAACTGATTAAGTTAATCATTTGTTAAACTAAGTTTGATGTCATAATAGGACAGTATTCAATCTGAAACACATTTGCTTCAAATGTTTACATGGCAAATGGGATACCTTAGTATTTCCTAGGTAATTATTGCCATTTAACCTTATTAACAAGAAAATCATATGTACATAAAAACGTTAAAATGTTATGTTTTTTTTTAAGTCAAATAGTACTTTTATAGCTAGTTTTTCAATGGGTGGGATCTGGAATTTTTTTCCTTGAGACACTTCATTTTGCTAATAATAAGTAAGATTTCTTAATAAATTTCCTCCTAAATACAAACTAAAACTTATACATGGCCTTCGAGAGAAAAAAAAAATAGGCTTTTTATTCTATCATGGTGGAATATGGATTTCTTGATTTAAAAGATATGAGTGAGTTACTAAAGGCAGGAACTAAATTAAGATTTTAGTGCTAAATTATATATTGAAATTGAACTTATCTATAGGCACCCTTGTTTTACTCATGTACCCTCCCCCTTTTCAGTGTCTCCACTCTCTTTCAGGAACTTGAACTTTCAGATTGTCTCAACAACATTCATGTCTCTGAGAAAAGCTAAGATAGACTCAGATTCAGATGCTAGGCAAGTGGAGTAGTCCTATTCAAAGTCCATTTGCATTGTCCAAGTGGACATCTAGGAAATGACAAAGCTTGTCAAGAGTTAATAAACTATATATTGTAGAATTTTAAAAATCAATGAAGGATTTGCATTTTAATTGTTTGCAGAAGATTACTTACCTAGATTTGTTACAGCATAAAAAGTAGGAAATACTAGAAAAAGTTGAGATGAAAATTGAAATGGGCATAACAGTTCCCAGAATGTGTCTGAAATTACTATTTCATCCATAGGGACTATGAAAGTTTAGATAACTTTCAGGCAGACACACGGTATGGCCATCTGTTTGTCAGAATTTTGTCAATAAAAATTACTCCTGACCTTCTTTTCCTACATTTGGTCAAGTATGGTCAATTTATTGTTCCTAGTTGTACCTACTCCTCATTTCCTGCCCCACAGATAAACTTAAATAACACTGAAAAAAGATAAGAAATCAATTCTGGTACTGTTTCCTTAATCCATATAGACTCTTCCTTCAGTGAGATGTTCTAGCCCTGCGGTCTTGCCTTGGCTTCAGGTTTTTCTGCAGAATTTTCTGTTTCTTTGTCTGCTCACTAGAACTGGCAAAGCTGCTAGTTCTAGGTCTGTGTTTATTCTATCCCTTTACTGAACCTCATTGTGGGGAGTCACGGATGGACATGTGAAATCGTATAACAAGGAACAAGGATATTTGTGTACTTGGCAACAATGTAAGAAGTTGAGATTGTAAAGCTCTGGGAAAAACCGGGAGGTAACTGTTCACATAGCAATCACTGCACATTCCTTGCTACAGTTTAGCAGAGAGTTCTGAGTTATGAGAATCTCATTGTTCTACTAGATAAGTAATCTGGCTAACCTTGGTTCTTGACTACTGTCTTTCTTATTGTAATGTTATAAATAGTGTGTTCTAAATAAACTCGGGGACACAGACACAGCTTGAATCTGTGCTCCCTCCTGCAATTCTGTCTGTCTTCTTTCTTTTCCTCAGTCCATGCTCCCTCTTTCAGGTACCCTCAATTACTTTGTCGGCTGGCTTCCGACACCTCATCATGCTAGATAGCACCCATATGCTTGTTACCTACCCTCTGCAGTCTCCTACAATGAACTATAATCTTGAGCATGCTCTGGATCAGTCTGCTCCAGAATCAGAAAGGATGTATTGTGTTGCTGTCTCTGATTTTTAAGCCAATCCCCAGAAAAGCTGTAAAGACTTTAGAGTTATTCTGGGTTTGTACGATATTGTTGAAGTCCTTATGATATTGTCTAAAACATTACAAAGTGAAACTGTATAAATGTGATCGATGATGTCCCTCCTTAGATTCTCTGAGTTGTTCATAATAGACAAAATAAGTGAGAATATATATGCCACCTTTTAAACATTACATGCAGGAAATATACTAGAGACATTTTTTTCCCCATCTTCTTACCAAGAGTCCTGATTCATATATGAAACAAACATAAAGTCTATCTGCAATGATTATACATGTAAGGTATGAATAAAGCCAAGCACAGAGCTTTGTAATTTTTAGTTTCTCTTGAGTTCCTGGAGTTATTCAAGTACATGTGTATATGTGTGAGTGTGTGAGCATTAACATGTGCATGCTTGTGTGTATGTGGTGTATGTTTGTTTACTAAAAGGAACAAAATAAAAAAAAATAAGGTTTTTGGTAAATATGAGTCACAGATAATAATCCTAATTCAATCGAACCAAGGATTTTCTGTCTTTCTCCATATAATAGCTTTTTTTAAAAAGCTAAACAAAAAAAATAAACCACAACAACAAATAATAAAAAAACACCAAAAAGAGATCTGGCCCTAATGGCTCTTATTATAATGTAAATCAATATATCATAGTGGATGAGAACTCAAGTTTTAGAATTAGAAAATCATGTTTGCATTCTAACTCACTATGTGACCACAGGAGATCACATAATCTCTACAAATCTTGGTTTCTTCATCTATATAATGGGGATATTGTAGTACATAGCCCCTAGAATTTTCATAAATATTAAACTAATAATGTATGTAGAGTACTTATTTAAATGCTTAGGCTGCATCCTAAGATGATGCGATCATTAATTCATATTTCAACAATGCATAACAAGTTCAGACATTGGCATTTTAGTACAAATACCATTTTATATTGATACTCTTGCCAGAATATTTCAGTTAGAGACATCAACCATTTCTGATTCTATTGGTCACAAATGTAAATAATAACATGGTAGACATGAGTAACTTCAATTATTCAATGAGGGTCTTTCTTAATGAATATTCTCTTGCTTGATTCAACAGCCCATGTATCTAATGTGTTGTAGTGCTATTATGGTAAAAGAACAAGTTTAAAACATTATTTCCTGTGTATTTTTCCTTCACTCTCCCCATCTTTCAAATGTGGTAAAAATCAATATTTATTTTAAAAACTTTCTTTCCATATAGTTAAGCACAGTAAAGATTTTCAAGAAAATACTATGGAAGATTTGGTATAAGCTCAAAGAAATTGAATAAAACTGAATATTTACATTTCTTACAGAAATACATTTTGGTATAAGCTGCGTTACTGAAACACACAGTACATGGTATTTCTTAACAGGTTGTTCCTGAAATACGGAATCAGTCACATATTTCTGAGGTTGAATTAATAGGGTTATTGAACTGACCCACATTAGAGTCAAACAGTATATTTTAGGAATGTTCCTACTATTTTGTGTAATAATATCACTTATATATAATTCTAAATATACCAGCTAATATTCTGGCTGTTGTGATATCTGAATCATTTATTCTCACAGCTGTTCATTCTGCATAGCAATTTATAAATATTTCGTAGTTAACACCCATGCTATCAAAAGACAAGTTGATGACGAGCATATTGTGCTAGATTTAAAAAATAGAAAATTATCTTCTAAAAAAGTAGCACAATGAGTTAATAATAGAACACAAATAAAAATATTGCTTAACTGATGTTGAACCGAACTATCAAGTCATATGATTTTTTTGATCTGTGTGTCCATATGCCAAATTGTGTTTGTGTGTATGCGTGTGTTTTAACACAATGTTATTTGATTTTTAATAGTAGAGATTTAAACAAAAATAACTTAATATCTCTTTATAGTAAGACAAATATCTGTCCTCTGAATAGACAGTGAGTCTGAATTGATATAATCATTATTAAAAATAAATTAAGCACTTATTATATCCTAGGCACTGTATGTTAAGCACTTTAAAAGGTTAAGTTAATTTTTACTTTTAAATCATACATTCTACAAGGATTTTCTACCATTACCTTAATTGTACAGATAAGGAAATTGATGCCATGATCAAGATTATGATTGCAGAGCTGGGATCAAACACTAGTAATTCTAACTTTAATGCCCATGTTTTTAACCACAAACCATTTACAACTAACTTACTGGTAGGACCTTATGATGCTTCTTTCAAAAATTTTAAAGGTATCAATTAGGTTTTATTACCAAATATTTCATTAATTCAAAAGCAAGTAAACATAAGAAGTTCTTTGTTCTCAGTACAAGAAAAAGATATCAAAAAGATATACTAATTACTATTTTAATACATAGCTCTATGCTTATTTAGCAAACAATCATTGTGATAACTCCATAAAATAATCATTATTATAATAATCACTCTGCTACTAAGAATTTTGCAAGTCACTCTATAGACAGGTTTATAGTTACAGAACCTTTTTGAAAATAAAATAAAATTTATAATATTGATGAAGTTGATAATAATAATCCTGCAAAGTCACAACAAAATGACATTTATCAAGAGTTGTGCCATAAAATGGTTTCATATCTTGGCAGTCAAACTCTCCTTTATTAAGTTTAAAGTCTCCCTATACTTATATGAAATGAGCTAAAAAGATCACAGCCCCGGTCCTCTTGATACACAGATTATTGTTTTGATTTTTCCATAGATTCTATAATTTTTCTCAGTGGAAACCAAACTTCCCAGAAGAATCAGAACACATCAAAATGAAGCTGTTCTAGGTAGTTTTTATAGCTCACTCAATGCACATGACGGGCACAAAGTAGAAAGTTTAATATATCCCTTTGACCTTGAAATTCCAGCATCTCCATAATAAATTATCAACTGATTCAAGACCAAGTTAACACCCAAACAGATTAACTATTTATAACACAGGAAGAAATGTCTAATGTTCAGAAGATCATGGCCCTGGATTTTTGAATCATGGATTCTACAAGCACTGATGGTGTACTGTAAGTATTGAGCAATGCAAAGCACTCTCTGAGACACTAGTGAGTATGTCGAGTTGGGGACAGGTGACAAGATGAATCAGATAATCTTCATTTTACCTGGCAGAATTAATCTTATACTATAAGATTTGCTAATATCTGAAATAATTCTTAGGGTATAAATTCTTAAAACTATCAACAGGGCCCAGGTGTAGCTGTTCAAATGTCACCCTCACTATAGATCTATATATCTGATTCTGATTCACTTCCAAACCTCTTATTATTCATGTAGCAAGTATATACAAACAAAAACATCATGATGTGGCTAATATTACCAACACATGGAAAAGTAGATGAAGTTGACTATATTTAATTAGAAACTTTAGGAATTGGGTAGAATAAGTTCCTAAGTTTATCATCAGCCTATCTAATTGTTCAGTACTGACTTTTCATTCATTGAGAGCTCAGTTAAAGCCAAATAACAAAAATAGCTTGCAATAATCTAATTTTCATGTATCATATGGCATTGCTTTCTTGCAGCAAATAACTTTCTCTAGAGATAACTCTATTGCTATTTTTTAACAGCACAATCATATTAAACATATTAAAGCTGCCATCTGGAAAATTTGAAATTTGTCAACTAGGTAAAAATGTAGATATAACCTTTTTTTTTTTTTTTTCTGAAAAGCTGATAAAGAGTCCAAACACATGACTCATATATCATTATCAGAGAATCAATGTCTAGGTAGCTTTCAGTTTTGGTCTTAATAAACATTTGTGTATCTTCCTATGGATCTTTATTTTATAAATTCAAAATGAGGTAAAATGCCACTCTAATACTCCTGCCCTCCCCCCAATTTGTGGCAGTGAATTAATAATGTCATTACCATCATCAGTGTTTCCTGTTTAGTAAACACTGTATATTTAGCAGGATTGGAGATGGAAGTGTGCATACTGTCACAGGGAACAGAAGTGGATCTCATAGTGTCCTGCACTCTGGTGTTTTCCCCATCTTTACCTGCCACCTGCTCTTTCCCTACTTAAACAAAGGCACTAACAGAAGTCTTAGGGCACTGTTTCTTTGACTAAAGCAAGGCAGACATATGGAAGATGTCAATCAAATCTCTCAAACTCTAGGTTATGTCTCTTTCATAAAATTCAGTTTCATAAGGATGGGAGATAGAATGACAGCCTCACTTACTCTGGCTGCTAAAGGCCAATCAAGAGTTGAAATGAAAGCAGAAATGTTATCAAGATCACTACCATGTACTGGCAGTCACTGTGGCAGTGAGTTATATCAGAAATTGCAACTAGGAATACAAGAGAATACCATTTCAGATGGCTACAGAAACATTTTAGAATTTGTCCCAGGGTATGCTATTTTTGGCGTGGTAAATACCATACCTTCTGTGCTGTTTAAAGTAACCGTAATATTGAATTTAACACAGATATGGAGATGCTGTTCTGAAAAAGAGGCAGTCATAATTCTTGTCTTCCCTTTGACAAAAGGTATCTGGCTGTTCATGTGTGAATGCTATAAGAGATGATGTTCTCTATCAGCTTTACGAGTTCTACCATAGACTCCACTAATGTAGCATAGATAACTGGTACAGGCTCAAAATGGTAAATTCTGTCAAGCTATGAAATGCATTTCATACCTTAAGCTTGAAAATTCAAAGCGTTATAAGCACTTCTAAATCATATGCATGGTTTTTCTGTCCATGTGCACCCATATCTTATATACTACTATTAGTATTCATAGCACCATTCTAAGCATTTTATAGATATGAGCTTATTTAATGCGATAGGAAATATTATCGCCATTTTAAAGATGAGAAAACTAAAGTAGAGATTAATTGCCCCAGGTTATAGAGCTGTTAATTATTAAAGATGATTTGTCTAGAGTTCAAGCTTTGAACAACAATCTTATCTCCCAAGTGATATGAAAAATACACATGCATAAATATAATGCATGCATATATAGAATATATGTGTATATATATTATATGCGTGTTGTTACAGATACAAATGTATATATACATATTTCATTATACTTCATTTCATGAAAGCGGTTTTACCTTTTTAAAAGTTATCAATTCTTTTTTCTTGGGTCCATAGGTAACTATATAATCAGGAGTCCATTTCCATTTGCTCTGTGCTTGACAATCTCAGCAGAAAAAACTTTTGGTCCTAGAGCTATATTGATTTTTGAAGTTCTGACAATAATTCTGACCTTTGCAAAATATATCATTAAGACTCATTTGTTGACAAGGCTTCCTGAGTTTTAACATCTTCTTTTGCTAGAGTTGGGAGTTTCAAAGAATGCTGAAGTGTCCATGCTCTCTTTGAAGTTCCTTAATTTTTCAAGTACGCTAATCACAGAAGTGAAAGAAAAGCTTGAAATGGTTGATTAATTTGTCCTTTCTCTTGTATCTTAAAGATATAATAATTAAGGCCAAGAATTGTGTGCACGTGTGTGTATATATATGCATACAAATATATATGTATATACATACATATCTTCTGTCAGATACCATTAGTTGGTATCTCATTTAATTGTCCAAACATGCAAGGTAGGTATTATAATCCCCATCTGATGGATGAGTAACCAATTAATCTGAAGAGTAACCAATTAATGAGTAACCAATTAATCTTAAACAACTTGCTAAAGAACAGTAAGTAGCAGATATAAGGTTATGAAGTTACATCTGAGGATTGAAGCCGAAACTCTCCTTTATGACATATCCTCTATGCTAAGCAATGTTTAAGTAACTTGGGTCTGTATAAAAGCTTTGATACCTTGAAGATATCTTCTATCTCTGTTTTAAACCAGTTACATGTCTTGAAGAGAGGTTAAAAGTAGTAAAATGTTACTGGCAAAAAAATTCAATTAAATATGTTGTATATTTTAAGCCCTGGAAAAACAGTCTAAAGATATCTATCTAATTAACAGAGTTAGGAGAAATATATCAGGGTAAGTTTTAAAAAAAGTGTGTGTGTGTGTATAACTACATAGAGAGACATAGATTTGGATATAGATATAAATAGATATATAGATACAGGTATAGATACAGATGATATAAATATATAGATAGATATAGATATAGATAGATATAGAGATATAGATAGGTGATTAGGTATAGATATAGATACAGATATAGATAGATATAGATATAGAGCGAGCATTCTTTACATAAATACAGTGAGAAGCCAGCCACATCCCAGCTGTATACATAGTTTTACTTAACAGATACCAATCTTAGAGAAAATTTAAGGAATTATTTGTCAATTAAAATCTTTAAACTTTTTCTTTATATAAAGTATCATTATGAGTATTGTGAGTCAAAAGTTATGACAGATTAAGAAAATAATTCATCGAATTATGCAGAATATATTTTGCTTCACATATGAACAATCAAATCAACAAAATAAACACTGTAACCAAGTCTCAAAATAATGGTGTTTCCAGCTTTGCCTTCTTAATTTCAGGGTTTATTGTTGGCTATTGTTTATTTCTTTATTATTTACTCTCTGACAGGTTTTACTTGCTCCACCGATAATCACATTTCACATTTCACTTTGAAGGAAACAATGTCAGTCTCAGACCCCAATCCCTAGGCTCCAGCTGAATTCTGCCAAGTCCACCATTAGTCAGGCAGCTTTTACTGGCTTTACATCACCAAGGTGTTGCACCCTCCTGCCACCTTCTCATTCCCAGGTGTTCCAAGAGGGTTGAATGCCTTGCTGGCCCAGCAAAGTCTAAGGCCTTGTATGTAATTATGGTCCTGTAAATGCATAGAGAAATAAGCAACATCATGGTGGGAATTAGAAATCAGCCTGGTCAGTAAAGCATGATCTAATAATTACTTCCACTGATGGTTTTCCTGGAAGAAAATAATCATGGGTCTTTTGATAAAAGGCAAAGAAAATTGCTTGAACTCCCTTCTGTTATCTTATTTTGAAATAAGTTGGCAACTTTAGGCTGTTTCAATGTATCCATTCTGAAAGTTCTAAGTCTAAATTATACTTAAAAATTGGGTAATTTTACAATAATGATATGTGCTAGAAATCCTGTATTAAAATCATTTTAATTAATTTTGTTTATAATAGTATTGAAAATAAACTGTAAGAAAATAATATATTTATAGTTTAATATGTTTAAGACTATGATAATTTTAAAATTATAATATTCCAAAGATTTTTTTGTATTTTGGAAATAATTATCAAGTTATTTCCTGATAATTCAAAAACCTGCACCTAAAACATAGACATAATTTAAAGTTTAACTAACAATAAAAATTCTATAAGCTATCTTTCTATTAATTTTAGCATATTTGAGTGAAAGGAGTAGAAAGAAACCAAACACTATAGGTTTCTATGAATTCTGGAAATTTATGTGTATATTTCTAAATCTGTTTCTATTATCTACATGTCTATACTTATATCAAAGTTTATTTCTATCTTTGTTTTTAATATACATGCAGTTTATACATCCACATATTTTGAATGTGGAACTGTCTGTATAAAATTGTGACATTTATGCAGTGACTTCGATCAACAAAGAGATCATGCAAATTATAAGGTATATATTATGACATGATTTGTACATATTAAAGATTGTTTTATTCACCACTTTCTATAGCTGACACACAAAAGTCCGAATGTTATCAATATTAAATATTAGCTAACACTATACAAGATATACATTTAAAAATATCAACTGAAATATGAAAACTATCCTTTGATGCCAGACCTATTCAAGAATTTATCAAATGGTAAACTCTGTGAGGTGAAATGGTAACTATTTGAGGCAATGAATATGTTAATTATCTCGACTGTGGTAATCATTACACAAGGCATACTTATACCAAAATATCACATTGTTCACTTTAAAGATATACAATTTTTTGTCAATCATAGATCAATGAAGCTGGAAAAAAATTAAAAATAAGAATTTACCAATATCAATGGTACAAAAATGATAAGGCATTCTGACCTGCAATTCAGTGTATATTCTCATCAGAAGTTCAATTTCATTCTAAGGTTACTGAGTAATGTGACTTTTCACATTCCATACTGTAACTGAGATTTAGCGATATGGAATATTTTACATTTATTATATAGTGCAGTTTCAGCAAGAATAACTGGCTGGTTGGAATAACTAACCATAGATTCTTTCTTTATTAGACTTCTTTTTAATTAGAAAAGTAACTTATGATTACCCTAATAAATCAAACTAAGATTTGTAAATGTATAAAGAAAAAAATTAATATTCTCTAATCAATTTTAAAAGTTTGATGTTTATTTTCCCACTATGGCTTATCTTTCTATATACTGCCAGATCATGTTTTAGAGCTTGATCTGCATAAGCGATCTCCCAGATCAGGCCCTGACAGAGGCCAGTGGTATGCGTGATATAGAAATGGTTGCTGAGATGAGGCATCTGCATTCTAGAAGCTATAAAATTTATAGTGTGAAAGAAGAGTTTCAACAAGTGGCCAATAAATAATGTGCGATTTTTAAATAAAATTCTCCAACTTTGAATAGCTTCTCATTCCACTTCCTCTGCTATAAACTTGATGTTCTGAAAATTATAAGAAATATTTACTCTGTGAAGCTGTCCTGTCTTAAACCCACATGAGCTAGGGAAATGCAATGCATTGAACTTAGAACTTCACAGGCTAGGAGAAATATTAAGAGGTAGTCAAGTCCTATCAACGGTGATCTATTTCCTTCACCTAGTACAAAGAAAACAGTTTTTATCAGCTCCTTCTTAACATTTCTGAAAATGCATCTGATAGTGGCTTCAAAACTGCCATTTTCCATTGCATGCACATCAGAAGTGACAAAGCTCACTCACCATGAACAATTTGATAAGGCATGATACTTCTCAAATTTGAATTTCGTTATTGATCAAGCGACACTGTGCACATCTAAAGAGGAGTATGACAAAGAGCTACATGTCTTAAAGAAACATGGAGGACATACAACATTTGCTAAGCTGGTATATAATATTATCACCTGTTATAATAAACAAATGAAAAACAGACATTTCAGGCTAGATATGATTTATAAGCCAGTTGTAATACTGACCTTATCTGGGCTGTTAGTTTGACAGAAGGCTAGGAATTAACTACATGATGAATTTTATTTTCTTCTTGACAAGAAATGCAACTTTGTAAAATGTATGAAGATGACCATATTGTGAAACTAAGAGTCTACAGAGTGCCTCTTCAATTGACAGGTGAAATATAGGTAGAGAGTCTGGCAAATGAAAGCTGTTTCTGCAGAGCAAAGCCAGTGACAAAATGCTATCATTTAAAGCCTATACTTTTCATCTTTATAGTGCCGAATGTTATTTTCTATATATGCCATTTGGTTGCTCCAGTTCCCAATCTTCTGATTCATAGCAAAAGTTAAGAAAATGGGAGCTTCACAATTGTATGATTTTAATGTCTAGTAAATTCAAAATCCAATGATAGATATTAATTGATAGTAAACCTTCATTTCACCCATTGTTTTATGACCTGCTGCATGTGTATTTAATATGCAAATATATGAAATGTAGTGATTCATCATCATATCTACTTAAACCCTAGAAGCCTTAGTATTCAGGCCTATAAAATGGCTATAAATACTGCATTTCTCTTACAGGATGTTTATTCTGTTTGAATGAGATATTAATGATAAACATTTATTAAGAGGTTACTATATGCCATGTATTTTATATGCATTACTTAATATTTATAACACCCTATATGTATGTTTCATTATTATGCCTATTTTATAGATGAGGAAATTGAAGCATTGAATAGTTAAGTAACTTGCACAAGGTCATGGAGACCTCAGAAGTCAAATCCAGACTGTCTGGATTGAGAGGACACATTTCCAAACAAAACCCTGCACTGTGTGATATCTCATGGTAGCTTGTTATTAATTTTACTACCCACCCAGTCTTCAGTTTTTTCCTTTTCTAATTTATCCTCCATATACCACCAAAATTACCTTTCTAAAATATAATCATATCTATTATTTCTTTATAACAGTCAATGTGTTTTCACTAAATCCATACATTCAAATTTCATTCTTTCATCTGAAAATACCCTTTAGCTTCTGGATGAAGTTCTAAATACACTCACCCAGTAAGCTTGCAAACATAGCCTAAACTTTTATCTTAAAATTGACAACACATTTTCTCTCATACTTCTACAGTTTCCTATATCCAGTGCACACTTCCTGGAATGAAGTCTCTACTCTTTACTTGACAAACAATATTCACTCTTCAATATTCTGATCAAACTTCTCCAGTGAATCCTGCCAAAGTTTCAAGAGAGAGTAGAGTAGCCTCCTCTAGGCTGCCTATCTCTTGGATTAATTTGTTATAGTCACATCCTACTGGATTGCAATTAGAAGTTTTCAGGTCTCTCTTCTTCACTGGACTGTGAAGTCCTCCAGGATGAGAATGGAGTTTGATGTAGCCTTGGATGATAAGTGCCTGGTATTGGCAAATATCTGGCCTTCCAAAGTATTTATTCATTGACTACTTGTTTTACATATGAAAAGCATTTAAGTACCATATTAGCAGCCAGTTCAACAGTTTAATTCAATAAACATTTGTGGAACACTAATGGCTGTCGGGCACTGTGGCAGGTATGAACAAATGTGAATTACACATGGCCCCGCCCTCAAAGAGGTGGCAGAGTGGCACTGGCACATTCTCAGTTAATTTTGATACATTCCACTAAAATGGTTATGCAGGGGATGTTAGGTGAGCACAGAAGAGGGACAATTAGCCCAGCACAAGGAGCGGAGAGCATGGATATCAAGGCTGTATCCCCCCAAATTGCCATTTAAACCTCAATTATTAATGAAGTAGAATGCTTTTCATTTAGCAAAAAATCCACCCGAATCTTGATAAATATGACAGTCAGCTAGGTTGTCATTTAGGCAGTTCCATCATGATCTGAGGTCTCCAAAGATATAAAGCAGTTGTAACTAGTTCCGATGGAGCATCCATCTCCTGATAATCCAAAATGGAAAATGGCTAGTTGTTTGCAAATTGAGAGATTTGGCAAACTCGTGAATTAATGCTGTCAATAACAGATGTCAACATGCTTAGTTTCCCTTCATAATAAAAAAGGAGAGAAAGAAGAAAAAAAGAAAACAAAAGAGAAATAAAACAAGGCCCTATTGGGCCACAGATTTACTGGTTATTTTTCATATCTGAAATATTTGTATATACTTTATCCTGAGAGTTTTTGTCAGAGTCTGAACAACCACAACACTAGAGGCAATCCTTGTTTTCCTTCTTAGTCAATGTTCTAGAAGTCTACATATTTACATGTTCTATATGGCTTCTGAAATATGAATTTCTTGAAAGCAGCCATCTCTGGTTCATCAAGGTATTGCCATCCATGCCAAGATGTATATCTCGCACATGTTACTGAATGGTGAGTGGATATAACTACAAATGTAAAAGTTAGAATTTCACTTTGCAATTCCTAGATTGCAGTAAAATAAAAGGAGAATTTATAGAATTAGAATTCAGTGGGTCTTGACTACATTAAATTTTTCTCTATAATAGCTCATAGTACAGAACATCTACATGCCCTTGTTCCTTGCAGTCTATTTTCAAGACAAAAGCCAGTGTGATCTTAAAATATCCTCAGATCCAGTCATTCCTCTGCTCAAAATTCTCCGATGGCTTTCCATCTCAGAACAAATGTAAGGCCCTGAACGCTCCATTACGTGCCTCACCACCTATTTGACTTCATCTTTTGTAACTCTCCCTGAACTCACTCCACTATAGGTACACGGGGCTCCCTGCTGATTCTTGAACACAGTAGGCATCCTCCTGTCTCAATGCTTTTACAGGTTCTGTCTTCTCTGCCTGGAAAAGTCTTTCCTGAGATATCTGTGTGGCTTACCTCCTTATTTCCTTCAGTCTTTTACTCAAAATTTATCTTCTCATTAAGATCTTTCTAATCAACTTATCTAAATTTATAATCTCACCATCTCCACCTGTTCCAAACCTCCTGCTTTTGCTTTATTATTTCTCCTTAGACCACTCTCTAACATACAGTGTATGTTACCTTCTTATTTATTTCCTGTCTTCCCCACTAGAATATGAGCTCCATGAGGGCTAGGAGCTTTCTTTTTGCTTTACTAATATACTCAGTGCCTAGACCAGTGCTTGACACATTGCAGGTGCTCAATGTACATGGTCGAAGGACTAAATAAATCCCAATAGTGATATGAAAACATTTTTTTTTTGATGACAAGTGTTAAAAATTAGGAAGGGTACTTGCTTGCTACTACAGTGATTTATAGATGTTATTCTAACTTTAACTAGTTATACAATCATTACTAAAGTTGGTTCACTATATTCAACAAAATCACACTAGGGAAAATCAATAAAAAATATTAATCATTAATCTTATCTATCTTATACTTTGCTAGAAGACATAAGTCCTTTAGCATTAAAGATATCTTATTCACAGAATGGATCTACGAAACTTTATTTTTGTGTATAACCTTGAAGAATTATAAAAGAGAAGAAGACAAGTGTCCAGAGAGAACATACCACCTCAGGCATATATGATCTTTAATCTGGGCTTGCAAAGTACTTTGTGGATGACAGAGAAAAATGTAAATTATCCAATTATCCTAATCTTATGATAAATATCATTAGAGAAACTCCCACTGCTCTCACAATGCCTCAGCACTACACAATTACTGCAACCTTGACTAAAAAAGCATGGAAGGGAGAATTCCCCAGATGACTAAGGTTAAATTTTCCACCAGTAAAGAAGAATGAAAGTTTAAAACAGATATTCAGGGTTTATGTTTGTTTGTTTGTTTGTTTTGATAGAAAGTGAAGAATGTATCCCTTGCCCACCTGAGATTCATATCTGCTACCTGTGCACTATTTTATTTTCTCTTTGAAACAATTCTGTGTAGGAGAAACGATTATTTCTCCTAGTTTACAGTAGAAAAATTTGGTGCCCAGAGAGGTTAAGTAACTTGCCTGAAGGTCAGACTGGTTCCAATATTCTTAATCTCTGCATCATACAGTTTCAAGTCTTGTCAATTTTATACTATTAGATATTACATAGTTTTGAGTTACTATTTTGCTTTCCATGGTTTACTAGATGTACTAAAACAAGCAGCTAAGAAAATAAAGCCTTTTGTAAATTCATGATTTTGACCAGTGGATTTTTTTTTTTTTTTTTTTTTTTTTTTACCATTGACCTTAATGCTTGCACCAAAAAATGGGGGAAACAATTAAGTGAATAAAGATCTCCGTAATGTAAGTTCTGATCCTTCATTTCCTTTTGAAGTAGGTAATAATGAAACAAGCAAATAATGTAAAGATACAAAGGTACAGAGTTGTGTGAGGGCAGAATCTGTAGCTATGTTTCCTGAATTCTAAAGCTACCTTTGCTGCTTAGCAACTGTGTGACTCTGACGAATTTGATTCTTCTATTCTTCATTTCTTTTAATCTTTAAAAAGAGTATCGCCTAGTTCATATGACAGTTTGAGAATTAAATGAGTTAACATATGGCAGTGCATAGAGGAGTGTTGGCACCTAGTGAGTGCTTTCAAGTTTTGTCTAGGTTTTAAAGCAGACACTATTTCAAACTGTCATTTTCTCTCATATCTGGCAAATAAGGGTAGAAGTTTCTGGGTCTTTTGTAAGTAACATTTTGTCATATTGTATTTCAAATGGACTTCCATAAGTGTTTAAGCAAAGTTAAAGAGGTTTTATTTACACTAATAATTTCTAAGTTTCTAATCATGAAGACTCCAATTAAAATATGGTATATTCCAAGAGAAAATTCACTGTTCCGAAAGTACTGGGTGAATAAATTAGTTCTAGGTGATGTGCTGGACAAATTCCATACTCTGAGCCTATAAGAGTTGTAAGAAGTTAGGGCAGCCTGATCTCTAAAGCAAATCTTAAGCCACAGACCTGGAACCCAGCTCTATCAGTTAGGGGTTTCTGTCAATGGAGCACCTTCAAAAGGAACATACAAGAGCAACCAAGGCTTAAGGGTAGAGATTCACAGAGAGTGTTTTACACTTTGCTTAGTTGACTATAGGATAATGGAGGTGATTGAAAAAACAAACAAACAACAACAACAAAAAACTTTAGCTCAAATTTCTTTGGTTATCTGCTTTCATCCATCTTGACAATGGAATGGATTTTTGGATGACCAATCTGATGAGGAACATGAGAACTGGTCCTCTAGAAAAAAGAAATCCATTCAGTCACATAGCCTAGGAGAAAGGCACTGGCAATCTCAGGCACAAGATTTTATTTATTTGTCACTGCTGAAAGAATATGTTGTTCTTGTATGTTGCTGTGTACTGTTTCTTATCTAACTTTTTACATTTGATCTCAGCCAAAAGACGGAGAAGCAATCACATAACTTTTTATCAAGAAAAGGATGTTAACTGAGACACTGTTTATTCCAGGAGAAAAGACACTATGGAAAAAGAATGTGAAGGTGAATTTTATCCTCTTGACACATCCACACATAAATTCTATTTGCTAATGTTTATTGGTGCTTATAATACATATGATAATAGAATAGGGACTTGGAATATCTTACTTCCTCAAGAATCATAAGTTGTAGGCTCTTATATTGTTGCACAGATAAAGAAATTGAGGCACAGACATTTTAAGTAAATTGCACAATACTAAACATTAAAACAAATTCTGAAACCAAGGTTTTCTGAATTCTAAGACTATGTACTCTTAATAGTCACACTAAGGTATTGAGGGAAATATTTGTGGTATGGGGCTGTTAGCTTTCCCTTTTTCTCTTTTTCTGGTAGTGGTGTTGAAGTTACATAGGAAGATTAATGATTGTCAATTCTCATAGAGTTTCTGGGTTACCTTCCTATGGGCTCTGAAATGGCAAAGGTGGGTGGTTACATTTAAGATTGATCAGACTGCCTCACATTCTTTAACAAGGCCATGAATTATACATAGGCATGTAAGGGCTCTGTGTAGTATCTTATTTTTCATAGAAACGAGTGAAAGAAAATCACCTGTCATCAGAAACCAATGCAGTTTTCCTATGACAAATCTGGGACCTGTATCTGTGGGTGAAGACCTTTTGAGTTTTTGTTGCAACAACACATTCCTGTGTTCGATGTATTTTGCCCAGATGATAATCTCAGAGCCCAAGGATTAAAGTTTCCTTTCTTCCAAATGAATGCCTGGGAATATAGGAGCGTGTCAACACTCAAGGGGGAATTATCCTTGTAAAAGGTGATGTAAATGAGATACCTAAAATGAACTTTCTATTCCACAGCCATTTGTTAATGCAGAAGAGCTTCCAAAAAAAGGCAATGCTGCTCTTTTACAATGAAAGGTTTTGAAGAGTAGCAGACTGAGCAAGGAAACAGTGCACCAGAAGACACTGGCACCACAGAGTATCTATGACTTGAGTACATAAAGGCAAAACAGAACAGAAACTGGAATTTCTAAACCAAAGAATAAATAAGAGTATATTTTAAAACAAGTATGCTAGAACTGACTATGGTGATGGTTTCAATTATGGTTTTAGCAAGTAGAGTTCCATATGGTTTGTTTGGGTATTAACGAGCAACACAGAACGGAACATTCTCACCACTGACCATGATGGGCTCTCTCATTTATTACTAACAGGTGAGCCTCCCTTTCTATTATTTTCTGTTCGTAACAAATTTACAAAATGGAAGTTTTCCTTCTGTTGCTCCATGACTGGCTGCATGAAAAGACGGTGCCCTCTGTGAGATAGAAGGACCACATAGTTATCCAGCAGCTGCATATCATTCGAAATATCGGCATAAATTATCATACATATTTTCTATACAGAATGAGGCGGTAGACTACAACTTTGCCTTTCCCCCCTAGGTTGACACTGTGAAAACGAATGTTTGAAATTAGACATTCTTTATTCTTAGCAGAATATAAAAGAAATCAGAAATTCTGGTATATAAGCACATAAACATTTCACTATTTCCCAAATATACAAGTGTAAAATGGCTGTCATAAATACAAATAGCTGTACGCAAGATGGGGCCAACCACATTACAGCTGCATGCCTTCTTGCATTTTATCACATCACTAAAATATGCAATTCCTTCCCTTGAAAAAGCACTGTTATGGGCATTATAAAGAAATAAGCCACAATGTGGTCTGAGCAATTATCACCCTGGAGGGAAACACAATGATGCAATTTAACGGGAATAGCTATTTAGACAACCGGACTCTACTAGTTCACTCTCAGAGCCAAGGGGCCAAATTCATCACCTGGCTTCAATTTTAGGAAAATTCCATTCAGTTTGAGGACTAAAGGAGTTGGAAGACTTAAGAAGAAAGCCTATTATGCACAATAAAAAGCTGACTATAAATAGAGGCGACTATATTAGAGTAATAATTAGACGTTCATGAAGAGATAAGGCATACATTAGGTTGCACTATTGTTTGTAATGAATTTTTTTGTCAAAGTATTTCACCATCTACTTTTAATCTTTCTGATATCTATGTTTGAAATTAATGATGGAGATGCAGTGCTTTGCAGGAAACTTTCAAAATGTGGTATCCTTTTAATGATGAAGTAATGTCACGAGACTTCCAGGTCCTTTATGTAGGATGTCTTCATATCCAAAAATACTATATTGGGTTACACCATATTTGTCATAGCCTCTCATTTTTTGAAAATTCCCATTATTTCACTTTTACAATGAAACAAATAAACTCACCACAGAAGAAGTACAAATCAATATATACAGCACTACTACACTCTCCAGTTCCTTAAAAAATAAAAAGAAAGCAATTCACCATTTCTTAAAAGCAGTCTCTTTACAAAACAAAGTACAATATTTGGCAGATGTCTGTTTCATAAGGATGCCCTCAAACATAGGCTCTATAAAACAGCAAGAGTAAGAATTTGCTAGATTGGGAAAATTACTTCAATTGAAAATAGTAGCGCACTTAATACAATAACAGCTGCACATAAAAAACAAATACTAAAGAAAAGATGATATAGAAAGAAACAATTTTAGAGTCACAGAGTTAACATATACTAGAAGAAAACAGGTATGCTATTGCGTTCTTTCAAATAGCATTTATGATTCTTCATGCACATTTTACAATACATGCTATAAGGGAGTAAAGAAGGTAAACTTCTGATATTCAGAGTAAATAATAGTAATGATTTAGACACACACACACACCCACACACACCCTCAACTTAAGAAGTAGAGTACTATTAAGGAGAAATTAAAGCAGCCTCTAAATTCACAAATTACCCTAGATGTGCTAATATTGTATATTCTGCAAAAAATTCTCTAAAAATATAACTCCTTCCTCTATTTTTTTCAGTCCTTTATTTGGAGAAAAATAACATTATCACTACTCGCAGAAGATATGATTTCCTATGCAGAAAATTAAAAAAAAAAAAGAATCTATAGATAATTACTAGAATTAGAATGAGGGAAGCAAATTTGCTGTATACAAAAGCAAATGGTATTTATATTCAGCAACAAGAAACATTTTAAAATGACATTTTGATAAAAGATATATTCTTAATAGCAATGTTTTTTTTTTACCAAATAATTAGAAATATATTTAATGAAAAATGTGTAAGACTTCGATAATGAAATTCATTAATATGACTAAGAGAAATGACCAATCTATATAAATACAGGGATAGGTCACGTTCATGAACCACAAAACACAATTCTTCCTGAATTGATTTCAAATTCAATGCAAAACCAATAAAAATATCTGTTGCTATCTGCCATCTTTGTTATCTTACATAATTCTGAGAAGTAAATATATTATTGCAAGAAGGAAGACAAAGGGATTTACTTTCATACATTTGTTTAACTAACCCTTATATAGATATTACTCTGTGTCGGGTATTGTCCTCAGTGCTTTACAAAATATGAATTCATGTAATCATAATAATGAGCTCATGGATTGAGAATTATTATCCCTAATTTAGATGTAAAGATATTGAAGCACAGAGAAACTAAGTAACTTGCTGGGTAAAGATGAACCCATACAAAACAAATTGTATGATTTATTCTTGTTGGCTGGAAGAATAACAAACCAAGAATAACATTAAATTAAATTTACTCTTGAGATATACCACCCCCTTCGAACAGGTAATTTGGATTAAGACTGACATAAAGCTTTGTGTGATTATAAATTCTCAGCCACACAAAATTTGTGGTTATGATTCTCAAAGGGCACCCATTTCCATGATCCTACACCAAGTCTGAGACAGAAAAGTGTCTTTGCTCTTTCCTTCCATGTGAGAGGCCATGGTCCTCATTCACCCTTATACAAGGAGGCAGTCTTTTGGGTTTACAGCTTTTTGTTGAGATCTCATATTAGATCCCCTACATTTGGCCAGCTCTAAGTTTTTAACTCTTGTCCACTGTGTTTCAGGTAGCCTCTAAAGCAGAAACTCTAGGTTGAGATTTCAGCATAAGACTTCAGGATGAAAACAATCTTGGTGCTCACTCAACTCCCATAGTTTCAAGTCCCATTTTATTTTAGTACTCTTAGATCCTTTCTTGTGTGTGTGTGTGTGTGTGTGTGTGTGTGTGTGTGTGTGTGTGTGTGTTTTCCCAGCAGTGTATTTAAACAGATTATTAAAAATATTTTTAATTATCATCTTATTATTTCAATAAGAAGAGTTACTCAGGATATCTAATCCATCATACTAGTAGAAAGAGGAAGCCTCATCTTATCTTCTTAGTGAGAAAACCTGGAACATGAATGGACAAGCACAAAATATTTGCATTAATGACCCAGAGTAATGAGATTCATATGACTAAACCCCCATACCTCTCCCTAAAATGAGTCTTGACTCACCAACAGTCTCTTCTGCCCTGCGTATCAAGAACATCATTTGATTGTAACGACCTCTGTTTTGTAGCATCTAATTTACTTTGAAAGAGGAAAGGGCAAGTATTTTGATGTCAATGAAATCTTATAAACTGGTAGAATCATTTCATGGGTGAAATATACTTTTCTCAGATTAGACTAATTATTTTATAGATGTCTTGGAACCATATAGTAGATATATAAAAACTGTAGCTAATTGTGTATCGAAAGGCTCTGGCTTTACTTATATATTTCACAATACCTTGCCTTAAGAACTAGACCAAACAGTTCTCCTTTCACTATTTACTGAAATTTAGAAACTGAGTTTGTACCTCATATTGTCTTCGAAGCATTTAATCTATTTGCCTGTTATTCTCTTTATTTTCTAACATCTGCATATAGAATATGATGATCAACAAGGATACTTCTGCTCTGAAGTTATGCAATGTTGAGCACAGGAGGAAGTTTTCTATAATTTTTTCCCTTTCCTCATCCAGTGTTATCACACTGATATCTGTAAACAGTCTCAGTTTATTAATCTATCTCTAGATTTAGCTTCAAATGACAAGATACGTGCCTTGTATGGCCAAGCATTGCGTTATCAATCAGGATTTAAGATGTGCTTATTAGATGTTCCACAGCATTATAGTAGGATGTCAAAAATATAATTTTACCCCTTTATCTACTATAGGCAAATGACATTTACATGTATAAAATTATAGCTAAATAAAGTAGCTTTCTTTCGGTTAATTATAAATATACAGCAGAGACTAGAGAATTTGTGATGGTTTTTGAAGCATAAAGACATGTCTTAGAAGTTTTTAAAAAATAGTTGGTTCTTAATAAATAATAAGTATAATTACTTGGCTTACAGTTGAACTATAACTGTATGAGCAAACTACTTATGAGATAAAAGGAGAAAAAAGACTCCTAATAAAAAGACAGGTGTACTGATTAACAACTTAACAGTAGAGGACATTCACGTACAAGAATTGCTCTAAGCGAGCACTGCCCAAGTACAAAGACATTACATCTAAATGGCAATGCAAAACCATTTACTTTCTGATTATTGCATTTTAAAGATGAAGAAACTAAGGCCAACAGAAGATTAATAGGATAATGTCACCTGAGCCCTAATCTATCATTTCAGCACCAAAATTATAAGAAAATAAATCCTCTTAGGATCTTGTTAACATAATGGTCAGTGAACTAAAATGTATCCTGGAGCAAGTTTCTTCTTTTCTTCTCTTACATATGTTCACAGGAAGTTATCACTCTAATGAAGCAAAGGCTACAATTTTAGAAAGAGTGGTATCATAAGAAGAGTAAACTTTTATTAAAGTGTTCTGTGCATTGATTACTTCAATTATAAGATCTTACACTTCTTTAATTTATTATAGAAGTTTCCCTACATTTTGGTAGGAAATCAAATTAATAGTATAGTAAATCCTTACTAGAGGACGCCTGCATTATAGCAAGAGAAAACTGATAGAATTCAGTCTTCTGAAGAAATATAAAACATATATATATATGTTAGTTTCCCATTAATATATAATTTAATCCACAAAGGCAAGGGGAGTAGCAGGTGCACCACACAAGTGTACATTGTAGATTATAAACATAGTAGAAATAGCCCACTCTTGCTGCTCCTACACAAAGAGCAGTCATCTTTTACTCACTTCCTGCGTGCCTTCAGGGGAATCTTCCTTTGACATGAGTACAACTCCAAGGGTTTTCAACATGACTTATGAGTATAATATAGATCTGAGCATTTTCTCACTTAAATTATTTCATTTTAATGGAACCAAACTAAACTCTATAGTTTACAAGGTTGAATAGAAGATGTAGAAAAAAGTTAAACAGCTTTTTAGCTTCGTTATCATTTCTTATCAGTTAATATCTTTTGTTTGTTTTCAGAGAAAAAGTTTTTTAATGTTTAAGCATAAACTTGCAAACATAAACGATTCTGAAATTTCATATTCTTCATAAGAAAAAGAGAAAATGGGGGATGTCAAGAAGCACCAAATATTTAAAGGGATAAACAAATGTTACTCTCAAGCACATTCTGGCCTTTCACTATGTCATTACTATTTGCTGATGTTGATACATCACTTTGCATCTACAGTAGCTATAATAATGGCTCCCAAAGATGCCATGTTGTAATCTTGGAACCTGTGAATATACTGCCTTACATTGCAAAAGGAATTTTGCAAGTATAATGAACATTAAAGATATAAATTAACGTCAAGATGGGGTGATTATTCTGGATTCTGGCTGGGCCCAATCTAATCACATGGTCCTTAAAAGTGGGAAAACTGTCGCATCTGTGGTCAGAAAGTTTGGCAACATGAGAAGGACACAATGACCCCTGAAATGTAGGGGCTATATGCAAGAACATCAGAGAGGACTTTAGAGTTGAAAAGGGCAAAGAAATGGATTTTTCCCTTAATAGTCATAAAAAGAATGTAGCCCTGCTGACCCCTTGATTTTAGCCTGGTGAGACCCTGGTTGAACTTCTGATGTAGAGAACTATAAGATAAATTTGTGTTGTGTTAAGCCATTAAGTTTGTGGTAATTTGTTACAGCAGCAATAAAAAATTAATACAGCACCTGATCCTCAGAACAACCTTGTGAGGTGAGAGAAAACAGTTGGTGACTCTCTAATAATTGAGAAAACTAGTGCTGAAATTGTTGGGAAATATTCCCAAAGGTACATTTGCTAATGGGTAGTGGTATCAGGATGCAAGGTCCTGCCTCCTAAAACCAGACCCAATCCACTACATCCCTTTATAGGAGAAGTATCAAAGTCATACTGACTTGTTTAGACTACTCCCAAAATACTAGGTCAGAAAGCTATTAAGTCAATGAGGTTGTAAAACCTGATATGAAGATGAGTGAGTTATGGGTTGTGTAGGTAGGCTGGGTATAGTCTCAGAGGTGTGAAAAATCATACTCTTTTGGGAATACCTGGAGATCCAGTGTCACTGGCCCTTAAGAAGCCAAGTGGGGCGAAAGGAGTCATGTAAGTGATGCTGACGTGAGGCAATTTGAGTGATACTGAAGGCCATGGTGAACATAAATGTTATATTCAACAATGGTGAGGCATCAATGTCTTCTGAACAAGAATGTGGCTTATCAAACATATGCACTAAAACAATTAACCTAGTGGCACTATTGAGAAAAAATTGCAGTAAGAACAGACATCAAAAATAAGAAACCCCAAACTATAGGGACACTATATTATTTGTTTCAATGAACTGCAATGAAAGCTATAACTATGGCTAAAGTAGAAGAAATGGTAGTTGTGAGATACCAAATAAAATCAAACCAAACCGCAAAAACCGGTTTGAGAAAGAGTGTTCAATGCAGGGTACGGTGGGGGAAATGTCATCCAATTATCCTTTTGTGAGCATTTACTCAGTATTCTTTATGTAGCTTATATAAATTCCATTAGAATTTAGCATTCCTTAAGCACTATGTTCTGGGACTCTGGTTTAAGTAAATGTATTATCTCATATTCACTTTACAACATATTTATGAGATAGGGACTCTTAATATACCCCTTTCTCAGATCTTGTAACTGAAGCTCAGAAAGGATACAAAGTATGCTAATGATCACAAAGCTAGTGAATAGCAAAGACTGGATTCAGACTCAGAGCTATCTGAGCTGAAAGTCCCAATCATTAAATTGTAGACATGTTCTTCCAGTTTCTCGCACAATATTGTATTACACTTTGGCAAAGCTTTAGATTTCTGGTAATATTGGTCAGTGAAGCATCAAATATATTTCACTCTGGTTACTCTAGCAACTGGAGACAAATACAAATTCAAGCTGGAGAATAATAATTTCTTTATTCTTAGCAAATAAAATACCCTGGTAACTTGTAATAGCTAAACTACAAGATCCGAAGCTAATGAAACTAAAAATACATATATATCACTCTTGTGGATTCTGAATTCTGTGCTAAATTAAGTCAAAATGTTAAAATTATGGAATTGGCATAAATTGCCAAATTTTATTTCTCCCAGAATAAGATTCTTTAAATACTCACTAAATTGCTTAGTATTTTTGGATCAAAGAACTTCTACAATACACTGAAGTAATAAAATGGGGATGTGTAAGAGTTAAATAATAAACCACATGGATTAAATGTCTCTCGAAATTCTATCAGGTTTAAAAACTAACAGGAAAACATTTAGATGAAAAAAGACCATAAGAAAATATTACTAGAATTGACCAACAGCAAACATTGGAGAAATAGTTTGAGACATGTGTCTGAACTAAAAATTTGCTAGCTTATCTCCATGCAACTAATGTAATAAAGTAGTAGAACATTAATTAAAATATAGAGGATGTAGCCAACATGTGGCAGAGATGGATACAGACTGGTTGAGTTGAAGATTAATAAATTCTGAGCAGTCATACTTTTAATTTTTTGAGAAACCACCATACTGTTTTCCATGGCAGCTGTTACCAATTAATATCCCCACCAAGAGTGCACAAGGGTTCCCTTTTCTCAACATCCTGGCCAACACTTTCGTGTGTGCGTGCGTGCGTGCGTGTGTGTGTGTTGATAAGAGTCATCGTAACAGGTATAAAGTGATATCTCATTATTGTTTTGATTTGCATTTCTCTGATAATTAGTAATGTTGAGCACGTTTTCATATAATTGATGGTCATTTGTATATCTTCTTTAGAGAAATGTCTATTCAGTTCTTTCGCACATTTCAAATTAGTTTTTGTTGTTTTTGTTTTTGTTTTTTTCTACTGAGTTGTAGGATTTTTTTTTATACATTTTAGATAATAACCCTTTATCAGATATATGGTTAGCAATTATTTTCTCCCATTCCAGAGGTTGTCTTTCCACGTTGTTGATATGCAGAAGCTTTTAAATTTGATACAGTCCCACTTGTTGTCTGTGCTTTTGGTTTCATATCCAAGCAATCGTTGCCAAGACTAATGTCAAGGACCTTTCCTCCTATGTTTTCTTCTTGAATTTTTACAGTTTCAGGTCTTACAATTAAGTCTTTAATCAATTTTGAGTGTACGGTGAAAGATAAAGTGATTTTTGTGTATGGTGTAAGATAAAGGTCCAATTTCATTTTTCTGCATGTGAATATACAGTTTTCCCAGTGCTATTTATTAGAGAGACTTTTCTTTCTCCATTGTATATTTTTGGCACCCTTGGAAAAGATTAGTTGACCATTAATGCATGATTTATTTCTGGGCTCCGTATTCTATTCCACTGATCTGTATGCAATATTTATGGCTATATACTTAAAGGAATTGAAATCAAAGAGAGATATGCAGTACCATGTTCGCTGCAGTATTATTTACAATAGCCAAAACATGGAAGCAACCTAAAGATCTATCAATAGATAATGAATAAAGAAAATGTGGTGTATCATTTTCTTTACCCATCATCAAGGGAAAATTATTATTCAGCCTTAAAAAAGAAGGAAATCTCCCCATTTGCACAACATGGATGAGAGTGGAGGACATTACACTAAATTAAATAAGCTGGGCACAGAAGGCCCAATATGATAAACTCACAGAACCAGAGAGAATAATGGTGATTACTATGAGCTGGGGGCAAAGAGAAAATGGGAGAGAATTAGTCAAGGGCTAAAAGGTTTCAGTTATAAAAGATGAGTTAGTCCCAGAGATCTACTGTACTGCCTAAAGCCTATGGTTAACAATATGGTATTAAATATTTAGAAATTTGCTAAGAGGGTAAATCTGTTAAAAAATCTTAACACAAATAATAAATAAAGAGAACAAGAGGGAACTTTTGAAGGTGATGGATATGTTTATGGTATACTAAAACTATTTTCATATTATCACCATTGTAAATAACAAGATATGTTGATTTTCACAAAAGATGCTTAATAATATTTTGAGAAATAAATAATACTTTGGGACTAAAATCTGGCATATGATTCTAAAATTCCCTGTATATAATTTGGTTATACGGTGGACAAAGTCTACTGTAGATTAAAAAAAAACAAAATCAGCCAAGCAAAAGTTGCTGAAAGCTTCAATCTTATCCAATAATCTAGAATTCTGTTCTTCTATAGCAGAGTAATTGTAGGAACAGCCAAATCAATGAATGCTCAGAGTTTGGAGGATTCATATAGTTCTTCACATACAACTATTATAAAACAATAGCAATATTTATGGAAGGCCATGGTGCCAATAATCTTGGTGATTTCAAGATCCATGTAAATGACATTCCTAACATCCTGGCTGCCAAATTCCTCATTTCTCAATTCCAGCACCTTCCTCTCCATCTTCTCCTCTTTACCTCCTTTTCAGAACATGCCCCAGTCATTAGCACGCCTACTTCTCCTCCTTCTGTCCTTGTACCTCTTCTATTAAATCTCTTCTGGGAACTTCGTCCCTTTCCTCACTTTTATCTTCTACTTTTCCCTCTCAGTTTTTCCTTCTCATGTTTCCTATACTTGAAAAAAGCTTTCTATGGGTTAAATTACTATCAATTTCTCACTATAAGACACCTTCCTTTGTGAAACCTAGTTAATGTCATCTTTAAAAAAACACGATCCTAATAAAAATGAGAATGTGTATTATACAAGGAAATGTAACATTTGATAGTGATGAAAGGTGGCATTGTGGTAGTAGGATTTGGAGATTTTTCTCTATATTCTAAACTTTATTTTAACTCATATATATTTTTTATGTTTTAAAACTTTCCATTTTACTTTACCCTCTATTTTTCTAAAATCAAAATTTCAAAAAATTGTCTACATTTATTGGCTTCCACACACACTATTTGCCTGACACTCACTCACTTTTGACCTAGTTTAGTCTCACTTCCTTTTTTTCCCAACTTAATTAAAATAGCTTTCATGAAGACACTTAATGACATTAAAAGCCATGAGATTATATATTTTTTAATTTTCCTGTATTCTTACCGCTTCAGCTATGTTTGTTATAATTAAAAACTTTCGTCTCTTTGAAATCTCTCCTCTATCAGTTGTCTTGTATATCTCCAGGATTTCCTCATTTCACTACTCCTCCCTCATCCTAGTTTCTTCTCTGCTTAACCTTCAAAGATTTAGCCCTTGAATATCAGAATACGAGGTGCTACTGAACTTTTTTCCCCATCTCTCTTGTTCCCTACTCTATCATTTGTTTTATTTAATCATATTCCACAGCTTCGACTCATACCTCTTTACAAATGGCTGTTAAATAAGTCTCTGCAAGTATGTTGGTTCCCATGAGCTATACATTAATTGCCTGCTGGATATATCTCATAGAAGCCTTCATGGCACCTCAAAAAGCCCAACGTCCAAGTCAATCACCATCATTTTCCTCCTCAATGCAATCCTTCTTCTGTGCTCCTTGCCCTTATAACAGCACTATCTGTTAGTTATCAAGCTCAAAACATCAGGGTTACCTAAGGATTCTCTTTGCTCCATATAGTCACAATATTGCTATATTGTCAGTCAAGTCTTACAATGTTTAAACTATTTTAGCCACACACTTTCCAAGTATTTTTATTTCCTTTCCTTAGTCGCTGATGTTTCTGTGAAAGAACATCTCCTACCTCGTAATACTCAATCTCATTGGAATGCTGTCCTTAACTACACACGCGCATGTACACACACACACACACACACACACACACACACACACAATCACACACATCTAGACTTCTTGGGTATAGTCCTTTCAGATATATTTCTCTCACTAGCATTTTTTAAATTTCTTGTTCTACAACAAAATAAAACAAAAGATATAGTTTCCAGGTCTCTGCCTCCACTTGTTAGCTAGTCACTCATTCCTTAACCAACTGAAATTTGTTTGGTTTTAAGCTATCAAATGATAAATGTCCTTCTACTTATTACCAACTTCCAGCACCGCAAGTCTGAACTTTCTAAGTCTCACTCTCCTCAATTGTTCTGCAGTGTTTCACATTGCCAATTACACTCAGTTTCCTAAATTCCATGAGTTACCTCCACCACATGATTTCCTTTCTGGTTCAACTAGATTAACTCCTCTTTCTTCAAAGATTACTCTTTCCTGCTTCATAATATTAATAGTGTCAAAGTTTGTAATTCAATTTTTTTCTGTCTTTGTAGTCTCTCTCAAAGATCATCTATTCTATGTTTTAAACTATACTACTTATGCGGATCATCCAAATTTTTCTCTCTTTTGAGTATCAGGTCTGTGATCACAAGTACCTGATAGATGTGTCTGTCCAGATGGACTTTAGAACCTTAAATTCAACACATGCAAAATCAATTTTATGTTCTAGGTCAAATCCTGTTGCCACTTAAATATCTATGCTTGTTATTCCATTGCCCATTCCAAGACCTCTATTTTTCCAGTAGAAACTGTTTTCGACAGTACTCTAATTTTTCTTGGTCCCACACATTCAACTTCTTGCGAAGCCCTAAGAATTCAACTTGCCCTATCAATATTTATTTCACATGTCCCTCTTCTCTACTGTATTTTCAGTGACACAACTTATCTTTCTTCACACTGGAAGGATCCTCTAAAAGCATTCTTCTGTTAATATATCATTTACCTTTTCAAAAACCTTTAGTGTCTTCACATCATTTACCAAATCAAGCACAAGTTTTTCATTTCTCACCCTAGCATTCAGAATCTCTCAAAACCTTTCATATAGACCTTTGTTTAGCATCATCTGTGTCACCTTTTAACTAACTACATCCAACCCCGACTTTTAGGATTAGAGTTGAGTTTGACTGAACTGAGATGTCTAAATGCTTAATAAGCTCGCCAAATGATTATCAAGGCATCTAGGTTTAGGAACCACTGAGACATAGTTTAATTTATATTTCTCACCTTATGAATTATTATTTTTATTCACTCCTTCATTCTAGAAACTCTGTGAGCTCCTCAAAGACAGACATATTTAACTTTGAACATTATATGGCACATAGCACGATGCCTTGCAGTGTTTCTTGTTAGTTATCAAATATTTCATAATTATTGAAGTAAAATAGAATTACTAGATTTAACACATTCACTCAGATGAAGTCACTTACCATTAAACATGTTAAAATATAGTTTTTACTATTTGCCATCCAGAAATACTTCTCAAGTACTCAGGAAAAGGAGAGCCATTTCCCTACATGACCACATATTTTTGCCTCTTTTATGGTTCTTAAATGTTCCTGCATTATAATGGTACAGAACAGGCTATCTGAAAATGATTCATTAAAAATTAAATTAAAAAAACTAAAAAATTTAATTCAAAACTCAACACTTCCATCCAAAATATATAATATTTTCCCTTGCATGCAAAATTTAAATCTGGCAGCCCTTCACCTATCGTTACATTCTTTATCAGTATTATAATCTTGCTCCCATAATCAGTACCATCAAAAGCATGCAAAATTATTAATAATACCAAAGTGAGGCTGTCTTTAATGCATCTGACAATTCAATGAGTATGAAATATACTCTTTATAGATACATACGTTCTGCTTGTTGTAAAGCTGTTAGAAGGTGGGATAATTTCCATAAAAGTGTAAAAGCCCAAGCCAGAAATCTGCTGTTCATAAGGAATAAACCAGTGTGCTTTCTCAAAAAGGTGAGGCAAGATGAGCACATGGTTTTGACCTTCAAGATTTGTAAGCCTCCTGTAAGCTGAAGTACAATTTTTTTAAAGTGGTTTTTAGATGGAAAATAAGTCTTTGAAGAGTATAACAAAATGCACTCTGCCCCTTAAGCCTTGGATAGAAAGTAGAGAACAGATGGAAAATTCCATTGTGTGCTTTATCTGCCACCTGTCACCATCTGAATGGTAGCCAGCATTACAACTCTACCTTATTAAGTAGCATAATGGAAAGATTGGCATTACTGGAGAACTACTGTTCTTGAAGTTAATGACACATAAAGCTTAAAAATATAGACTGTACTTGCAATGAAAACTTGGCAATCCAACATTGTTCATTTACTCAATAAAGTATAAAATGTTTATAACTTTCTTGTTAGTTATAGAAAATGATTTCTAACTTGTAGCAGCCACTGAGCTAAATGTACAGTTAGTAAAACTTACAAAGTTAGACCTTATATAAGCTTATTACCTCAGGCAGACAATACTGATGGAGGATGAAGAAAAATTTTTAACAAAATTGAACACAGAGTATGTGAAATGGTGAACATTTTATTAGTACCTACAGAAACATGCATTGCATCCATATTGTGGAGTGGCTGTAAGGCTAGAGTCATGATAAGTGATTGATTAAATAGGAAGAGATAAAGGAGGTATAGTACCTACCTTTCTAAGGAATATATGATATGCACAGTAGAATTTAGTACTTAATAATGTACCTCTAATTGAGCTGTCTAGTTGTTTTATTTGGAATTATTCTTTTTTACCTATCAGACCTCATGCTTATTAAAGAAATATCGATGATTTTAAGGGCACAGGTAACATTGTGCCGAATCCAAATACGCGATTAATAAAGTTCATGATGAAATGAATTCTTATTTTACTAAAAAAAAAAAGGACTGTGAATGGAAAAGCATTTTAGGAAAGATCTGTATAAAGGGAAGAATAAATAATATTTGGGTAACTATATCACTGGAGTGTCATGTTCAGGTTCAATGATGCTTTAGAGACAGAAATGGTTAGAAAAATCTGATGCTGAAAAGTCAGTGTGCAAAGGCTCCTGAGAGGGAAAAAGAGATAAGAAGAAGAGTTAGAGAAAGTGGGGGAGTTAGGATGGCTTGATGAAGTTTGGGGGTGAATAGAGACATGATCTAAATTCTAAGATAACTTCGAAGAAGACAATGATCTACAAAACTTGAGGCCCAGAGGAACATATGAATGATATTAAGAACTGACTATTCAAAGTAAGGTTATGTTAACTAAGAATTGAGGAAAATAATTTAAAAATAAGCAGTGATTCAACATGAAAGATTTGAGGATGTTCATATAGTAAAGTGAGAAAGTATAATTTAGCATATAAATGAATAGATTTTAGAAGATCTCATTTAGGATATTTCGGATTTTTTGGAGAAACTTATACTTTTCCTGGGCATTTAGGTTAGACATCACATAAAAATAACAAAGTCATAAGTTGCAAAGGTCCTGGGGGCATGGAGAATAAAATCTATACAGAATCAAAGTAGATCATATCTTAAAATTTGAAGACAGTAAAGATGGCTTATTTGGGCCCGTTTTCACTGTTTTCTTACATACAAGTGTGAATTCTGAAGAAAGAGTGACAAAGAAAAGGAAACAAGCATATTCCTAACTCATTTCCAAAGCCTTGGAATGGGAAGATGGGTCATAGGCAGGATTTCACTCAACTTGAGTTGGCAGCATCATACCATCAGGATTCACTGTAGGGAACAGAACAGAGTCAGGACACCTGGATTCACAGGTGGGAGAGAGCAAAATCCATCACTTTGTCAAGGAGGCAACAGACCCAGCCAATTGTGCTTCAATACTATTGCAGAAAATGTTATGATGGGACATATGATGCTTTATGTAGAATCTCAAAATTAAAATTTAGATATACGGGGAAATTTTTCTGTTTTCTCTTAAGAAGGCACCTTTGTCCTCAAAGATTATCTCAAGAAGGATTATATACAGGACCAATATTAAAGCCTAATAGGCAACGTATAATAAAAATTCTGGTATGTGAACACACGTGCTAACATTATGAGAGTTATAAATCTTCCAACTGTTAAGACCAAATCGTTCTTTCTCAGGCCCAGACTGGCTCTCAAGGCCCACCAGCAACTCAGGCTTCTTCCATTTCCTTTCCTGTTTAAAGCTACCACCCAGTCTATTTCTTGTGTTTTCCTTCTCTAAAGAATCAGAATGAAAGGACTGTAATCTCGTTTCTATTCAATAACATAAACTGTAATAAATTAGTTATGAGGTTGGGGGTCAATATGACTTCTTAGTTTGTACAATAAGTAGACTGAGAGAAGTACTGTGAGAAACAGAACATACTGGAAGATAGTGGTTCCAGTCTCTTCAAAACAGAATTATTTTTCTTTAAAAATCATGTCATTCATGCTATTATAAGCAGTGATAGTTGGAGAATATTTTATGTAGCATATTTCAGAGAAAAATACATAGATTTAATCAGGAAAAATGGGAAATACAGACTTGGATATATTTAGACTTAGAGAGCTATCTATGTAAGGACAAACATAGACTTGGATTAAGGATCACTGTCTCTTCTTCTAAGCATAAATAGTTTATTTTGTATTGTGCCTCATCTTTTCTCTAAGGACCTGCTCATTTCTCATTTCCAATTGGCTTATACTTTCCACTGAATTTATATAATTTTTTCTTTTCCTCAAAGATTCTGCTTATTTGTAGTTCTGTCTTCCTTAGCACTTAGGCTTGTCATGATTTTTCATTGCTTATGGTCTATTATAGCTCTTCTCTCTATATTTCCTTTCAACCTCAATTCCCACTAATAACCACTACATTCCCTTGGCATTTTCTAGTTCATTCAACCAATCTTTTCCAAGCAGGTCATTTTATAGTTCACTGAGAAACCTATGAATGAAATACCCTTGAGCTATTTGCCCACTGAAGTCATACTCAGAGGAAGAGCTGGGTTTCTAGTCTGCTTAGAAGAGGTGGAGAAATTGGAAGGCCCAAGGTTACATGTCTAATAATAAATTGAGAAATTAAGCAGGGAAGAGAAGAAGAAAATATTTGAATGTTGACAGATTTAAAGAAGTTTTGGAGCTGTTGTCTAAATTATATTTTCCTACAAAATATTTTAACTAATTATGGAGGATGAAAGAGGGGAGACAGAGAAAGTAGGGTCTAATTAAGAATGAATAAATGTCTTTGTGTATTTTTGAATATTCTTTCCAGATATATGCTTATTTATTTGTACGGGTCTTTGGAAATAATATGACCTAATATACTATTAAAAAACAAATTTTATGATAGTATATATTATGAGTTAACTCCTTCATGACATATTTCGAATTAAGGCTCAGACTAGAAATTATCTGACAGGTAGTCCTTATATTATGAAGACTAGGTAAAGTGAATCTTTAGTTTGTTTGGATTTACTTGATATTGAATAGCTTACTGCCACAGTCACATAAATTCATCTTTATTTATGAGTTAACTTGTGTCATGCTTGCATGCTCCCATTTCTTTTACCTTTTGTTATTTTTTCTTCCATCTTCTCTGCCAGTCAGAAGATTCCTATCTTTAAATACACTCATTTCAGCTAGTCTAATGCAGAAAACAGTCTTAAATGTTCTCCTTATCACTACATTTCTTTTTCTAACTTTGTACCCACCATGATTTAAGAAACACACTTTCAATTCTGCTTTATTATATGATCTCTCAACTTATAATTTAAAGGTGTGCTTATTAGAATGTCTGTCCAATATTTTTGTGTAAAAAGCTGCTCATGGTGGAATGAATGATATTAGACAATAAACACTATGTACATTTTTTCTGTTGTATGTTACTTTATATTGGCGAATAATTTTAAAATATGATTTGATTAAAGAATAATTTCAGTAAAATAAAGTAAGGGCTGGCAACAGACCTATAATAAACACACAGGTAAGTGGGTAGGAAAATTGCTTTCTAGAATTCAGGAGCTCACACTCAATTGTACTGTTGAGTTTATAGCAGGCTTATAAAAGATTAGAGAGCAGATTGAAACAAGTGAGGACCATTATCATGGTTAATCTCATACATTTCATAGATCTATTTTATTTGTCTCCACCACCTCAGGGATTATTTGTGTGTTCCATGTTGGTCCAGAAGGCCCACCTTCCTTCAAATCTAAGGCATTCTCTTCTATGATCAAAGAGGTCGTAACTGAGTCTGAGTCGGTCACTAGAGAGATGGACTGGGAAAAGTGCATGGGAAACAAAGTCTACCCAGCCAAAACACGAGTTATTAATAAAAAGCAGATACAAATAAACTTTGTGACTTCTTTGGAAAATTGGGTGGTTTATGACTATTTATTAGAGGTAAGAATGCTCTCTAAGTCTAAAGTTATAATGTTAATATTAATATCACTCCTTTAATTTAAGGGTATTTGGATCTGCAAATATTCTAAATGCTTTACAATAAAAAAAAGATTAAACGATAAAATAGTCACAAGGCTTACAGAAACACATAGGCACTGAAATCCTTAGAGAAATGTGTATAAATGTAAATGTCATCTTCAATATTAGAATAGTTTTGCAGAACAACAACGTTATAACTCTACTTTCTTTTAAATCAAACACATGAACCATCTCATAGAAAAAGCCTCAGCTATTTGAATCTAAAATGCAGGGAATGTCAGTCCGTAATCAACACAAAAAGGATCCAAATAGAAATGTGTGATTAAGTTCCTTTAAGTGCCATAAATACACTCTATCAGGAGGTTTGACTTCAGGCCACCAGATTCAGAGTATTATTAGACTTTGTTTTTTGGCCTTCAGGAGCATAGCAATGGTGAATCTTCCAAACTTGAAGAGATATTTTTCTCAAAGAGCTAACATATAAGAATAAAATTGTGTGGTTTCAGCAGCTTCACCTGTGAAATGGAGGTTATAAATACTCTATTTCTATTTCTTACAGGGTCAGTGGGAGAACTCAAAGATATTTGTAAAGTGCTTCTTACAAAAAAGACTCTTGTGTGTAAGTGCTAAATTCATCATAAGTAAAACACAATAAATAAAATTGAAATACCTCCCCAAATACCTCCTAAAATCTTACCTGGAAGATTTATTAGCATTACTGAAAACAATTCTTATTTGTTAAAAGCAGACACCACACAATCTAGTTATCAACAAAATAAAGAGAGTGGCCCTATGCTTTACCAAAGTCTGAACTCTATTACAACCAAGTAAAGAGATGAAGGAAAATTTAAAGTCAAAGAATAATAAAACAAAATAAAATAGAAGATGAAGAGGAAGGAGAGGAAGAAGAGAAAACAGTCAGGGGTTCAAAACAGTAGGGCTGGCAATTAAATCTAATCTCTAGGGGAAAACTGTGCCTTTGACAATAGTAGTGACATATTATCTGCTATTAAGATTCAGCAGTAGAACACTTACAAGGGGGACACAGGTCTTGAAAATTTGCAAGAAGAAATGTTCAATCATATAAAAATTATAACATTTTTGTAAAAGAGAAACTTCTTTTAAAGAAACTGTACTTCTTAGAAATTTGTATATTATATAAACTTTTATGAACAACAATAAAAAAGACTGATTATAAAGAATGTCGAATTCCACTGATTTACTATTCAAAGACATTTGCGGTTCTTTTAAAACCTGCCAGTATATTCAACAATCTCCTGGAATGTCAACTGTCAAACTCATAAAAAAATAATTTTAAAAAATTTCACAATATATCCAGTGACCTAATAGTTTACCTAGGAAAAAAATACAAATTAAAGGGTATTCCAAAGCTTGTAATAGTAAAAATAAAATCTCCTTCTATTGGAAATGTGAATGTCCATTGTCTCCTATCATGCCTGTCTTACTCTTTGATTTCTTCAATTACTTTATTTCTTCAATTACTTTATTTCTCCTTTCCAAGTCTCCCAATATTTTATAGTAAACTGAAGGTATAAAATATAACTGATGTTTACCCATCTGTTTCCTTAATAAATGGCCTCTGCTAGAATGACCAGTGCATCAACAGCAAAATAGAACCAACTGTCATACCATATACCTCACGCCACAAGGAAACAGACATTTGTTTTGGTAAGAATTTTCTGGATGATGTGACAAGACACTTCCTGTGTCTCAGAGATATTTTTATATCTGGACAAGAAATTCTTCAACTAAAATGGAAAAAATAATTCTACAAACTAGTATATACTTATATTTTTATAGGGATATGATATATATTTGAAAATAACCAATAAAAAAGAATATCTTAATATTATATATTTATATGCACATTTTTTTATATTCAATTTTATTTCAAAACATTACTATAATCCTTGACAATAGCACATACTTTTTGATGTTATAAAGTTTCCAAATTATAAGTTATAAAAAGACGTAATTTACTTTCTGATCCTTATCCAAGATGATATTAACAATAATTCCAAAAGACTTTCTGTGATGGCAGAGATATCTTAGATAAACATAAAGTTTAAAATGGATTATTTTAGGAAATGGAGGTAGACTGTAATTATCAAGTAGTACAGAAACATTCTCATGATTTGGGGTAATCAGAACAGTTGAATAGGAAACCTTTAGATTGATATGAAATCAATAAAAAACAGATAAAGATACAGTATTAACATTTTGCTGCCATGTTATACTACCCTTAAAAATATAAAATACCATTGAGGTAAATTTATAAATTATTTTTTGGAGAAGTTTGGCTTCCTAGAAATAAAAGATTTCAAAGTTACAAACTTTAAGAAAAAATTGATCAAAGCAAAGGGCTGAAAACGTTTTAATTGAATATCTTATATTTCACCTCTATTTTTAATGAATAGACATCTCTTAACACAAAGCAATCCATATTGAAAGCCCAATAAACATGTATAGAATGAAAGAAGAAATGATTACATAGGTTTAGCTATAGGATATGAATGTTAGTATAGAAGATAAGTTTTCCCTTTCTTAGTTACCTCGGCCCCCACTGACCACAGCATTGACTAAGTATAACGAGAAAAACAGTTTACACTCCCAAGTAAAATTTTATGCCTGTCCAAGGAATGACAACATCCTAAAATACTATACCCAATAGTCACAAATACTAAACAAGAATTGTTCAAACCTAAATATCCAGAAAAGTTTCAAGGATTACAGAGATTTCAGAAAGGTGAGAAATCTACCACCTCTGAATGCCAGTGATCCATGTCTTAGGGAAACAATTTTCACATAATGTGAAAAGACCAGGATCCCTAAAACCTTTGGACAGAGAAGGAAATAAAAATTATTTTTTAGGTATGTTTATTCAGGGCTGAAAGGGAGGCCTCTGAATGACCGTTTGTTATGCTGGTAATCAATCAGAATTGCAACGATTTTCTGTTCTAGAACAATATTTCCCAAGTAGCTGCATCTAGGCTATTTCTGGGAGCCACAGATTGCTTACAAGCACTTAGAAGCAATGTGAGGATGAGAAAACATGTGATTCTCAGACAGAATTTTATTCTCTTAGGCTACCTAAACCAATATTTGAAAAAGACACAATAGAAGCCTTCATTAATTACATACCTTGAAATGACTTGTCTTTTATATATGTTAGCTGAACCGCTCTTATAGTAATTTGGAGTCAAATAATTCATTTGAGGTATGACTATGGTTTGGTATAATTGAGATGTTCAGTATATCACTAGTTTCATTTATAGAACTGAGAATTATCAAAGGACTATATTTAATTACCTCAGCTAAAAACAATAATCAAGAGTCCCTCGCTCAAAACATAGATACAAACATGTACACATGTATATGCATATATATGTGAATGTGTTCACATATATGTATGCATGTGTGTAAGTAGAAGTGTTAGCCATTACCCTTCCAACAATCTCTTACTCTTGACTATAACAGATTGAAGGATCAATTAAAAACAAACTCCAAAACCCTATACTCCTAAAACTGTAGTATTACACCTAAATTAGACTAACAAAATTGTATCATCCCCAAATACCATCTCATCTTAAGCATTTTCCCTTTGCATTCTTTTCTGAACATAAATATACATAGGCAGTAAATACTCTCATTCTGCATTAATCTACAGATCTCAATCATTTCATCATCATCTAGTGATAGGTGTTAACTATCCCAAGTCAGCAGATGATTCACTGGAAGCAAATGTTCTAACTAAGTCTCAGTAGTAAAGAATGTCTACATGGGACATACAAAAATAACACAATATCGAGTTAAATTTGTCTGAAGTTAACTATATATATTGTTTAGAACCCTCAAAGTGGTCCAAATAGGAAACTGTGTTAAGTCCCTTTATCTGTCAATATCAAGTCCTAAGTAGAGTTAAATCACAGAAAAAAATACTTAATGAAATTCTTGCACATACCTTTATAATGGTAACGTCTTGTATAAATAGGACAGAAGTCAAGAGCACAGTAAGGGTGGGGAAAAGATATGCAACTGGTAGAAATATTTGCACCCTAGATTCTATTCTCGTTCGCTTATTCTGGGACTTTGCTTTAGCAATTCTTCCCCTTTCTTCTGCACCATCAATTGTTTTCCTCTTTACTGCATTTTTCCATTAGCATACAGATATGCCCTTATTTCCCCCTCTCCCCCAAAAGAACAACAACAACAAAAGAAAGCTTGCTCTGGTTTCCATTCCTCCTTCTAACTACAACTTTCATTATTCTTTTTCTCTATAAAGCAAATATCTCAAAATTATCTATATTTACTTTCTCCAATTCCTTTCTTCTTATTTTCTTTTGAACATATTATCAGTCATGTTTTCAAACTCATCATATAATAAAAATTACTCTTGTCATTATTGATTGTCACATGGCCAAAAGATCAATTCTCAGTTTATATTTTCCATGAATAACAAGTGACACACTGACTTTCTGCCTTGAACACCTCTTCATCTGGCTGTCTATATACCTCATTCATCTGGGTCTCCTCCCACCTTACTGGCCTCTCATCAGTCTCCTTTACTGGTTCTCTCTCTTCAACTTGACCTCAATGCAGGAGTGGCCAGAGCTCAGTTCTGGGTGGTCTAACCAGACCTCCAGACCCGGGCCCATGGTCTTGCTATTTCCTTTGCCTGTAATACATTTTTCCTAGGTGTTTGTTTGCCTCATTCTCTCCCCAACTTCAGTTCTTTATCCAAATGTTCCCTTCTCCTTCAGGCATCACTTGACTACTTAATTTAAATTTACATCCAATCCCATCAATACTCCCAACTCTTTTCCCTGTTTTTTTTCCATAGCACTCACTACCATTGACACACTTTCCCTTATGTATGTATATATGTGTGTATGTATATAGTTAATAATTTCAATTCTTGAATTATAGTGTATATTCAATAAATGTCTACTGAATGGGTTAATAAATTGGCAAAATATGATTTTTAAAATCTGAAATAGAGTTCTAGAAAAGCATCAGTTTGCATACTCAGTTTATAGCTAACACCAGGAGTCACATTTAATCTATGTGTACCTTGAAGAAAAAAATGTCAGACAGTATGAATTTTCACAGATCTTGCTAATTCAATCTTTCTGTGACATTAAAATTGATTATAGAATATGTCAAAACAAGTCAACGATATAAAAAAGTCAGTAAATCCACTGAAAATATATATCAACCAAAGTGATTTTTTAATATTGCTGTCTGGCTATTAGTGGTTGATAGAATTTTTCCTTATTTAATAAGTTATATATTTTATTGTTTTACAGATGCAGCTCTGGACATTGCATGAAAATGAATGTGCATAAAAGAAGTGTTCTACTTAGAAAAAAAAATGTTTTCCACCCTTTTTTACAAAAGATGTTGAAAAGCATCACTTATTAGAGAATAGTTCATGATGAAACTCACTTGTTTCATAATCTTTATCAGCCATGCAAGTATAAACTCAAACTAAATTGAAAATTCAGCAAGGATTTTCATTTACAGATTACTTTTTTACTTTTTTTATTTTCATAAAAAAATAATACTGCACAAACAGGAAAACATGTTCTATGCCATTTATCTTTTAAGCCCTAATTATATTTAAATTACTCTTCAACTCTTACTACATTAACATAATTGTGTGTCAACTAGCAAGATGTGCTTATTAAATGAGGTATTTTTAGAACATTCTGCAAGTCAATAATGCCTTTTCCATTTTTTATAAACATTTTGCAATTATATTTTACTAGAAGAGTTACTTTTTTTCCCTTTGTTCCTCTGGAAATGTAGCTCTCTGAAGTTTCAACCAAGCTATTAGTATATTCTTATTCCATAGAAATAATATTAATGGTATTATATGAAGCTCAATTGATATAGTTTTATGTGTATCTTAGAAACTTTTTGCAAGAATACTTTAATGTAAATTTGAGCTTTATATATGTAGCTACCAGCAGAACTTTTTCCAAGATGCCATAGTGCCTTGTAATTCGTGATACGATAGAAGACTAAATCCAGTAGAATCAATTATTCATGTAGTTGAGAACGTAAACTGAAATTCTAAGATGAGATGTTGATTTAAGTAGTTATGCTTTCACAGTTGGAAATGTCTAAATACTTCTGGGTAATCACACAAAACAAATACAAGAAATTCAGAAGTTTATATTTTTATCAATATTTAATTTCCGATAAAATAAAAATGAAATCATGTAACATCTTACAGGTAGTCTTTAGAGTCACCAAAAAAAATAAATAAATAAAACCACCCACATACTAAACCTAACAAGCCCACGGGAATCCAGCATGGCTGGCCTTACAAACTCAGAGACTGAAAATAACCACACAGGATGGTCTGAACATAAAAATTCTTAACTAAAAACAGGTCAGGGCAGGTGGTCACATCCTAAGTCTGCAGCTTTCTTGACCTTAACTAAATCTGTCATTGTTTTTTTGCATCTAAGATAATATACCTTTAAAATGTCAGAGTAATCTCCTTTTTCAGACCCTTCAGGTCACACCCATTGCAACAGGGCAGGAGACCACAGAACCCTTCATTGTTATGTGGTTCCCCTGAATACCATCTCTATGTGATGTAAATGTTAATTATTAACTATCTTGAATCCATCAATGTAAAAGAAGCATGTGTCTCTCTGTTTTACATTTTATCCAATCCCAGTGATTTCCCCACTTTGCTTTCTCCCGTCCCATTAATCTACCACCAACAGATTTCATGTAAACCTCTATGTCTCCTCCTTTCATTATAATGTATAAAATAAGCCATAAAAGTGCCACTCTCCAGAGCATTTTCTCAATTCGTTAAGATTTTGCTGCCTGGCAGTCATCATCATTTTGGCTCAAATAAATCATAAAAATTCTCTACAGTTTTGGACATTTCTTATGTCGACACCATGGATTAAAAAACAAAACGAAAACCTGTGTTACTTTAAAATCAAAAGTGTTTTAACCCTGTAGTTATGCCTTAAGTTTTAATTACATTATCAAACTGTTTTAATTTTTTAAATATTAATTTATATCTCTTAAGTAAATAGTCATGATTTTAAACCAAATGTAATACCAAAATTTATGTTATAAACAACATTCTCTTACCTTACACTTCCCTAATTCCCAGTTTGCTTCCATAAACCACTTCCAAGTTTTTATTTTCTACTAATATTTAACTACATAATTATAAAGAATATGCTTACATTAGTGTTCCCTGGTATTAATTTTAGACAATGCCTATTGCTTCTCCTTGTACCATTTCCCCAGTATGGTTTTATAACAAATTTTGGTCATATTTATAAATTTTATATTTATTAACAAAAATTGTTCATTGCAAGCCAAATGTTATAATATAGAGTCAGTTCTTATTATTGACAATAGTTATGTTCTAAAAGTAGCTGCAAACACTGAATTAGTGAATACTGACCCATTATTCCCAAGTGAAATAGAGGGTTAGGTTCCTGCAAACCTTTTGTCACAACATATTCATCAACTAATTAACATATAACCTTGTCTTATGTGTGCTTCTGTTTAAAGACACCTTGTTTAATATTATTGAATTGCTAACATTAAAGTCATATCCAACAGTGCTACAGCTTATGCCTGAATGAAGCTTATCTGACACCTCCATTTCTCCATGAAGCACAGCACAGCCTTCTTGTACTTGGGAACAAATACTAAACAGCATCTTAGCACTACATTGGGAGACCATTTGAAACAGTAAAATCACAAATGACAGTATAAACATCAAAAAATGGGGCACTAAATAGACAGCAAAGGTTACATACACAGTATGAGAGCAGAAACAAGAGGGCAAAATGTAACCCTGTTTGACCTTGGCTGGGAAGGTGCTTGTCGGGAGCCTCAAATCTGCTGTTTTGCACATGTCTATGAATGACTGCAAACATGCCACCAGTATTGATTTTGGGGTTACAAATAAATTTTAGTGGAAGACAAATCTGCACTTACATACGTAGTGAATCATAAGGATAGACTGTGCTTATATTTCCTCCAGAAGAACTTTCCCCGTCACCCCCTGGAGTTAACTGCTTTTTTTGCCATTGGTTATCTATCTCTAATTCTTTAAAACTTTCAACCCATCTCTATCTTTTTTCCGAGTAATATTCCTATTTAGACTGGAAACTATAGGTGTGTTCTGGGGACTTTAACCAACTGGGGGTGTTTCTCTACTTCTTTGATCTCATGTCTTTTTATCTTATTTGTTAAGGAGTCCTCCAGTGACTTCCTAAGAAAGAACACTTTATAGGTAAACATTTTCAGACCTTAAATATGTGAGAAAATCTTTACTATAGTCTCTTAATGACAGTTAACTAGGTATAAAATTCTGTATTGAAATAACTTTGTTTTAAAATTTTGTTTTGTTGACTTCTAGCATTCAGTAGAAAAAATTTATGCTATTCTTATTCCCAATCATCTGTTTTGTTTTTATCTTTGCTTTTCCTTACGGATATTTTTAAGATTCAGTGGCTCTGAAGTTACAAAATGATGTACCATGTGTAAAACTTTTTAAATGTATAATATGTAGCACATGGAGATTGAGCTCTTCATACTGGAGACTCTTCAAATATGAAATTCCTTTATGTATCATTTATATGGAAGTCACTTGGTTCATTCTCATCTTTTAAAAATTCCTATAAATTGGATATTGGTTCTTCTTGATTTTTTAATTTTTAAACTCTTTTATCTTCTTTTCATCTGATTAAATTTTCTAAAGATTTATTTTAGTTTATTTTTCGAATAGTCTATTTATCTTTAAAAAAACAATTGGCCATAATATTTAAATTCCTAAATGTTTTTTTCTGTTTTCTTAGTAATAAAAAAATGTTCTTTGATTATGTTCTAAGGTTATTGTTTTTTTAAGAGCATAATTCTCTTGTGTCTTGCAAACATTTCCTACATCTCTATTCTGAGTCCTATCACTTCTTTCTCTTACCTGTGAGTTTTATTTCTGTGTTGTTTGTTTTGTGTTTTTGTTTCTGTTCATGTACAGGGGGCTTTCCTTAAAAAGTGCCTGGTTTGGATTGACTTTTATACTTGAAAGTGAAGCACTAGAAAATTGACTGGATTCCTTATGCATTGGCAAAAGTCTTCTCTTACAAGAAGGGGATGGAAAAATGCCTGATTGCTGTTGTGTGTGTATGGAGTAGGGTAGGGGCCAGAAAACTTTGAGAAGACTTTCAAACTATTTATTTGACTGTTTCTTTCCCATCCTTGAGTCCATTTACTATGAGATCAAATGTGTTCTTTGGTGAGATCCAATTTTTAAGTTTTCAGGAATTTGGCAAATTCGTTGCTAAACACAAAAATTATGAAAAACCAAATTACTATTTAAAAAATTATATACATATATTAAAAAAACTATGCATTATAAACTCATCATGTCTTAATTATGTTACTAACATTTTACTACTATTATTTACATATATGTATATGTGTAGTGGGAAATGCTATAGAATGGTAAGTTACTTTACATTGCTTATCAAATTCACATTAAGTAACATCACATCAATAGCTTAAAATTGGCCACGGTAATTGTATGTGCAACATAGAGATTGGAAAATACTACAAACCAAGGCTTGATTTATTGTTTTCCTGATTGTCTGCATTTAAGAATGTAATGGAGAAAGTGTTAACAATATTCATTAAACTTAAAATGGAGAAAGTGTTAAAATGGAGAAAGTGTTAACAATATTCATTAAACTTAGCATCTCTGTAGGATTACATTGTGAAAGTAAAACAAATTGAGGAAATTTTCTTCCAGTATTTAAAAGCTATTATCCAATTCAGCAAAGAACTTGCTCACATCATTGTTCAAACATTTAAGTTCCCACATATGTATTCACTGTTTAACTTTCACCTTATTCATGTAAACATAAAAACCAACGTCATTCATGTAAGAAACATTATTCATGTTGCATCATTAGCAACAATAGAGTGACCATAAATACCACAATTTTGCAAAAATAAACAAAAACATTCTGTAAGAATAAAATTACTATATGGATTTTATAAAAAGGATATTATGTATTTTATTATTTATTAATTACTATATATTATTATTTATAAACTGTACTGATAATAAATTTATGTACACATAAACATGCATAAAATTTCTAGAGAGCCAGTTATTACATATTTAATAGTAATACAGACACTTACTTTAAAATTTTCTCTCTCTGATAATCCATTACCATTTTTATAAACTCATGTTCAAAATTTTGTTTTTCTCTCTCCTCTGCTTTCACTGCTTATCTGTTCTATTCTCTTGCTTCTGGTTGGTGTGATGTTAATGTAAGGATACTTATTTCTTTAATTTTAATGGACTGTTGTGAGGGATAATAAAAAAAAAATTGATGTTTATATAGAGCTATATTTAACTAAGAATCCTATAATCAATTTAATTTTAATATAGCTCATTCTTTCACATATTCAGTTACTTGATAAATATTTATTGAATAACCAAAGTAGATTTGCTCTCAAAAAATCCAAAATAGAGAATGGATAGACCTATGTAGATTACTATGAGGAAATGGTAAAAAGTAATACATGCTGATAGAGGCACAGATATTGTACTATGAGGAACTCAGAGGTGATTATTGACAGCTAGGGAGATCATTAAAAATCTCATTAAGAATGATATGCTGTAAGATCTGTAAGATAGGTAGGACTTAGATATGGAGGAGAAGAGCCACAGTCAAAAGGCACTACTACTTGAGTCTGAATAAAGGCACAGAGATATTCAAGGTTATCTAGTGAATTAAATATTGAGTAGTTCAAATTCCTTTGTAAACGTGCCTACAGGAGAGCTATTAATAAACTAATTTTTGTTCTCTCCTTTCCTTTATGATCCATGGGTGCTAGTCTTAAAGTCTTTACTCTTCTAAAGAAAAGCTACAGTTTAAGTTTCATGATGTTGAGTCTAATAACTAAATTAAATGAAAATTCAGTAAAATAACCAATCAGAAAGTTAAATATAACTTTAAACACTGAAAGGGTAATTTTAACTTATGGTCTAATGATTCTCCTTATATGAAAAAGAGATTTGGCAGAGAAACTAATGTTAAATTTACATCACTATCCATAAAAGAACTTAAAAAATGACATATTTGAATTCTGAACATTCATAATGTAACAAGATAAGATTTTCTGATTTAGAATTGTAGAGATCTAAAGTGATAACCATGAAAGTATACAAATGGCTTATTATAGATATCAATTGTGTTTCCTTGATACTGAATGGACCTGCACTGTGATGTTAGTGAGAATTCCATAAAGCAAAACTACCTAATGCTCTATTAACTAATATTACTGAGATGTGATTCAAGACTGAATAAATTATACAAAGTATTGTTTATAATAACTATTGTTTATGAAGGCTTCAGCACATTTTAAGGACACCTGTTTTCTCTCATTTAAAAATTTCAGCTGAAAGAATTAAAGACTTTAAAAGAGCATCACATATTACTTTTTAAACAAAAACAATGAGGAAATTTTTTTAAAAAAAGCTATACTTAGAATTAAACCATAAAGTGATTAGAATGAATGGTTTAGGTAAGTTATTGCAAATGACACTAGAGAACTGTACTAGTCTAAAAATCATTTGATTTTACACTTACTTTAAAAAAGCAATGTTATTAAAAACAAATGGTCAGATTCTATTCTCATTCAATAAACTGTAAATCTCAGAAAACCTGATTACATACAAAATACTCCTTAATGGAAGAAAGCCCATATGTCAAGGAATTTTAAGCATGACTAACACGATATGTGAACAATACCAATCATCCAAAGAAAAACGAATACATCAAAATGATATTTGGAAATGCTAAAACATTTGTATATTTGGCATTATTTAATCAAAACTCATGATTTATTGACTTTTTATATTTTCCATGAAAATATTTTATCACTGTGCAGACAAAACTCCTAAGATCAATAATAGTTTTAAATAGTAACAGTCATCCGTTCTTTTAACTGATTAAAGATATCACATTTTACATCTAAATTCAAATTTTAAACTATTTGCTGGTGAATCATCCTGTTGGCAACAGGTTACTGTATTCAAGACCTCAAAGAAGCCTTCAGTCATGTGTACAGGAGGCAAAGACATCCTAGACATTTCTAAAATCTAGGATGATCATTCTACCAAAAATTTAAAGGAATTAATGTAAAATTAACTACCAAATTCAGTGTGCAAGAGTGTCTAGCAAATATTAAGTGCTCTGAAATGTCAATCATTTCTATTATTCCAGAACAGAACTACATCAAGTCAGGAAAACGGCAATGTGTTAGGAGATGTAATGACTTGAATGATTAAATCTATTTCAGGTCTGTAACATTTTATGGATACCTACTATGTTCAAAGTTCTTTAAAAACATATTTCCCCATGAAGGAGGACATCATATCCTGTGAGAAACTTTATGGAAAAAAAACTTTTTTTTTTAATAGAGTCAAGAAAAATTCAATAAATATTAATCAGCCTCTAATATTTCTATTGCTGTAATAATATTTACCAAGGCATCACCATGTAATCATATTCTAAGTTATTTTCTGAATGCATTCAGGGGAATAATATATAGCAGAGTTTCCATTAAAATACAATTCCTCAGAAAATCACAAAACATGTAATAGAAATAAAAATATATTTTAATAAAATTTTGTGTAGGATAAAATATAGTATAGCATAACATAAACATAATATAATGTAATACATCTGGGCTACTGTAATTTAATTATCTATTAGTTTGTATTTATAAATTCTTTCCATATATAATGTACATACACATGTCATTATATCATTGGGAAAACTTGAAATGAAAAGATCACAAACAAACACATAAACATATAAAGACTAAGTTATGAATATTTCATTTTTCTGGTACACTAAATAAAAACTTGTATTTTATTGTTTAGATCTTGCTGTATCAGTGGGCATCATATGGATAATCTAACTTCGTATTGAAGAACATGGGGGTATTTGTTTGCTAATATCATTTAATGCATTAAGAACAAATACTGCAATAGTAGCTGAGTTACATTTGGTGCTTAATACAAACCAGAGACTAAGCTAAATCTTGAACCCACACTACTTTATGAAGTATGTAATATTAATATTCAAATTTTATTCACCAAGACATTGAGTCTGAAATGCTAAATAAGCTACCCAAGATCACACAGCAAGCAGTCTAGTAATAGAGCGAGAAGTCGAATTTATCACAGTGTAAAACTTGAGCTCGCATTCTCCACCTTGTACTCTATACAGTTAACTCAGGAACCATTGAGACAAAAACTTTACAAAAATTTTTTGACATTTTAGCCATAAATTAATTTAGTTGCCCCAAAATAAGCATCCAAGGAAAGTCCAATGCTCACTAGCCAGTATGTCATCCTGTAGAAAACAACTGTGAAATTCTAATGCACATAACACAATTGTTATTTTTAATATAATATTTCATTGTTTACAACTGAAATTGGGCAAGTAACATGTAGATAATTTGCACTGTATACTGTCTTATGTTGCATAACACTGTTGTCCTGGTAACAAATAAATATTTATTGACATTACTGAGATCAAAACAAAATAGAATTTCTTTTATTTAGTGTAAAACAATCCTTTCACCACTGTCTTTTAAAAATGGTAAATTATGCAATTAGAAAAAAAAACAATGTTTTTAATTCATTTACTCATTCATTTCTGTAATATTTGTAGAGCACAGTTATGCGTCAAGCACTGCACAGGTATAAAAAAGAAAATATAAAAAAATAGAGCCCCTGGACCAGAAAGTACTCTTACGAAAATAAATGGAATGATGAAATGAGGGATATAATAAAAATATAAAAATTATGTGGCAACACTGAGAAGAATAAAACTAACTGCATATAGTGTAATTGAGTGAAATTGTTTAGAAATATTTTATCTCCCAAAACGATTATCAGTTTTCAAGGAACAAATAAAGTTTAGGTTTGTTTAAAAACAAAGCTTAAGTATCCTTAGACTTAAGAAGAGCTTGAGAAGAAAATCTGTTAATAGATTGCATTGAACAGATTTCCAATAAACTTCCTTATTGTTTTAAAGTGATATTTTCTCATTCATGTTTCAAAGACCATTTTTTGGGCACCAGTGTGAGCTAGGTTATATATAAAATTTAATGTATTTCATTTAATTAGAAATGTACTTTCTGACTACATATATTTGACCAATCCATTGAGTAACAGTATGAAATTCACATATTTTCTTGATGGAGAGAAAGAATGTCAGTGTTAATCCCATATTTTGAGCCTAAGGGAAATGTTATCACTATATCACGTAGATAGGGATCCAATCTCTTATTTTTGAGGTCAGAAGCTAAACCATTAGTCCCTGGGCTAATCTTACTTTTATGGATCATTTCTGTTTCTCTTTTATACTTAGCTCCTTTAAGATCATCTTTAAAGGGGTATGTTAGGAAAAAAAAAAACTTTTAAAAAACCATGAAAATTAAAAAATATAAATTGTGAGCAGATGTAGTAATACAATCCTAAAGAAAAAAAGGCAGGTGATATAAAAATCCATGTAAATAATATTTTTTGATATGTAGATGATGATTCAAGTTCAGAAAAAAAGAATAATAATAATGAAACTAAAAAGAAAAACAATACTCGATAGTGTTTAATTTTTTTCCCCAAGAATATTAGACGTCTACAACACATCAATCTTACATATAAGCAGAGTCTATTATATTGAGTGATCCCTTACATTTGACATTCTTGCAACTTGGTATATGCCAATCTGGAATGCTTTCTGGTTTATAATCGTATCTGTTTCCTCACTAAAAAACTACCTCAGGCTTGCTACATAACCTTAATCTTTATTTCGTATACTTTGTTCTCTACAACAGTGAGGTCAAAGTTGACTGTATTAAAAAAATAAAAAGAAAAAAAAACAAATTACAAAGAAACTACTAGCACAGCAGCATATAGTTAACTCCTTGGCCATGGACTTGTGCTTAAATATGTGGGAACAATAAACAGAAAACTACATTTAATGAGTACACTTAACACTCAGAGATAGGAGTGCTGGAAGTACTCAGACACACTTGGAAATGTATTGTCAACTACTGTGGTTGGGAAAGAATTGTAGGTTTGTATGTATACACATGTGTGTGTATGTGTGTGTGTTTCTGGAAGGGTTTCTGGACTATGACCAGATATGACCATTTACCCCAGGAAAATCAATTAAGAAAGCAGTACATACTTTGTTCTAGTGCAAACATTTGTGTTCTTTGTAGAATTCTTTTCCATGCATATTAAAAGATATAATAAATAATATTAAGTCTGTTCTTAAAAAAAACATATGGGGTAATAAAAGCACTTTTTATTAATCAGAATTAGATATTTAAATGACTTAAACGTGTAGAGCAAACAGATATATTCACACATGAAGGAGGACTATGTTCTAAAGAGATTGTTAGAGAGTGCACGGGGAGGATATCTTCCTAATGACTTTCCCTCTTTACTTTCTATTGTAAGATCCATGCACTTGAGTTAAGATGTCAGAAAGAATCCTCTTTAAATGTAGATATCTTTAAAGAGTCACAAGTAAAGCCAGTGGCCACTCAATTCAAATAAGAATATCAGCTCCTTGGTTTGTAGGTTTATATACAGACTCCAAAATTGAGAAGCACAGTCTATTTTAACGATTAGGTTAAAGGATATGGAAGAATTAATGAAAAGAAATCAAACTCTTGAGACACGTTTTGGAGAGAAACACGAAGCGAGTGAGTTGAGGTCTAAGCATAATATTCTGAAATGCATGAGTAACATACATAAGGATGAAACAGAACTGTCAAAGCATTGCACAAGAACTATGTAAGACTTTGCCAATGAGATGCCAATTAAGGGATCTTGTTTCTTAGCACCCAGGGCAGTGTAGAAAAACCCAGAGTGCCTATAATTGCTTTCCAATGTTTTAAAATCCAGCTACAATTTTAAAAATTCCTGTAAAAGCAAATCACTGAACATATCCAGATAATCTATTATCTTCATAGTACTGTCCATATCTTATTCATCTTCATAATTACCTTCATCTAGCATGGTATCTGGCCTGGTCTAGTCTCAATAGATCCTTTGGGTAATATTCAAATGACTTGAATAATAAAATATAGTTTATAACTGTGAATGGTTACCTAGGATGTTTCTTTTTGTTTCTTTTGCTGTCTATAATGAATTAATACCATAACAATAATAATTTAACTCAAGTCCTAAAATTTGACTTTTTTGCCTTTTTTTTTTTTAGGTATAGAGAATAAGTGCTTGATGTGCTTGATATGAGTAAATATAATGACACAAAAAATCTCTTTCATAGTATTTCCTCTAGTTTAGCTATTAGTGTATATTCTTATAGTGGTATGCTAAGGAACTCTGTTCTCCAAAGGATTATGACACATTCCACATTAGCTGCAATTGATAAGTACTGGATAAAACTTGGATTTGGATATCATGATTTCCAGATCATCCTTGTAAGAGAAATATTTCCTCTTTATAACTAGAATATGCTTGTAATCTAATCATGAACAATTTCAGTCACATTAAACACATAGTCCGATATTAGAATATACTTCCTGATTAATAACTGCAATTTGACAGTGTCTTTACATCCCATTATAAGTATACAGTTGTCCCGTTCTTACGTTACCACTTACAAGTCTAAATTGAAAAAAAAAAAAAAAAGAATCAGGTAAGACTGCTTTTAGGAACACATATATGTAATTTACATGGATCATTACTGTCCACTTTTAATAAAATTACACTTAATAAGCGATAATCTCTTGGGTGCTATGATCTCAAAAATTCTTTTTTTGATTCATGTTTCTCTTATCAGTTATGCCTTTAAAGTGAGTCATTAAAAGTTTCTAATTTAAAACCTAAGAGATCTACCATGTCCCTGGTCCCCATGAGTAAATGGTTCATTTCTAGATGTTATTAATTACCATTGGTCTATTTGTTGCCAACACTATTCAGCTTTTTTCACTTTGGGGAGAAAGGGAGAAAGAGATTTTAATTAAGGAAGGGGTCTTAGATATATCTATAATTTTTATTTCTTAAAAACAAAGCTACCAAAATCAAATTTGTCAAAATGTCACAATATAAACCAGAGTGGTGAGTTTGTGATGATGCTATGTTTTTGGACATTTCTGTGTTTTAAAAATATTTCATATAAAAGTAACCATCCAATTTGATTGAGTTAGATTATTAGGTTAAGTGATAAAAGATTGCAAATATTTGACCATTTCAACATATAAAAATGTGTAAGTTAACATCGGAGGTTTTTATTACATTTCAACAATTTTCAAAGATAAAAATTAGTTAATAAAGTGTTTTTTTAATTATTAGATATAATTTTAAATTTACTTTTTAAAATTTAATTTTAATATATGGTTGCCAGTAAATTGATTACATAATTTCTGTTTTCCAGAAACTTTTCAGGTGTTCTTATATGCCATTAACAAATATATCTTTGTATTTTTTTCCATTGATCATTCTTCTACTCGTTCTTAAAATACAAAGTAACATGTTTAAGTATTTGTTTAATTCTTTTTTATCAACCTGATCTTTCAAAGGCCCTCTATTGTTATGCTTCTGAGAATTTATACTTGTATTTCTACCCACTTTTTAAATACAATATTACAATGCTATGTTATTCAGTATATAAAAATTTATAATAGTTCTCCAGTGTAGATGGTTTCTTTGTCAATACAAAATATCCTCTTAGTAATAGTTAATGCTGTTATCCTTGAATTCTGTGTTATCTGATATTAATAAGCTCACCCTTCATTTTCTGTTTGTTCTTGCCTGTTAAATGTAATCAGATACATTTTAAAATATATATCCAAATATGTTTCTTCAACTTACCTTGTACTTTTTGTTTTAGTTTTTCCTTATATTTCTTAATAATATCCATGTAATTGGGCTGTTGCAAAAATTAAATAAGCTGATATTACAATTCCTGGCAAGCAGAGTTTTTCCAGTAAGTAGTAATAATTTATTTGTTTGCTATTTCTGATCTTTCCTACCAATTCCATGCTTTGGTCTCCAATAAGCTTGGAAGGTATCAATGATGTTATAAATTCTATTGAATGTAACTTTTAGGTATATATGATCTCTTATATAATTTTCCCTTATAGCTGAGGGAAAATTATCAAAATCAAAAAACTAAAGTAGATAAAACTTCAGTAGTGTATTTGTTTATGTGTGATTTATTCCCTTCTCTACAAAATAATTTCTCTAATATACCATGCATTAATATGAAGTTATTTTTTATTTATGTTTTTCCTCAATTTTTCCTACACTAACTTTCAATGATTTACTACAATAAATTTTTACAACATGCAGAATATCTCTTACTTTAGAACTTGAGTTTTAGTCTTAAAGCTCTCATTTGTCTTGAGACAAATATAGATAATGCATGCATCAGCAACTGATTTTTCTTTAATTGGACACGAGATTGTTGAAGTCTGTAGTTTAGATGCAATCAGAGCAGCGGGATAAGGATGCCAGGCCAAACAGTTAAATACATGGTTTGTACTAAATTTATCTTTGTATTGGGGTGGAGGCTACAACAGTATGCACACCACAAAACAGTATTGATCTCCTGTTGAATGCTTGCTTATGAGTTTGTGATTAACTCAGAAGTGAGGCAATCTTTCTGCAAAATCACTTAGCAGTTTTAAACATCTATTAAATGTTATTACTGTCTTAAAAATGGGCCCTATTTATTACTTTTTGAATATTTCATTTTTTATGGTGCCTAAACCTACTAAACTGGTACTTCAAAAAAAATGTGTAATATTGTGAGTGGTTAAAATTCGCCAAGATTGCACACTGTATCCTCTAATTCTCACTATGACCTTTTCAGAAGACACTTACCCCATTGCCATTAGCAGGAATAATTTAGATATTCTGTGTAATAGGAAATTTCCAGATGCAACATCAGAATTGAAACACTCCTTCAACCACTCCACACCACCCCTATCCTCTGATGGCCTTTCTATTTGTGCATACTTATTTATATTTATCTATCAGGCTGAGATGGGCAGAATTTGCCATAAAATTCTCTGAAGTAAAAATTAAAAAATTAGAATCATTTGATTAAAATAACTCACTTGAGAGTTAGTCCCTAAAGAACACAACTACAGGAGGACATTTTAGAGCCTGTGATGGTCTTTTCAATATTCCCATAAAACAGTAAAACAAAGAAACAAATAAACAAACAAAAAACAGTGTTAACATGGCTCTCCCAATAACAAGAGCCCACTAAGACTATGCAGGTTTTTCTCCTTTCAGCTATTCTCTACTGTAAAATTAGACATTGGATATCACTGATAATCTCAGATAGAAGGGCCAGAATAACAAATAGTGCTCCAACACCATGAGATCCCCTCAACAATCCAGATTAGCAATTTATAAAAATCTCATGATAATATAAATATTCATATACTGCAGGGGAAATATCTTAATAATTCTTAAGATACCAGACAAGTGGAGCTGAAAGGAAAATTATAATTCAAACCTAAAATTCTACTTTTGTAATCTGTTTTAACACTTAGACACATTACATGATAGAACTATAATATATGACAAAGCTTACTTAAAACTTGAATCAACAAATATATCACATGCCTATATTGGTGCTTTCAATTAGAGATTACACAACAGTATTTTCACTTTATGCTTCTCGGAGATGCTAAAATCACTACCAACTATTATTTCTTTCCGTGTCTACAGTTAAAAAATATCTACATAAAGCCTATAAGAATACTATATGTAACCACCTCAGTAAGTTATATCTGAAGCTCTTGTGATTTTTCTAGGTCCGGAAATATTTCTCATTTATTAGAAAAAGAGCTATCATTCATTGAGCACCTATTGTATGTAAGAAGGCATTATCAGGCATTTTAGGAACAGGGTGTCCAACTCTCACAATTTTTTGCAAAGTACCATGTTCAGCACCATTCCTTGGAATGACAAAACTAAGATTCAGAGGTGTTACAATGACTTAAGTTTTCACAGCTAATAAATGATAGAATCAGGATTCTAACCAAGAGCTCTCTGAATCCACAATCTAGACATTTTTCATTCAGGAAAAGACCTTTCACCCAAATCTTGCCTTACATTCAATTTCCACAAGAATTTGTCCTATGTTAGAATGATAGTTTAAACAGGTCAATGGATGTATATTTCTTTATTCACTCATTCAACAAGATTGTATATACTTAAGATGCTGGTCTCTCTATGAGGTCCAGTGCTTACAAAAGAGAATTGGACCTGATTGCTACCCTCTAAGGACCGAAGTCGAGTTGGTGCACATGGAGGGCATAACTTAGCTGGTCTTGGGAAGAAGAAAAGTTTCACAGAGTAGCTGATATTGCAAATGACTTTTTATAAAGTAATGTATTGATCGGTGCAATTGGCTTAAAGGATTAGTGTGTAATCTTGGGAAATAACACATCTTTATTTTTTAGGGATGTTCCAGAGCCCTTTAGGTCAAAATAATTACTCTGTAAGTTAAAAGGTCATATTTTTCAGTGCTTCTTCAGTCATATCACTGCCACTCTTACAAAGTGTAAAAACAGTCTTGAATATTTTTTTACAGGTAGTCTAAAAAGTATAACTACCACATTTGTTGATAAAATACAAGCAAACATAAAATATTCTTTTAAAAGCGCAAACGTTAATGGAAACTTGTTCCCCAAAAAGTACCAAAAGGAAAATTGGTGTACAGAAATAAATGTTATTGTTTGAAACAATCCTTCTTTTACTTTGATAAAAAATAACGTAGCACATTTTTAGTTCTAAATTGAAAAAAAAAAAATTTGGTTAAAAGAAATCACTTAAGAATACAGACAGACCATTTAGCTTCTATTAGATGATTATTCTTTTATTTTCCCTATCTTTGTAGCACATGCTCAAAAAAATGTGAGAAAGAGTATTGTATCTCTATGTATTCCCACAAGAGTAAAGTGTCATCCTTCCAACTTTTCTAAGGTTTTAGTTAAGTGAGTAATTATGGTGACATAGTGTGCAAAATATTTTTAAGTATTTAACAATATTGGCAGAGAGAGGCACAAGATACAGATGTGCATATATTCATGTTTGCTAATAATTCATTGTCAAACATTACTAAATTTAAAAAATATAGTTAACAAAATTAGGTAACTAATTTCCCTTAACTTCTCCTTCTGCTAGGATTCTTACTAATTGGAATCATTAGAGCTGATTTGAATTCAACATTAATATACTTCTTAAAGTGTTTAAGATTTGTTCTTTTTCTTACCAAAAAATTAACTATGAGTCACTAATATTTAAGATGACAAATATCTCGTTTTTTTAAAGGTAAATTCTTTTAGAGCATTGAGTTTATATATTTCCAGTGTTGAAAATTAAGAGAATCATTAATCAAGACTTATTTTAATTATGTTTCTATGTATATTTAATGTAATAATTTAACCTCTCCCCAAATATGTAAGTCTTAGAGTAAATGTGATATGGCAGAAAAGGATCTAGTTAAAAATATATCCTCATATATGAAAAGGCTGGTTACTTTTTGTTTCATGCTTGTGATTTTATAATGTAGATGTACAAATTAGACATGGAAGTATAGCTTAGTCTATGCTTTATTCCAAAATTTCTATAACTTTTCAAAGCAAAAACTAAACCAAGAAGCATTGCTGACAGCCAACTTTGACCCTGTCCTTGTGATCTTCTTGGCAACATAATTTGCACCCTGTAGAAATGAAGATGACTTTTTCCTATGACAAGACTGTGTTCGACACTGGTTAATTAGCACACAGATGGCAGGGAGGCTGCCCATTTTACCCCCTACTATACAAACTGCACATTTATATGCAGCACATATTGCAAAGTAGAATATTTGTACAAGTTGTATGGCAATAATAAGGTCCTCACTTTTGAAAGTTAGAATAAAAAAGAAGGTAATGATTATGAACTTCAAAGTACAGTGCACTCAAATAATTGGACAAGCTTCATTGACAAAAGATGAGGCACAATTTATTGTGCTGTTCTAATTTAATTCTTAATTCCTGGAAAAGAGAATGTATATATGAAATTTATCTAAGACACTCATGAATTGGCTGATGACCTAAATGAAACATGGTTTAAAGGACAAGCAGAGAAATACCATATATACTTGTTTTAGGAAAGCAAGTTGAGGGTTTTATTTAAATAAAAATACCTGGTGATAATGAACTCAGCACTTTCAACAGAGAAAGCTTTATTCTGAAGGACTGACAGTGAACAAAACAGAGCTGGAATCCCTTGCCAAGAGCAGTACATTCCCTATTCCTTACTCCATACCCAAGATAGACAGGATTTATGCTAAAACTGATGAATGGCTTGAAAAATTTAAATATTTATGCTCTTAAAAATAGTCCCGAGTTCAAGAAAATAACTGTAAGTATGGTTTCAGAAGTCTTCTTCTGAGTTATAGTCTGGCTGCCTTAGGCAAATGGAAATAAATAAGGTAGTGAATGTTCATTGAAAAATTATTTTATAACTCAGTTGATCTTATCATCTGGATAGGGATAATCAAAATCTGACAGAGCTTATATAAAACATGCAACATTTAAATTTTGATTATGTGTGAATACGGTCTCTTCTGTGTTGATTTTTTAAACTAACTTTCCTCCTATCTTCTATCTTAAATTTTTAAAATCATTTAAAAGAGGAATTTAGAATGCCAAATAATAATATTTATACACTTTAAAATACCAATATTTGAAGACAATATTTCTCCTTGAATACATATTTATTTTGTCCATCCAAGCTTAGGTCGAAGCATCACTACTATTTTGAAATAAACATGTTTGGTACATTATGCTAAAGACATGTCTCCATAATTAAACCTAAAGGAACTATTTCTTCACTATATTCAAAGCATCAAGTTAATTTTCAGCTCATTTATTTTCTAGTTATCTCATTCAAAATGCTTCAGTGGCATGCCGTATATAAAATTTTATAAAATGTGATCTTTAAACAATTAAGAAATTCAGATTCTTTAGTAGGAATGCATATTAATACTTTTCCCCTTACATTTATGTTTTACTCAGATAAGACCAGACTCTTTTGTAAGTTTTCCAGGACAGCCTTTGGGACCGACTATATTTTCATGCTTCCCTGGCAATGACACTTTTCACTTTGAAGATGTCAAACGAGGAAAGGAAGCATCACATAATTTAGGAGTGAGAATGAATGCGAAACCTGAGCCCCGGCCATCCTTGAAGCGGAAAACTTAATGTGCATTTCAGACAAGAAATCTACTGCAGAGGGCAAGGACATGGGACCACAGCCAGATCTTACATTTACCTTTCATTATTCTTTAAAAGATCACACCATACCATCTCATTTGGAAGGAAATTTATTACTAATGGAATAATTATTTTTCCTTCTTTTATTTATTTATTTTCAGTCCACAATTATTATAATAGGACAGTTTTCAGGAGAGGTATTATCACTATTACTCTTTGTGTAAAGTATAATCCTGTCATCCAACTAAAATTTTAGTAGGAGGTGTTGAAAAGCAAGTTTAAAAAGAGCATGTTGATGATATAAATTATGGGATATCCCTCTTCATTATTATAAAAGAATGTTGCTTAGAATACATTTGTAAGTACAAAGCAGATAATAAAATCTCTACGGTAGAGTTCTTCTGGTGCCAAGTAGAAAGATAAGGCAGGGCAAGAGCCCAAAGAGAGACACCCGAGGTGGGGCAGGCAGTCTGAAAGAAATAGGCAGCTGTGGGTACAGGTGTGAAATGCCTTGCAATTCTCTGGACTCTTCTCTTATGAAAAGCAAAAGGCCTTAAGACCTAGGGGAGAAGCAGTAAAGATGCACTATAGCTGAAGAAAGGGTAGGAAAAAAACTAGGCTTATGGGGAGAGCAGGAAACCATCGTGAATCTAAGATCCTATACCCACTCAAAGCCTAGATCTTCTAGCACTGGGAGAACAGAAACTCCCATGCAAAGTCAAGAATAATAACATATAGAAGGGAGAGAAAGTTTAATTGACAAGCGGAGGAGTAGCAGGGATGCTGAGAATTCCCCACCTAGAAACCAGACTGTAAGACTTCCCCAGTGGTTGGGCCAGAACAATAGAGAACTCCTATTTCCTCAACACAGGCTTATCATGGAGTACCAAGCTACAGCACTGTACTACTGGAGAAGGGCAAGAATATTAACAGATCCACCTCCAGCTCCTGGTGGCACAGATCTGCAGGGACGGTAGCAAGTTGAAGGTAGAGGATTAATACTGAGAAAAACCCTCCATTATCCCAGCTCTTACCTTAAGCGGAAGGTAAAGGTAATCCATCTCTAGTGTAATTTCAAACTTGTAGTGTACTACCAGAATACAGCAATGTCAAAATTCAAACCCAGTCAACTCCTGGCCAGAGTCTCTGAATCCCCCACACTCATGGCCTGGCAGATGCTGAAGCTGCCCATTTTCAGATGTAAATATAATACACATCAGTCACTATGGAGTTTCTACAGCTATACAATGAAATGCCATCAATAATAACAAGGAAGTATAGATAAATGTAGCAATATGGTGTATCTCAAAAGCAATATAGTAAGTGGGAAAAAAAAAGACTCAAGAGACTACATGTATCATTATGAAAAAGGCAAAAATAAATACAAAAGACTGATCGGTGATTGCCTAGGGTGATAAAATGTGAGGGTACTAATTACAAAGGGGCATAAAGGCATTTTTTAGGGTGATGGTAATTCATATTTTTTATCTACACTGTACTGTATTTACATGAATATATGCATTGTCAAAATATATACAATAGTACACCCGAAAGGGTAAATTTTATTCTATGAAAATAATGTTAATGAATTTGATTTTAAAAATCAATATAAAGAAAGTGGTACTCACAAAGCTAGATAATGAGAGAAGAGAGAGAAAGAGAGGTAATAGAAGGAAAAAGGAAAGAAGGACAAAAGATGGAAAGGAAATATACCAAAAAGTTATCAAAAAATAAATACAATATTTTAAAATAAAAGCTAAGTATAGGCTGTGAGTTGTGAAAAGACAAGAATTTTCAAAAATATTTCCTACATTTTAAACAAACATATTACAAAAGAAAGCTTTAAAGAACATTGACTAGGATACCAATAAGCATGCTATTACCTAGTTAATAAATCTCTCTTTTTTTTCTCTTATGTTATACGTAACACCCTTTTTAATACTTTTACTTACTTATATCAGGCATTCCTGAATATTTTTCTCAGTCATGCCTACATTTTATGGCAATGAGATCAGGATTAACCAACGAAGTCCACAATTTTAGTCCAGTTACTTAGTTTAAGAGTCAAAACTTATTAATAAATGTTTTTATAAAATTAAGAAAAAATCACCATGAAAAAGTATATATTATATTTTACATCAGGCCCTGTTTGATCATCTATACTAGTGGAAAATTCAATCAAGCCTGTAAAAATAATTAACATCAAAATTTATGCCTGAATGCTTTTTGAAGTCAGACAATACATTTAATAAAATTTAATGTAAAATTTAATGTACCATTCATGCTGTATGTGAAATACAGCATAGGTGATATCATCAATAATATTGTAATAACTATGTATAATGCCAGGTGGGTACTAGACTAATCAGAGAGAATCATTTCATAAATTATATAAATGTCTAACCACTTGGCTATAAACCTGAAATTATATAAAATAATATTGAATGTTACTGTAATTGAAACTTTTTAAAACATTAAATAAAACATTCTTCATAGTAAAAAAATAAAAATTAAACGTGTGAAATGTTTGTACAAAACAAATAACAAAAGTGTGTTTCTTCAAGATGCAAAGGTTGGGTATATAAACACAAACTGAAACGTGTTTTAGGATTAACAGGCAGTAGAATACGGGAGTTGAAAGCTCAAGCTTAGGCTGAAGACTAAAAATAAATCCGTTTAAACGATGATTATACCATTTATTATAGGAGTTACACTGGTAATTTTTAATATCTCGTCAAGCACCAGTGTCCATGTCCACAGAATGAGTAATAGAATAGTATTTTTCTTGTTTATAATGTTTTGATGAATGAGTACAGTACACACCACCTGGAAAGAATTCAATGTATGTTAATTGTTGCTGTTGTTATTTATGATTTAATATTTTGCTAACTTAGAAGGCATTTCAAGTTACACTTACTTGGATAACTATTGATTTTTTTCAAGATAACCCTTTGCTTGTCTTGAACAGTCATTGATAAATGAGAAGAAGTTAATATTTCAAAAATTTGTTTAAATATAACAAGATTGGATTATCAAATCAGGGAATGAGGTTTAATGATTTTGTTAGCTGCAACTTTTCTTAAATTTATAAGCATTTGTTAATGATAGAAACATACATATCTTCATTAAGGACTGAACGAATTATGATACAAATTTAAAGAAAAATTACATATTGGAGAAAATTGTGTTAATATTGATGTTTTTCAAGAAAATTAGAAGAGAGCAAAAGGGAGTAAGTCCTAGAGGCAGCATTTACATAATAGCAAGAAATGAGGCTGAGAGTGAAAGGAAAGGAAGATGAATATCATACACATGCACAAAGTTATTTAAGGAAGGAACGAATTAACTCCCACAATTCAATAGCTCATAGACCCATCACGGCTTTCTAAGACCACGCAAAATTAACCTTTCCATTAAGAATTGTGAAAATAAAATAGAAGTGGCAAAGTGAGAAGACATGGCTTGACCCAAATCTCACCCTATCAGTGACTTCAGTGTCTTTGGAAAAAAATCATTCAACTCTTTGAGACTGAGTACTCACATGCAAATGAGAAGTTTTCGGAATTCCTTTCAAAAGATATGTATTTGAATGGGTAACTCTTTAATCAAATGCTGAGCAAGTGTTTGCATGAATATTTGCTATAAGTTTACGGCATGATACAGAATAGGAGGGGAACTATACTGAATTGCTTTCTCATTGTAAAGAGAATCAAACTTGTATCCACTTCACTGAGTTAACAACTTATATTATTTTCTTAAAACTAGTTATGTTTATACCTGACAAAATAATCTTTAGAATGGATGCATTCTATGGAAGTTAATGTCATTTAAATGATATCTCACCAAATTGGACACAATTAAAATGGAACTAATTTGCTCATGGTCATTATTGAACTGGGAGGCTGATTTATCTTTAAAAATGTTTTTAAAGAAAATTTAAAAGGCTATTCAAATGAATAAAATAAATACAGTAAGCTTTTATTACTGTCATTTAGCATTAATTATAAATTCTATAAATATCTAACATTAGTTGATAATAGAACATAAATAATAAAAATTTATTACATATTTTATATTATTACACACAAAAGTTTAAAATAAAATAGTTCGATAATGTTATAAGACAAAAAACATAAAACTTTCACTTTAATTTCCACAGCCTTGTACATAGGGTATTCCTTGACATACTATTTTTGATACTTTATAGGCATCTCAAACTATCTATGTACAAAATTAATTCCAAAAATTCTTGCTTTTCATCTTCTAGTGTGCCATATTCCAATAAATGGAATGAGAACTTACCAAAATTTTGAAAGTAATTCTTAACTCCTCTTCCCTCTCCACTACACGTAGTAAAATGGAAGCCCCATTAGTTCTATTATGTAAGTTAATCTAGTAACGGTGCAGGCAGAAACAAAAAAACATAAGAACATGGTGTGTTATGGAACTCTAGTCAATACTCAAGCCATTTTGACCTAGAACATAGAGAAGATATAATGAAATATGAATAAATATTGATCAACACAAAAGAAGACAGGAAGGGAGGCTCAATAAAAAAAAAAAATTGGAGGGGAATGTATGAAAATCAAATAGTAAGATGGTGAATTTAAATCCAACCATATCAGTCAAATGTAAATGTAGCAACACTAATCAAAGGCACCTACTGCCAGATTAGATAAAAAAGGAAGATAAAACTGCTGTCAACAAGAAGTGTACATTAAATATAAAGAAACAGATATGTTGAAAATAGAAAAAAAAGACATAGTATGCAAAATAGTAAGCATAAGAAAATGGTACGACTACCTTAATACTTAAGTAAAATCAAGACAAAAATATTAAGAAAGAATAAGTAATAATAAAAAAGTGGCCATTACTCAAGAAGACACAACAATCCTAAATGAGTGCATACCTAATTACTGAGCTCCAAAATTCACTAAGCAAAAACTGGTAGAACTAATGAAATAGACAATATCACAATTACAGTTGGAAATAATAAAATTCTTCTCTCGACAACTGATAGAACACATAAACAAAAAGTAAGGATATATAACTTCTAAACAACAATACTGATCACCTTAACCTAATTAACTTTTATAGAAAATTACATGCAACGACAGCAGGATATACAGCCTTTTCAAGTACAAAGAAAAATTCCACCAAAACAGATCATATCCCTGGCCATAAAATATTTCCCACTCAACTTTAAAAGGCTGATATCTTATAGAATGTGTTCTTTGATCAAAATAGAACTCATTAGAATTCATTAAAAAAACACCTAGAAAACCATCATATAATTTGTAAATACCATACTGTTAAATAATCCATGAATAAAGTAATCTCAATAAAATATTAAAACATCTTTCCAATGGAATTATAATAAAAATACAATATAGCAACAATCGTAGGATGCTGCAAAGTAGTTCTTAGTGGGAAATATAGATTTAAATACTTAAAATGGAAAAGTAGAAAAAATTTAAAAGCAACAATAATTTTATACTCTAAGAAGTAAAAGAACAAAGAACCCAAAACAAATGGACAAAATGAAATGATTAAGCACAGAACTAAATGGAATAGAAAACAGATAAACAAAAGAGAAAAATTAACATGTTACTCCTTTGAAAATATTGATACATTTGATAAACCTCTAGCAAGACTAATTAAGAGTGGAAACAAAAATTACCAATATCAGAAGAAAGGAGGAACTCTAGCTCAGGATAATAAGAGGATATTAATAACTTTAGGCCAATAAATATAACTTAGATATAATGGAAGATTACCTGGGAAATGAATGCAAACTGCCAAAACTAAGAAGCAACAGAAAATCTCATTATCCCTACATATTACAAAAATTTAATTTATAATCAGAAAAATTCACACACAAAAGAACTCATGGCAGAGATTGTTTCTCTTGTGAATTCTATGAAACATTTAAGAAAAAAACAATATCATTCTTATACAAACTCTTTCAGAAAATAGAGGAGGAAACATAGAGATTGATCTTAACACCATAAACCATTAAGATATTACAAGAAAAGAGAACAGACCAATACTCTCATGAAAATAGACACAAAAATTCTCAACGAAATACTGTCAATTAGAATCCTGCAATACTCAGAAAGGATAATGCATCGTGTCAAAATATGGTTTATCCTATGAATGCAAAGTTGGCTCAACACTCAGAATAATCCAATTTATCAAAATAGCCAATCGAAGCAGAAAAATAATATAATCACTTTGATAGAGATGCAGAGAAAAAGATATTTGACAAACTCAAAACTATACTTGAAAAATTATCTCAGCAAACTAGAAATAAAGAGATGTGAAGTTCCTCATTTTATAAAATCCATCTAAAAAACCAAGAGGCTAATTTTATACTTAATGATGAATGACTGAATCCATATATATTAATGGTAAAAGACTGAATGTATGAAATCAACACGAGGCTGTCTGTTCTCACAATGTCTATGCAATATTGTATTAGAGATCCTAGCCATAGTTGTAAGGCAAGGGGGCAAAAAGCATAACTTTTAGAAAGAAATACAGGAAACACTGTTCTCTGATAACATGGCCATCTCTGTAAAGGAGCCTAAGTACTAAAAAAGATAACTAGAATTAATAAATAAGTTTACAAGATTGCAGAATACAAAGCTAATATGTGAAAAACAGTCTACTTTGTATAAAATAGCAATATAAAATTTAAAATCAAATTAATAAAAATATAATTTATAATAACTTCAAAAAACATACAATAAATTCAACAAGAGATTTGCAAAACCTGTACTCAGAAAACTACAAAACATTGCTGATGGAAATTTTAAAAGATCTAAAGAAATGAAGATTTATACCATGATCATGGACTAGAAGACTATATATTTCCAATTATAATCCCTTTTTGTAAATCAACAATCTGATTCTAAAATTCATATTAAAATCCAAAGGACCCTAAATAGACAAAATAATTAAAAAAAAAAACACAGAGGACTTATTCTTTCTGACTTTGAGACTTACTGTAATGCTAGTGTATAGTACCAGCATGAGGACAAATATAAGATCGATGGAGAAAAATAAATAGTCCATAAATAGGTCTACACATGTAGTCAATTGATTTTCAGTAAAATTCTCAGGGTAATTCAATGGAGGAAAGTATTAAGAGGGGGAAGAAGAACTTTATCCCCTAATCCTAAATATTCCATATATGCAATATATTACAAACCTAATCAGAATGCTTGAGTCCTTGAGATAGGCAAAGATTTTTAGAAATTTCATAAAAAGCACTAACCATAAAGGAATATAAAGGAAAAAAATGATAAAGCAGACTAGGTGAAATCAACAAGGTGAAAAATATCTTATAAATATGATATAACATAATCATACACAGACATACACACACATATACACACACAGGCTAAAAGAGATTAAAAAGGTTATTTTACACATCAGAATGTTCAAAGAAAGGTATAACATTATATATTGCTCCAAAGTTCATAAAATAACATATATCTATAACTCTAATTATATAGCAAAGTAAATAACCTTTTAAGTCTTTTTGCATTAACTTAGATATAAATTTATTTTTGGAAATTTTTATACACCCTTTCAAAATGGGCACAGCTATAATATGAGCATGAGATAAACTAAACAACTCTAATGAAAGATATCAAAGAAAAACTAAAGAAATGGAGACATATTCCATACTCATAGATAGAAAGACTCAGTATTGTCGATATTTCAGTTCTTCACAATTTGATCTATAGATTCAATGAAATCTCAAAATCCTAGTAAGTTATTTTGTAGATATTGACAAAATAATTCTAATGTTTATATTGTGTCTCAGATCCTTTGGGTTGATATAAGAAAATATCATAAATCAGGTGTCTTACAAACAATATAAATCTATTTCTCACAGTTCTGGAGGCTGGTAGTCCAAGATCAAGGTACTAGCATGGCCAGATGAGGTCCCTCTTAAAAGTGGCAGGCTACTCCTATTTCCACATGGTGGATCTCTAAGGCCTCTTTTGCAAGGGTACAATCCCATTCATGAGAGTTTCACCCTCGTGATTTAATCACCTCTCAAAGGTTCCCACCTAACACCAACATCTTGAGGGTTAGGTTTCAACACATGGACTTGAGAGGATCACAAACATTCAAATTATAGCATATGGAGAGGCAAAAGACCCAGAATATCCCACACAATACTGAAGGAGAAAAACAAAGTTGGAGGATTGACACTACGCAATTTCAAGACTTACTATGGGGGTATAGCAATCAAGACTATGTGGTATTGGTGAAAGAATAGACAAATAGATCAATGGAACAAAATAAGAGAGCCCAGAAATAGACCCACATAAATGTAGTCAATTGATCTTTGACAAAGGAGCAAAGGCAATACAATGGAGAAAAATTAACAAATGGTGCTGAATCAACTAACAAGACATCCACAAGAAAAAAAAAATGGATTTATTTATAGATCATACTCTCTTCACAAAAATTAACTCAAAATAGGTTGAAGATCTAAATGTAAATGCACTACAAAACTCCTAGAATATAACATTGGAGAAAATCTATATGACCTTAAGTTTGGTGATGACTTTAGTTGCAATACCAAAGGCATGATCCATAAAGAAAGAATTGATAATATTAAAATTTCTTCTCTGTAAAAGACAACATCAAGAGAATAAAAAGACAAGCCACAGACTGGGAGAAAATATTTGCAAAAGGCATATCTGATAAAAGACTATTATCCGAAATATAAAAATAACTCTTGAAACACAATGATAAGAAAACAAAGACTAAAATTAAAAATGAGCCTAAAATCTAATAGACACCTCACCAAAAAAGATATACAAATGGAAAATAAGTATATGAAAAGATGCTCCACATCACACATCATAAGGGGAATGCAAATTAAAACAATGAGGTAACGTTACATACCTATTAAAATGCCCCGATACTGACAAACCCAAATGCTGAAGAGGAACAAGAACTCTCATTCGTTGATAGTGAAAATGCAAAATGGTATGGTCACATTAAAAGACAGTTTGGCAGCTTCTTACAAAATTAAACATATGATCCAGTATGATCCAGTAATCATACTCTCTAGTATTAATCTAAACTTATTCTCACACCAAAATCTGCACATGGATGTTTATAGTAACTTCACTTGTAATTGCCAAAACTTGTAAGCAACCAAGATGTCCTTCAGTAGATGAATGAATGAACTGTGGTATAAACAGACAATGGGATATTATTATTCAGTACTAAAAAGAAATAAGCTATCACACCACGAAAAGACTTGGAAAAACTTAATTGAATCTTACTAAGTAAAAAAAGCAAATCTCAAAGGTACATGATTCCAAAAGGCTAATATCATTACAACTGTATGAAAAGGCAAAACTATGGAGACAGTAAAAAGATCATTGTTTGCCCGGGGTAGGGAGGCAGGGAGGGATGAGTAAATGTTGCACAGAGAATATCTAGGACAGTGAAACTATTCTGTATTATATTATAATGGTGGGAAAATGTTAGCATACATTTATCCAATCTCAGAGAATGTACAACACCAAGACTGAACACTAATGTAAACTATGATCTTTGGGTGATAATGATGTGAGTGTTGGTTCACTAACTGTAACAAAAATGTACCACTCTGGTGTGGAATGTTGGTGGGGAGGCTGTTTGTGTGGAAGAGAAAAGAGGGTATATAGGATCTCTCTATTCTCTGCTCAATTTTGCTGTGAACCTAAAACTGCTCTAAAAAAAAAAAAGTCTATTTAAAACAAAATTTTAATTCACCACATATCTAACACACAGTAGAGTGGAGTTGGCAGGGTAGGAGGTGTCAGAAATGAACTCTCTTGATATCTTAATCTTATGTGTAATTTTTCTTGTCTGACGCCCTGTCATTAGAGAAGATGGGATATTTTCTGGTTGAATTTTACACTGAATCACTTACCACTGTATATGCTCTTTAACAATCTGGGTATATGCTTATTAACAATTTGCAGCTCCAAAAAACATTGCCAAACTAAAAATATTTAATGCAAGAGGAAATTCAAGAATGTCAATTATAGAGCCACTGTAAAAAGAATTTATTCTTCCAACAAATGTCTTCAAAAAACAACCTGCCAGACTAGTTACTATTTGAAAGAAAAATAGTTTCAGTGTGTTTCAGTGTGTTTAAAACAGTTACGTTATGTCAAGTTTTCAAAGAAAAATAAGAAATTCAGCCAATCATTTAAATGGTTTGTCTACATGATGCCAGACATCTGCATACAAGACTGAATGACTCACTTTTCATCAGAATAGTTAAAAGTCATCTAATATAATTACTAACGTTTGTGTTGCACTTTATAATTCACAAATTGCTTTACAAACCTCATCTCATTTGAGCCTCAGGATAACCCTGCGATAGCTAACAATTAAGCCTTTCCTAAAAAAGAAACTGAAGCTTAGAATGAATAGGTGGATCTGCTAACTCCACATTGCATTAGCAAATAGAGATGGTCCTCTTAAAGAAAGAGCCAACAGAGGAACAACTGGGTCTACATGCCAAAGTCTCAATTGTCTACTGTTTCCACCAAAGACACACTTTCATGTGTCCGTGTGCATGTGCAGGGAGTTTTGGAACAAGACAACAGTGAATACATTTGGCATAATAATGGCTTTTAGGATACCTGTCCTCCAGTTCATAATGTTTTTAGTAAAAGGAATAATCTCCAAAAGATAATACAGATATCAAAGCACCAAGTGTCCAAAACATGAAGGCTCATTGTGTTCTTGAAATTCTGTTTTACTATGTCTGAGTTGGGAGAACAATGACAAAATGCTTTCCTTTCTCTATGTGCGACATTCAAAAGGGCAGTAATTACCACAAAAGAGAAAAAACATGCTTGTTTCTGGCACTTTGCCATTATTAATTTGTCCCAGGACAGTTTTGTATTAAGTGTTTTGTACTCTTTTTTAACATGGATAACCACATTTGCACAGTTAGCAATTGTTTTTGCCATATCAACAAGCAAAACGAATCTCAGTCCAATATGGAGTTCCATTTCTATGGGTTTCTATTTATTTAAATTGTCAAAGGACACAGCTGGTTCAGAGCGCAAACCTTCAAAAACAACTACCATTACACCAAAATTATGTTACATATACATTAATGATTTATTATATTCTCAACAATCTCATGTTTGTTACTTGGGTGATTTCTGATAGCACAAAATATGTTTTGTTTTTTTTCCTCTCCTCAAGCACCTTAATGCAAAAGAATTCCTAAAGGTGCATGTTTTTAGTTGACAGCAAAAACGATGTAGTGGTCATGAAACTCAATGATATACTAAAAAAAATTAATGTTTAGTTAGCTGTTTCTCCAAATTATTCTAAATACTCCAGAAGTAATGCTTTTTAAAATTTGTCTGGAGTTTTTTGTAAGTAGCTACGTTTCCCTTAATCAAGCTGTTACAGAACAAAGCTTGAGATTTTCTGTAACTGTTAAACATTTAATTACATTGAACATAGCATTTAAGTATGGCTTTTGATGACTTTGTGAGAGCCATTAAAAGACCGGAAACACAGCTATAAGTTCTATCAACTATTGACCAATAGGCTTTACCAGCATATCACAGTATTTTCTGTGGTATAGTTTTCAGAAAAAGGATAAACTTAAGCAGTTATCTCAAATGCATAAAAACTATTTAGGAAATAAATTTACTATAAACAACAATACAGAAAGCACTATGTCAAATAAAAATTCACATGTTGCTTGTGATGGTCTTTTTATTGTGTTAACTGAACTAAGCTAGAGTCCCCAGTAACTCAAATACGAATTTAGGTGTCGCCTAGAAGGTATTATGTAGATGTAATTAAGGTCCATAAGCAGTTGACTTTGAGTAGGGAGATTATTTTAGGTAATTCAGGTTAGCCTGATTCAGTCAATTGAAAAACAGAGCCAAGGATTTTCTGAAGAAAAGAAATTTCCCCTGTGGACAGAAGTTTCAGCCAGTGCTTGAAAGTCCTAGTATGCCCTTCCTGATAGAGTACCCTATAGATTTCAGACTTATCTGGCCAGCCCTCATAATTGAGTGAGCCAGTTCTTTGCAAGACATCTCTTAATATATTTCTCCTACTGCTTTGATTCTCTGGTTGAATCCTGATAAAATGTTATGGGGCAAAAATTCAGGACGATGTGTACAGTTGATGAGTTATAATATATTTTTAGCTCCTAGCCCTAGAATTATGGTACATTTCTTATTTCCTGCAATGTTTATATACTATTTATATGTTATTTGAAGTAAGGTAGAACAATATGATTATTGAATCTGCAGTGAAGAGATAAGGAAAACCATGACTGTCTCTTGGTTCCAGACACAGGGACACATAAGAATACACTATTTCATTTTGAGTATGTTTCGCATCAAATAGTATCATTCTTATTGTATAATGTCTTGGTTAAGGAAAGAAATCAACTAAACAATGTGGGAAATAGCTATGGATATGTGGATATTCTTTGATGAAACAAAATTTCAAAACGGCTTAGTGAAAATTCTTGGGAGGATCAAAAGGAGAAAGATCATTTGGCCTACAGAAATTCTGATTCAGTACACCTGAAGTAGGGCTCAGAAATTCTTTTTTTAAGCAAATGACATATGACATTGATGATTCCAATGCAAGTGGTGCAGTGATTATACTTGAAGAATCACAGCATAATAGTCTCTGCTTTTAAATGAGTTACAAGAAAAAGCCTGCAGACTGCACTTATTTCTTGACATTTTTTCATGCAAGTATTATTGCTCTTGGTCATTATTTTCACATTTTTTCACTTTCCTAGAAACACACTTTTTGGTATCATCATAAACTGCCCTCTCTACCCATTTGGACTATGGCAGTAGAGACAAACAAAAGAACTACAGAATAAACCTTTAATGAAGTGCCATGATGGTTTCACCTAGCCAAAGATTAAAAACAGCACAATATCTGAGGATCCAGAACAAAAGGGCACTTTTGCAGATCATGTCGGTTTTTCTGAATCATCTATGAATGACTGGTACGTATCAAATAAAATAAATAAAATAAAATAAAATAGCAAGGCAGGTCATGAAGTTATCTTTAATCCATTCATATTAGGCTACTGAGGCCTATCAGTAAAGCTAAAGCTACACTAAGGAGGAGATTAAAAAAGGAAAAATTTCCTGTAGTAAACAAGGAAAAATTATGACAAGTAAAAAAAAAAGTCTTAAGGCTTTTCTAGTCATCTATGTCTCAATAAGGCTACATGGAAAGGTATAGAATAGATAAATCCTATAAACAGCTCTGAGAAAACATTACATCATCAGTAAATGTATAGAGTGCAGTTTAAGTAACAATAACAACAATCAAAAAAATCTTCATCCAGTACTTTCCTTGTCAGTCAAAATGCTTTTTCTTTATTATTTTAAATCATACTCTATTACAAAAATCAGCCTCGATAACATTTAGCAGAACAGTTCAGAAATGCATAGTCACTGACTCAATGGCTCTAATGCTTACATTTTTTATATTGTTTCCTCAGAAAGTCAAATATTTCTTATTGTAAAGTCTCCTAATTAAAAACAGACATGTGGATTCTTCATAGGAGGCTTATCAATTTAGAACTAAATAAATCTTTTTTAGCATAGTAAATTCAATGAAGTAATACTATAGGGTACATTTATACATGCATTTATATCTGATCATTAGATTTCTTAAAGATAGGTGTTTTTCAAATGCTTAATTTGATTGACAAGGACTGTCATAACCTTAATAATTATATCTTATTTTCTTTGGTTCTGTATATACTTAACATTAGATATACAAGCTATATACATGAAAATATTATTTTATTCTTTCTAGCCCTTTTTCCTGGTGTCAAGTGTCATATGCTGCCTTGCTGTTCCCTCACTCTCCACCACTGTCTCCCCTGACACACACTCACATTCATTATAAAGACATAGATTTCCAATCTTTTTCTAAGCTTCTACTGTACCTATTTTAGGCAACAAGTAAATGCTCTAAATAATAATATGTTTTATTTGTCTTTCAACAGAGAATTATAATCCAGGCAGAAATGTTTGCCATTTGCATTTTTGTGTTGTTATCCTAAATTATTTGATGTTGGTATTGTTTCGGTAAAATATGTAATACTGTCATACAAGGAACTCACAAAATTTAATTCCAAACAAGAAGAGCCTCAATAAATAAACAGTTATGTTAACCATATAAAGAAGCTGAAAAACTTTGGACTATCATTAAGAGCTTTCATATAATGTATATAAATAACAAGTATATCTACACAGATGAAGTACCTAGTTTTTGAAATATATGAAAGAAGAATAACTGCTATATTCCTGGATTTCTAGAATAACTTCCCAAGCAAATGTGCTCATTGGAACAGTCATACAGATTAGCCTTTTTCAGATTCTTTATAGCAGCAATTAGTGCAGAAAAAAATAAAACAGATACTAGCTACCATTCTTTATTGTTCATTATATAAAGTTCATTTTTCCTTGAGCATAAAGGACACTATTTGTATCAGCATTTATCTTTATGATTCAATGGGAGATTGTTTTTCTGTTAAGATCCCTAGGGCTTTGTAGCTGACACATAGTACTTCTGTGACTTCTACCATTTGAAGAATTCCCCTAAAGAACCAGCACTCATCATTCTAAATTGCATTATGTGAAAATTGAAAATGTTTTGTTTTCAATACAGTACTAATGAAATGAATAATTTACTTGCACAAAACTATTGTAGGATAATGATGTATCTGAGTTCCATAATGTGAAAGAGTTCAATTCAAGTTGAAGATATTAAATATCTTCATGAATTTCATTTTCAAAGTCAAAGGGCTCTCGAATAGCCCAAACATAATGTTTTACATTTAAACTGTTATATTGGAAGCTAATGAGCACAAACAGAGTAAATGATGTATTTAAAGATATGAGAATTAGTATGACATAAATTTTAATATGAAGAGAATGCTTTCATTTGTTCTTCCAACCAATGACAGGAATAGATGTCCATTGTATAATAATTAATTCAATTTTCTACTAATTAATTCCCTTGTCCCCAGTCTACTTCTCTGTCCATTAACATCCACGGTTAACAGTTGATGAAAAAATATAATATATAAGGCCAAATTTAACAAGGAGTTACTTTAGGTTTGTCCAATCCCTTTAAATTTCACAGTAAACAACAATGTTTTGTTTAATCTTAGATTTTTTTCTCCCCAGATTAGAAGGATATCATTTTAGGCTAGACTGTTAAAAGTATGAACCCAGCCCCTCAAATTAAATCAATCAATTGTGAAAATAAGTTATTTTGTAGTAAATCCATTAGTATAGTCTTACTATTTCTCTTGGCACTCTAGGAGGGCAACTTTCTTCTAGGAGGGAGTATGGACAGTGGAGGATGCTCAGCGGTCTTTAGCAAAATATTAGCGGTGGAAGATCAAGGGATCAAAGCAGTGTTCAGGTGTTGGTGAGAACAAAGCTAACTGGCTGACCATGAGGCCCAGGATGACATAAAAACAAAATGATGTTAGGAGTGTGACAGACTAAAACATAATGAATGGTCTAGAAATAATGAATTTATTGCAGATATGTCTAAGCATGGGTAGCAAATGAAGTGTAGGGAGATGGTTACCGAACAATTTGGGAGCATTTGAGATCTTTAAGGTTCCAAAACAGAGATATCGGGTTTGTTGAAAGACTGATAGTAAAGAGGAGAGAATGAACATAATAACTAAAGAGAAGCGAAGATCTTTAAACCAACATATTTGGCATATTCCTGAAGGAGCAGTTAAGTTTGATAAGTTAGATTCATTTCAAAATCTGTAATAAAATAGTGTCTCCTTTGCATAATTTGAACATTGTATCCCAAAAGACAATAACTTTTCATCATTCGGTGAGCATCTGGCCATTTCTTATTGTCTGATGAGATCTTCCTTTTCTTGTTTTGATGATCTGACAGGATACACATTAGGCCAAAGTACAAATAAAGTCATTATCAATCTGTATGTGTGGTGGCAGATGTCTGTATCTTCAATATTTCTATAGTTTTAAATGACAATCAAACATGAATTAAAAAAATAAAAACATTTTCTGTACTTAAGGTGACAGTGTAAAATTTCATCTCGAAAAAATAACAGGGTTTTCTAATGAGATACATGAATCTGCAAATGAAATAATGTATCGCATTCCGTTATTTTATATTGATGTGAAAAAAGTTGTAGAACATGAAATTTTCTATATGAAACCAGCATCACAGTTAATTAGGAAGGATATAAATGAACTCTTGAAAACCATCAAAAGATGCTATAGAAATAATTTAACAGTTTTGAAGGAAAAATAGGTAATATTTAAGAAAAGAAATTTTAGGAGCAATTTTTAATAAACATAATGGAAATGATTATTCATCATTTACTAAATATAAATTTATATCTTGTGAAAATAATGAGACTATTTTGTAGAACATAACAGTTAATTCTTTCAGGCAAGAAACATATAGTAAAGATTTAACTTTTCAAATGTAATAAGCTCAATGTAGAGCCTCTACTCAAATAATTTACTCTTATACTTATTTTCTGAAGCTTATTAACATAACTTATGTTAACTTTTTGCTATACTTTTAATAGTAATAACATAAGTATAGAATAAAAAGTACTAAATTAGTAGTAAATGTAAACAAAAATATTTATTTTTGTGTGTAGGTATTTAAATAAGATCATGGCAGTATAATCACCACTTTACTCCTAAATTCACAATTTGCTTATGATTGCAAGTTCTGATATCTATTTTCTTCTTATATTATCATATACCTTTTCAGCCTGTTTTATGCCAAGACCTGCAAAAACAGGATCTCTGATTGCTTCACTCCAATGTGAAAAGCTACTTAGTAGTTTTCCACCTTGACACTTCCCATAGGGTAGACAGTCATAACTCTCAATCTACAATTTTTCAAAGAGAAATAAAGGTCATAAATAAGTTGACTAGTATTAAAATAAAACAATAATGTTTAATTCTTCATCTTACAAAAATATCCTTTTACATATTTAACATTTTGATTCTAGTTATATCTAGGCTTCATAGTCATAATAAATTACACAGAATCTAATAAGAGGTATATTTTGTAAACACTAATAGAGCATATTTTCATACTTTTCATAAAATGAATATTTTTCCTATATGTGTTGCCTGATCTACATTCTCCCTAAAATTTTTAAAGTGCTAAGAACAGTGCCTGAAATAGATGCTCATTATAAATGTTTGTTAAGTAAAAAGTAATAACCATCTGTCATCTGAATTATTTTCTCAAGCAGGCCTATTTGTTTCAACTCCAAAATATTAAAATGTGTTTATATACAAATCTCCTCTCTGCTCTTACAAAGAGCAAAGGTAGGGGTAATTTATTGGCTTAATATCAAGCAAAGCCACCCAGAACTGAAATTTTCTAAATACAATATATTAGTAAATTTAATTTCATTAAAATCACTTGGATAATAACAGCAAAATAACATCAATCTAATTAAGCAAATATTTATTGAAGACCTGCTATGCTCAAACTATTTTATTGGTAACTTCAAATAATAAACAGTTAAAAAAAGATGAAGTCCACTTCTAAGGTACAGTACAGAAACAATTATAGGTTATTTGTCTTTATTCATACTAAAGTAGTGATTTTAGAAATACTTGAAATTATATAGGGATTCATTATTATAAAGCTAAACTGGATAATTATATTTTACTTAGATCGATCTAGAGCTAAATCAACCCATTTACCTACCTACCAACTTATCTACCCACCTACATTTATCCACCTATTTACCTATGAAAGAGAAAAATCCACCTGAAAAAAAAAGTATCATATAAAGCAGGAGGAAATTTATTCATAATTTGTGGTTCCAAGGACTGTGCAATATTTAAATCTCTTGCTCCTCTAAATCAAGTAGTGTGTCAAGCACTTACAGAAAATAAAAATTCAATTACTGCCAAAATTAGACATAGTTAATTATTTAAAATGACAACTAAGATCTTCAAGTGCCATCCATTATTTAAGAAGGGTTTCAACTGAAGAGTACTTTGATTCTAATAGGAAATGTCTTTGATGTTTGCACATTTTTCACAGGAAAGGAAACCAATATAACAGCCACAGTAACAATCACCCTCAGAAAGTAATACTGTGAATAAAAGACCCGCTATCCAAGGCCCACCTGGGAGTAATTGGTGAACTGGAGAAAATATGCCTTCAGTATCATACTACTTTCCCTGTGGTTCGTCTGTTATCTATTCATCACCTTCCTACTTCCTTGCTCCTCATTTCTCCCTCAACAGTACTCTTATAACTTCTCTGGTTCTTGATTTAAACTTTAATTGCCAAAGTAATTAAAATTGCATAGAGCTTTATATTTCTGTAGATTGCTTTTTTATGCTTTTATGTAATTTGATCCAATATAAGACAGGTGCTATAACACTTTAAGACATTAGCTAACTTACAGACACTGTATTTGAGTTCATTTCTTTTTGATTCCAAATCCCTTACTGCTTGAACATGGTATAGATGGACAAAATGTTCAGTTTTAAACAAGATGGCGAGGTCTGCATAGCCTGTAATAATGATTTTTTTCCCCCCATTCACATTCTGATATATAAAAGTCTGAAATCCACTGGTCTTGACTAAGTTGTACTTATATCTGATCACAGTTTGGCACAAATTGTACACATAGTCTGACAGCTTAGTACCTTAATTACTCACCTTCATTTTGAATTCCTGATCCAGAAATTTATTTTATTTTATTTTCAAGTGAACACTATTTTGATCTTTGCTAATTTCAATCATGTTGTCGGTACCTGCATGATATACGACTGTGTGATGTCAACAACCGATGTCTGAAACAAATGTACATTCCCTCGCCAAACATATCACCACACCTGGGTCTTGGTTCTATCGTATATTTGAAAGTCTGAATTCACTCACTGTATTTTAATCAGAATTAGATCTTTTCTTTATGAGCACATCGTGCTCAAAAATATGCAACAACTGCTAAACAAGGATTAACTTTTATTGTATCTCCCACTTTCTCAGAATATTTTCTCTGAAAGTCAATATCCGAGCCATAAAGAAGGGTGCTAATTTTCAGAAGTACAACAGGATTATGCCGGAATTGTCATTCTTAAGGAAATCATATTGAGTTAGGAGCCTCCATACTCTAAATTCACAATTATCCAGTTTATGGTCAACTGTTACTCTTCTATCCTTAATGGAAAAGTCTAAAACTTACATATGAGATACAATTTGTATTTCTTCTATCTGTTTTTGAATTTACTTACCTCCAAGCATGACCAAAATTGTTCAGAACTTTTTTGTAATGAAACTGCCAATTTATGACTTGCAAATAGTCTAAAATTCTCTTAGGTTGGGATTTCAAGGTTTTTAAAATTTCCAAAAAAATTTGGAGAGTAACCTGATATTGCTTACTTTTTATTTACCAAGACAGAATTTATAAAGCAGGATGTGAAGCCAAAACAATAAAATGAAGGATCAATTTTATGCCACAGAATTTAAAAACTATGTGGGAAAAGCATTAAATAAAAAACTAAAATATCAACCACACTAGAAAACACTTTTATAAGGCATAACACATGTAAAGGGTAATAGTCTTAATATTAAAATTGCATATTGATGAAATACAAATAGTGAAATATATGAATGAGAAACTGTCTGAAGAATACATACAGGAAACAAAAAATATTCAAACACACTAATAATCAAATTCTAATTAAATTATAATGCAATATCATTTTCCTCTATCATATCATACAGACACACATATTATTTTGTTTTTACATGCCCGAAACCTTCATGTTTATCCTGTCTTCCATAAAGCTACTATTATTTATTTATTTTTACTAAATCTATAACCAAGGAAAACACTTCAGTAGACAACACTATTCAAGGCTAGTCCTGAAACTCAAACTGTAAACTACAGAATTTCTGGTGCGAGAGGCGCATAAAGTAGTAAACTTAAAACTTAAAAAAAAATAAAATCAGATTATGATATCGTAAATCTAAACGCGTAATGTGTGCGCCTTTAAGAGAGAGAGAAAAGAAGGGAGAGAGGGAGGAAGAGAGAGGGAGGAAAAGAGAGAGAGAGAGAGAGAGAGAGGGGTGGGGCGGGGGAGAGAGAGAGATAACAGGCATAGACACGAGGGAGAACAGTTTTTGCAGAGTTTATTTAACACATTTAGTTTATTTAGCAGATTGGAAAATAATGTTGAAACCCCAGTGAGGCCATATTGAAGAAAATCTGGAATGACAAACTAGAGTTTGGAGTTCTATTAACAGAAGTGAAACCGTGAAAGATTGGAGGTATGGAGATACTTCTATTATTAACCTCTCATTGTATAAAGGTAATAATATATGAACAATACATGGATCTACTAAGTGAGTGGTCACTGAAATGTATGAACTGATCAGATCCCAAATGTCTGCAATTCTCATTTTCCCTTTAGGTACAGGCAGTCTGTGTTATGTGAAGCCCCTGTCATATATTTTAAGCATTTGTTTTAACTTTTAAATATGTTTAAGGAGTTCAACCAAGTTTATGTCAGATTAATTAAGCAAATCTTTTGTTTGTTTGTTTTTGGAATATTATCTTGACTGTCTTAATATTGACTTTGGCTATTATAACATTCCTTGCATGAAGCATAATATTATTTTTTTGTACAAATGGTAATGTCTCTTTACAGATGTATCATCCATTATGTGTGAGTGTATATTTATCACCCAGGGTGAACTACAGGTTTATACAAGCACTTCAGAGTTGTCTGTTAGATGAGAACCATACAATAACTTCTTCTTAATAGAATTCAAAGTGCAAAGAAAATCAATTGTGTTAATACCATTCAGCACCCACATTTTAATAACCTATGTTACGATGACACATGCACACAAAATTTCCTATTTATTGCTTCACCTAAAAATGGCCTATTTTAATAAGTCAGATAGAGGTACTTGCAAAGAGAAGAGCCATTCCACTAATTGGAATTCTTATTAAAATCCTCAGATTTAATTGCAAATTCACACATACATGGCTTTTCCCTCTTACTTAAGCAGTGACATGTAAGTGGTCAAAAAGAAGTGAGAGGGATAATGTTTCAATGATACTAATAATCAGCAAAGGCCTTGTAGGAGAGACTAATTAGTTACTGAACTCATTTTTCCTCCCTCCTGGGCACCAAGCTTGCCTACATTTCTCTGTTTTCCTTGTTAGCTGGTATGATCATATGACAATAATCAAATGTGAGAAGTGGTACTAACTTTTAGGCTTGGCTCATAAACATGTCCTAATGCAATCCTCTCCTCACTCACTTTTTCCTTTCCTTAGTTGAATGGAGAGGACTTACAGGAATTAGATAAGGGTACTGTGGATAGGAAAAAGATGCTGGATCCCAGAACAACTCTGTAGACCAGAGTACTAAATTTGTTCCAGGGTAATGAGGAATATTGACTGTTTTAAGTCATTGAAATTATGGAATTGCATTTCATAGTAGTTAAGTGTGTCCTAACCTATGCACTACTGCAAGACAGGGTGTATCTTTTTTTTTTTTAATTTGTTTTTCCTGAATCCAGAAATATGTGTTGGATTTAAAGAGGTAGTAAATGAAATCTGCAATAAAACAATGACTAAACCTTTGAGCTAAAATCTGCTCATAGTGTGAAGTTGGGACAGATGACCTCTGAGTTTCCTTCCAAAGTCAAGATTCTGTGACATTCCATGAGTTGAGGATTCTAATCACCTCTTTTTGTTTGTGTGTGGTAGCTTTTTTATAGAAGCTTTTGTAAGCATACTTTATTTATTTATTTAGCATAGATGTCATTTTACACATATCAAATATTACTTTAAATTTTATAAACGCTCATGTTCAATTTTTCTATTTAATACAAATTACACTGTAATAGTATTAGAATGTAGGAATAGGAAAAAAATTCTTCAACATAGTATCCCTCCTTTCCTTAAAATGGTCAGATAAACAAAATCTCTATTGCATACTAGAAATAAATTTGAACAGAATCAAAAACTTCAATCTGAAAATCTTAATCTTTTATTTTCAAAAGAATAGCTATCACCTTGGAAACCAATAACTGATTATCAAGAGGTCGCTCTCAGATGACATTTAAAAAACTGAGGAATGAGAATCATCTATTAGTTATAAAGCTAATATTTCTTGCTTGACTGTATTACATTAACCTTAAAATATTAAAATAATAATTATTATATCATAAGGAAAAAATATTCAAATTACTTCATTTTTCCCAAACTTTCAGAGAAAACAAGATAAAGTAATACTTGCTATGGGCTATCATAAAATCAACATTTACTTAAATCAAATTTATGTATATTTTCAGAAAGAATTAGATTCGTAGCAGTGTTAGCAAGATGCAATCCCTTTTCTGCCTTTTTGCAGCTTTCTATTTGAAATTTCTCCAAAGGGCCTATGAATATTTTTCTAAGAATCAACTTGGTATTTTGTATGCATAACATTTTTTGTTGCTTCTTTAAGGCTCAATTTTTTTATGACATTTAATCTTTGTAAGCAGGAGGTTTTGAGGTAGGGATAGGTTAGCTCATTTCATAACCTCAACTTGTAGCTTAAAGTTGTTAGAGAGTGGGAGATGACAGCATTTCCAGTAAAAATCCCATTAAAAGTAATACATGTAATGTATGTTATGTATGCTAATACATATCACATGCCAAATGCATATTTATTGAATGTTTTATATGTTATATTAATGTATGTTAAAATAAATGCATAGAACAAGGTTGATGTTAAGGCATCTTGAGAATTAACCCAATCATTTTTAATTTATATTTAAAGGCTAATCATGCTTTTATAAAAACAAGAATGATTCCTAATATAATTTAATATGCATTTTATATCATGCATTTAATTAACAGGAAATATGTCACTATTTAGGACTACAACAGAATGAATTTTTACACTGAGAGAGTTTTAGAAGAGATGTTAGATAAGTCCCAATCATATTCCACTTTGTTATAAAATCAATTGATGGTTTGAGCTAATGTAATTGTCGCTTAGCCATTAAATAAAAAGCTTTGAGAGTATATGAATGTAATTCCAAAAGCATATTTAGAAGAAATAATTTTGCTTATGTGGTATAACATAAGGAATCAAGGGTTCAGCCAACATTTTCTGTATCCGAATTATTCCCATAATGTGTATCTAACAACAGAAATGGACTTTTGGATGTTAAAATAAAGATGATTTTAATAATTGGCTTGAACTCTAGCAAATAACTAAAAACAGTCTGCTTTGTACACATATATTTCAAATCTCAAAATAAAAAATTGGACTGAATTCAAGGCAAATCTAATACACCAGAAGGAAACTAAGCAATGATTCTAAGAGCTTATACAGATTCCCAAAGGCTTTTGAACTTTTTTGACTTCTACTCACAAGAAGAAATACAGTTTAGATTATAAGCAGGATACTCTGTTCTATTTATTCCAATTTTCTGTTCTGTTCTGTCCAATTCTATCCTAGTCTATTCCATTTCACCTAAGAAGACACAAATTTTGATATATTAAATTTATTTCAAAATCTAGTAATGAAGTAGGTAAAACAGTTTTTAAAAATCTAGTACACATTATTTAAAGAATTCAAAAGCTAAAATATTAAATATTAAAATCTTGTTCTATAAAATAAAAGACTGTTCAATTTCTCTAATAGAATTGGTCCTATCTTAGGAAAAATTAACATTGTTTTATTAGTAGTATTATGGTAAATACTTTAGTTTTCTAATTGCATGAAAAATCCATCATATTAGGGAAGAATTATTCTAGAAAAGATCTCAATTAATAATAGAAATTCTCTAACACATACATTTTATTCTCGTGTCAATTCTTGCCATTTCACTTCAAATTACTATGATCAAAATGAAGAGATGAAAATCTCTAGTTCTGAAAATTTTAAAGTTGGAATGATATGCTAAAGAGCAGAACCCAAAGAAAAAAAAAATAAGTGGTTTTTTGAAAACAGAATTAGCTCTCAGGACAAAAAATAGCTAAAGACAGAGTGTTCTCGTTTAATCACTTATTCGACAAATATTTCTAGAATACCTACTTAGAGTCAGGTACTATTCCAGGTGTACTGAACAAGACAAAGTTCTTGTCAACATAGAGATTAGGGAGAGTCACATAATAAAAAATAAACAAAGGAACATTTAAACACTTCCAAATAGTGCTGTGAGGCTACAATAAAGCAGTGTAAAGTGATGCAGTATAAAGAGGGGAGTAGAAACTTTCAATGAAAAGGGAAGGTCATATTTAGGCTGAGATGGGAGTGCAATGAGAAAGAAAGCCAGTGGAGGTTTTACAGTAAAGGACAGGAAATGAGAGAAGTCTGAATTTAGGAACAAATTTGGTTGAGTTTCCAATCTTCCAGGAAGTCCTTCCACCCTTCAACCTTTAAATGACATGGCTATGAAGGAAAGAAGAGTTTGCCACCCCAATATATGCCTTTTGAGATATTGATTTTAAGCTGGTTATTAAGAAACGAAGATGCAGGAAAAACATTTGACCCTCACCTTAACTGCCTAAAAGGATTTTAGATAGAGGATCTGGTTCAGGAAGGGAGATATCATCACAGATTACTACAGTTTAATACAAACTAGTATGTGAGAGACAGGAAGAAACCTGGCAAGGCCCCTTTATTCAAAGTCCACTCTGTGTATCATTGTTAAAGATGGCCCAACAAACGTTTTTTAGCAAACATTTGCTTTTTCATCTCCATGTGAATTTCCTTCCTGCCTTTTGAAGTCCTAATCCACAACACCTCTCCCTCTTAGGTCCAGAATAACATATAAACCTCAAATGCCCAATGCCTCTTTCAGTCTCATTTTTATAGCATTCCTGCATGTACATTCATAATAAATTTTAGACATTTTCTCCTGTTAATTGCTTCACATTAACTGGATTATTAACTCAGACAGAAAAACTTAGAAAGTAGAAGGAAAGTTTTTTCTGCCCTCCACAGCTACTAAAGAAATTATTTTTAATACCCGATAAAATTTACATGATGTTGTTACTAAATAATTATATTTATTTTGTTTGATTCTCCTTTCAAAATGAAGTCTTGGTATCAGGGCTAATTTCACCTAAATACACATAACATTAATTGGTTAACAAACAGACGATACCTATGAAATTCATATTATTAAAAGAACGGTTTACAATAGGTATGTAATTCCTAGTGTGCAACCAAAATTTAAAAAAAAAAAGAAAGAAAGAAAAACATAACAGACTTTAACTCTTGTTATATATATATTATTTATTATTTCATTTATTATGTAAGAGGAAATTATCTGTAACTTCTAGATGACTGTAATTACAACTATTTTAAATATTCCATATATAGCCAAAAAAGCTTTTAAAATTCAGTATATATACAACAGTATTCCTACTACACTGTTTATATTGTTTTGAACCATGATTTAAGCTAGAATAAATGAGAGTTCAAATAATTCTATTGCATTCACAACATACACAAATGCCAAACCATTTTGAGAAATTTAAAGTATGATTACTCCGACAGCATCTTTATTGGTCAGCTGCATGTGACCTATTTTAGATGATTGGTGCCCCAGCTACTCTATCAGGTTTTACGGAGTTATGGCCAGCATATAAGGCAGTAATAACTCAAACTGACAATGATGTAATATGATCCTATGCATTATTATTAAAAAATTTAAATGTTCAATTTGCAAAAATATAAAGCAGGAGAGATACTAATTAAATTTTGTTTCAAACACTTGATCTTTGATTTATATACAATAACAAGTAATTTGGCACCGAGGCAGAATAAATGCTTGATTTTTCTGTGAGCACCATACAGGATTAGGATTCTCAAAAGAGAAGGAAATGGTTAGGAGTACATCTCTATGGTCACATGTTTGATAAACACTACACTGCAGTGTTTCAGAACTCAAATTAAAGAGGCCAACTAATTAAATAAAAATAAATGCATCTGTAATGCATCACTGAAGTCAAAACACATGAACTGACTTCAAGAGTTGGAGGCTACATTTTATTAACAGCATTTTCAAACAGCCCTGCATATTGGGAATATGTAACAAAAGAAGAAACTGAATAAACTTCAGAATTATATCCTTTAATATTTTCTCACTACTGGAGGTTTTAATTCAGAATTGAATATTCCTGCCTATTAGCAACATTTTATAAAGCTTATAATTAGTGATTCTAGTTTTTCCTCAAGGAATGTTCCATTTATAATTTCAAAGAACCATTAATAAGGAAAGCTCCTCAATATATCTAAAAGCATATTTTTTATTTCAATGTGTTTAAAAATTTTTATAAGGTCTAAATAAATACTTTATGCTAACAAAACAAAGAACCATGAACATAGGAAACAGGCTGTCACTAAAGTATTCTTTTTCACCCATGTAATTCTTGGCCTTAAATTTTTGTCCTTAACAAAGGACCTAGATTTTGCAAGACAATAATGACAATTAATAAGAAATATTTCCAAAACCCCACACAATTGACTGGAAAGCACCTTCTGACAATATAAGTCATTTAAATAGAAAGCTAAGTTATAGCCTTAATTGTAACTTTCTGCACAAATTTATGATTGAGCTCAACCCATACTTTTATCCATGCAGGCATGTTATGAAGAATATGAGATGGACACTGTTGCTCTAAAAAAAAAAATAATAATAATAATAATAATGGATATTCTCATTTTCTGGTTTCACAATGATCTTTGTGATTTATAATTTTTTCACAGCACCCCATAAATATTTTTAAAAAATCTAACAGTTTAGTTTAATAAGTTCAAACAACCTAACATGACAAATAATTATAGTCTAACACTTAGTAGCCATCTGAAGAAAAAGAATGTACATGATTGAAAGGAAAAAAATAATACATGTTACTTTGTTTTTAATTAACCATAATTACTAATAGCATACATGTGCCTATTGGGAGCTGTGTACTTTTAGACACCACCACCTTTACAATCTATTCCACACAGATTTCCCCCATGGTTCTTGAAATTTACCACAGGAATGACTGAAAAACCAACTTCTATAACTATGACATCATCAAAAGAGATTACTGCGCTCTAATGTCAAATCTGTGAACTATCTGGAGATGGTAGATTGAGTGGTGTCTAAGAGATGTTTAGCATCACTATTTTCCTTGAAAATGTAAAAAAAAAAAATCTCATGGTCCCCTTGTGAGTTTCCTGTGGTGTCCCGGTGTGCCTCATCACACAACTGGGGAAACAAGATACATGCTATTTTACTCTAGGGTTTCTAATTTCCACAGCACTTGATACAAGAGTTTACTTGAAAAGTTCATTTTAAGTACTAAAATAACATGTACCAAAATATCTGTTAAAATCTCATCTAAAATTCTGTATCTACTGAGGAGCTCTCACAAAACTCCTTTATAGTTTATAAAACTGTTTACATTACATTACTTTGTACAGATTGATAGGAATAAAAAAAATTTCAAATAACACCCAATGGTGACTGAGTGAAGGAAGTAGGATGAAAAATTCATTTCAGTTCATTCTAAATGAGTTCAAGGTTGCTTACAATAGTCTGCTCATTCCATTTGTCTTCTTTCAATTTCTCATTCATTTTACCTCATCTATCATTTGCATAAATGGACGCTAACTGTTCTTCAATATTAAAGTCATCCTATAACTGAAAATCATTTTTACCTCTTTCAAACTAAATGACCTTATTTCCCTTTAATCTTCACTCACAGGTTCTGCTTTTCATTCCTTTAATTATCTGTTTCTCCTCTTTAGATTACCTTCAGTATCACTAAATTTCTTCAGTGCAATGGATCCTCAAAGAGAATTCATTAGATATAATACTAAAATTATAAAACACATGAGATTTAGAAAACTCTTTTTGAGATTTAGTGAGAACGTACATATGAAAGACTTTTGTAAGCCAATGAAATATCTGATTATTTACACAGGTTATAAATATAAAAAATTCTTATGTCAGAATATTTTGTTTAGAAACATAGTAATTTAGGAAAATTTTGGAGGATTCCAAATTAGGAGTGTAGTTGTGAAAATTCTTGCATTTTTAAAATATCTACAATGAAAACATATTAAATAAAAAAAATCATTTATGTTGGCCTTTTGCAAAATTAACCTTAACTGTTTAATACATTTCTTATGAACACATTTTAGATTCACAAATAAATACCAAGTGGCACTGTATCTTGTACTTCGAGCATGTTTACCAGGAACTCTTACACTCATATTTGTTTGTTTTCTAACCTTGGTATCATTCTTTCCTCGGGGGAGGAAAAAAAAATCACCTGCTTGCTACTTTTACATATATTTCGGAGTCACATTTCTAACTTACTCTAATTCACATAGATTAATAAGTATTTTGTATCGAGTAGTGATTTTGAAGCATCAACTAGTATTAATGCATCATCAATATTAACAGTGCAAAGATTAAAGGCAGTGTACTTCGCTTGACATAAATGTGATCAACGTTTTAGAAAGTAATGGTGTAACAAGGTTAAAATCAGAAAACCAGGATACTGAAAGCTAGACAGTGTACAACCGCAATACAGATTTGGATGGCAAAACGTATTTCTACTAAATTAAAAATATTCTTATTTAAATAGTAAATTCATACCCATTTGAACTTTACCTAAAAGGTCTCCATGTCTGGGAAGAATTACTATATTAACTGCTAAAACATAAGGAATTCTTAGAAGGTACCACATTACTAATATCCCTAAATGCTACAACCAGGGTTGCAAACCGACAGGTCACAATGTCTGGCCCTCAGTGTTTGGCCTTCGTTTGCTATGGTTTCTTTTGCTGGGATTCCTTCTCTTCTTTATGTGATCTGTCTGGACCATGGCAATGTTGAGTTTGTGATGAACATTCATTCACCTCCTTTGAAATGAAGCCTATATATCTACAGATCATAAACATTTGGAACTGGAATGCCTGAGCAGTTGTGGGAAAGCGGACTTTATTTGCAGCTGGCATCCAGAATAATTTCTACTCCTTTCTCTGTTATACACAAGCATGGTTTAATTCCTCTACATTGTACCTTCTTATCTGTACCAATTTTCCTATTTAATAGGATAAAAAATAAAAATACCTTAAAGATTAATACAATCTCATTCAAAGGCTATTTCATGTCCTCAAAATAGAAAGATTGAACGAAAATTAGATTACAAGTAAATGATAAATCAGAAGAGAGTAGTCCTCTATCACCCCATTCTAATTATCCCTATGCCTATGGAATGTTTACTATGTATGTCAGTACTAACATATATATCACCCCAACTAAGTTCAACATAACCCTATGAGGCATATATTAATATTGCTATTTCATCAAGGACATTGATGCTTAAAGAATTATTTGACCTGCTTGAAATCAAGTAAGGGTATAACTGGGATGTAACATCAGATTTCTCTGACCTCATCAATAAGAAAATAAATTTAAAATATAATTTATTTTTTTATTTTTGAAGGCTATCCCCACAAGGTTGGAGTCTCTATTAAACTTCGAAGAATTTAAAAACATAAAACACAGAGATATGTCTGAAAGTTGATGTTCCTATGCATGCTCACTTTTAACATTTTGATTATTATAAACTTTAGGTTTCAGTTTATAAAGGAGAAAATCTTAGTGTCATTGCTATTTCCAAAGACATGTGTATTATCAGTAAAATGCACCACAAAAACTTTAAAAGATAAAGTTAGCTTGCTTCTGGATTCATTTTCTATTAATGTGATCGGTAACAGTGTAGGACCAACTTTCAACAGTCCTTTCATAGACAATCCTATTTAATGGAAGTTGAAACTATAAATAAAAATAGTTCAATTAATAATCGATATAGAGAAATTGTACATCTAAGAAAGTCTTCAGAGTAACTGTTACAGAGAATAGTTGGACCTTGAAATTCGAAACAAGAAATTTCGATCTGTTCATGAGAAACTCTTATGGAAAAGCAGATGCCTTATACATAAAACTAAAACTTCACTGTACTTTGATTTAAATTTGGGATTTCAGATATTCCCCAAAAAATCTATAAAAACATTCTCAATACTTGCATAGACATGCATATACATACTCACATAAATCATCTTCTCCTGAATCTGAAATTTCTAGGTTTGGTCGTATAAGAAAACATAATAAAATTGCTATCCTTTGTTTTAATTAATTAAATATAGTCATTTCAGTAACTGGGATATATGTAAAAACATTGGTTTTAAATGAACATTTAACTTGTACATTGATTAGACCTATATTCAGAGTCCAAGTTTAATATATATGCATGTATACCGTATGTAATATAAGATGATGCAATATGTACTGTGGGAAATAGAGATGTTCCCAAATATAGCTTTTCCAAAAGAAAACTTGAACATATTTTACCAGTAGAATTACTCTTGTACCCTCTTGATAGCTTGCAAAACACAAGTGCACTTGGGAGTGATTGGGTCTTGGCTTGAGCCTGAGCGTGGCATTGAGAATAGATTGCTGCTGTTAGTGCTTAATGTGAAAGAGAATAGACTGCTGTGTAGATAAAGCAAGGGGTTATTTTTCCTACCCTACAGTTCTGTCCTTTTTTTCTCTGCAGATCACCTCGCCCAACTGAATAGATTTCCCACTAGGTATATTATCTTGAAGGAAGATTCTTTTCCTGATGGTACTCATGGGATATGCAAACTAGTGTTTATGGCCTTCCCCTTTCTTCTGCCAAATGAGCCTCACTGCTTAGTCAGAATAAGCATCCATGCCAAGTCCCAACTCCATGATGGCTTCAAAAGAGAAGCTGTAAGAGAGAAAAAAGGGAGGGGGCACACACTGGCTGGCTGTGGAACACTGAACACCCCACCTCCACCCACTGCCAAGGCCTTAGTTTATTTAGTATTTGTAACTTTAGAGTCTCGTCATCTGTATTCAATGGTCCGGTTTATTTATATTTTTCTTCCATAGGCATAATATGGTATTGGACGGACCCAAATAACAAAATTTGACAGGAAAAACTACCCTCCTGCTCTTTGGTTTCTGAGGCCACTTCAAAGCCTATGTTTCTTAGTTCCTCAATTTTGATGATTCCACTATTCTGAGACCAACAGGTAAATTCACTATTTTAACTGGATATGACCCAAATTTGTCCATCTTTTCTCCTCACCAAGCATGTATAACTCTCTAAGGGCAGGCATTTCTGAGAAGTGGCAAAAACAATCACAATATAAGCACTACCATAAATATTAGATTTGGGTTTCAGTGTCCCTGAACGGTTTTACCACATCCTATCACAATCAACAAATGTTTCCTTCAAGTAGGGCGACAAATGATTAATACATGATTAATACATAAAATGTTAATCCACCAGTGTTTGCATACAGTGGAATTGGCACACATTTAAAAGATAAAATTCTGAAGGCCTCTGTTACACTGAATCCTGCTCTATCTTCTAGAAAAGATGTGAAGTCCTCTTCACAATATTGTAAGGTTTAGTAGGTAAACAAATATGGAAACATCTAGAGGGGAAATTGGATCAGAAGTGAGTAATTGAGTAATTGTGATTATATAATTGTGATTGGTGAAGAAAGAAACATACATACTGGGCTCAGGGATACACACACACACATATACACACAAACACACATACATATATATACATCTCTAAAAAATATATATGTAAATATATATATATATATATCATTTTTTTTCTTATTGAACATGCCTCCCTACCTATCCCACAGACAATTCGATTCCTAGCTGCTGTTTCTCTAATACATGTCCCAGAAATATCTGCATGGCTGGTGAGGTAATGGCATAAGGGTAAACATACAGAGCAATGGAATAGAATCAAAAGTCCAGATATAAACCCTTTCATTTTTGGCAACTTTATTTTTTGACAAGGGTGCCAAGAAAACTCAATGGGGAAAGAATAGTCCTTTTAATAAATGATTTTAGAACTGGATATTCACATGAAAAAAAAATTGAACTTGGGTCCCTATTTTATATCATACACAAAAAAATTAACTCGAAATGAGTCGTAGACTTAAATGTAAGAGCTAAAATTATAATCTCTTAGAAGAAAGCATAAGAGCAAATCTATGTGATCTTCAGTTAGACAATGGTTAAAATGGTTTGTGCTGCAAATGATACCAACAAGAAAGTGAAAAGACAACCCACAGGATGGAGAAAATATTTGCAAATCACATATCTAAAAAAAGATTTGTATCCAGAATATATAAAGAACTTTTAGAACTCAAGAATAAAAAAAGAACTAACCCATTTTTTTTTCCCACAGTGGGGAAAGGATCTAAATAAACACTTTTCGAAAGAAGATACACAAATGGCCTATAAGAACAAGAAAGGACTGTCAACAACTATAGTCAGGAAAATGCAGATCAAAATATAGCTGAGATGGCACTTCTCACCCACTAGAGCGGCTATAATCAAAATAACAATGAGAAGGGCTGGTGAAGGGGTAGTAAAACAGCAATCCTCATTCTTGATGTTGCTGGTGAGAATGTAATATGGTGCAGCCACTTTGGAAAACAGTTTAGCTGTTCCTCAAATCGTTAAACACAGAGTTACCATGGCAATTCCACCCTATTTATAGAGCCAAAAGAAAGGAAAACATATTCATACAAAAGTTTGCATGTGAACATTCGTAGCAGCATTATTCATAATGACTAAAAAGTGGAAAGAACCAAAATGTACACCTGATGAATGGATAAACAAAATGTGGCACATACATTCAGAGCGGAAATTAAAAATTTAAAAAAGTGAAAATGAATAATTATAGAATATCTATATAAAACATTGGAACCTTAGATAATATAAGTGGAGCTGCAGTAGAAACTACAGAGAGGGGAAAAGCTTTGTCTACCGTAGGTAGAGCTATATGCTTTTATTCTGAGATGGAAGTTGGATTTTTTTATATATGTAAATACTCATAGCCCTTTATATGAAAAAGAAACACAACTGAAATTTAAGTATTACATTACTTCAAGATATCTTCCTACTGATAGCTTTACTAGTACAAGGAATGGCCAATTAAACTGAAGGATTAAAAGAACTAGCTTGTGGAAGTAAAATGAACAAGATTCAGCAGCAAACATGCATCAGCTGAAGATGTTTCAAAATTACCAGAGTTAATAAAAAAGTCACTTTGATAGCATCTTTCTTTGAGGAGCCCAGCTTTTTTTCTTCCGTCAGACATTACCTAATTAAATCTCAAAATATATAAGGCTGTGTAATCAACTCTCAAGGTTCTTTTGAGAATCTTATTGGAAAAGTAAACCTTTCATCTGAGCATTTATTTTAATCTTTTTATCTCTTTTGTTCTACGGAGAATTTGGGTCTTATCACTATTCTGTGTCGATTTTTTTGCTTCCACTCCCACATTTGCAGCTTGCTCATGTACTGCGGAGCTTGTTCTCTAAAAGTGACCTTTCACTACCATGGGTTAAAAGTGAAACTGCAGCCACCCACTGATGCAATCACTGATGTTTACTGTTCTCAGGTTAGTGAGGATGACCTGCACACTCATAATGATGGATCCATATGTCACACTTTTCACTGTGTCCTGAATGAACGTACAATGTGCTGGAAAAGGCTGGAGAGAATGTTTTCTAAAAATCCCCAGCAGCTTCCAACCTTTGCTAATAAGTAACTATCACATAATGAAGGAGGTAAAAAAATACAGTACAATGTACTGAAATCAGTGAAAATACAAGAATTACCAGGAAAGATAAGACTTTAAAGCGGTGTACTAAACCAGGGATAATTAATGCCCCTCATCCCCTTCCACCAAGGACTAATTGGCAATGTTTGAAGACATTTTTGGTTTTCAAGACTCGGGAAGGGAGTGCCACTAACAGCTAATAGTAAAGGTGCTGCTAAGCATACTGCAATGCACAGGACAGTCTCAACAACAAAAAAATACCCAGCCCAAAACACAGAGGGGGAGAAACCTCAATTTAAAGTATTGCAAAGAACGTCGCAAGTGCTATGACGATCCTACAAAATCTTAAAAGATATTTCTAGTAAACATGTAATTGGGTGGCAATGGTACTTTTTACTGTGAAATATATCATTCACAGAAAGGAACAGATGTAATACATATTTGGCATTTGAAAAAATAAAAATAAATCTCATATCATTGTAATCATCATCTAATTGAAGAGATGGAACATTAACAGTTCCTTAGAATCCTCTTCACTTTCTCCCAAATCACATTTCTTTTTTCCAGAGCATATACCTGAGTTTTATAATTAATCGCTTTTTTCCTCAATAGTTTATGTTCAGTTTTGCCAGTTTTGAAATTTTTGAAGGGGAATTGTATTTTTTGATTTGCATTTTTGCTCAATATTCTCTTTATGAGATTCATCTATATAGATGTGACTATATTTATTTTACTAGAAGAATTTAGTGTAATCCCAAATTGCTGTTGGTACTTTTTTTAAAAACTAAAAACACTGACTTCTGGAACCATTCAAACATATATTTGTATAGATTATATGCTTAGGACTTTAATAAGTGCTGTGGATATTTTAAAGTTGTGAGATGTCCTTCTTCTAAGATTCACAGAAAGTTTGTAATGAGAGAAAATAAGAGATTAAGTCATTTTCTTAGACTACAGAATATTTGTTAAGTGTGTGGACTTTGGAACCAAGAAACACAGATTTGGATCCTTGTTTTACCATTCCTGTTGATTCATCTTGTCTTATTCCATCTTTTTTTTTCCCTAGTTTTTTTCATTGCTATAATTAAAGAAAAAAATATTTTATCTATTTTATATAATTGTTGGGATAATGCACATAAAATAAAAAATAGTAATTGAGGAAAAATAAATAGTATATAAATAATAAAATTTGCTATAATTAGAATATAGGCATCCCCTAATTTATGCCTTAATTATTCTTCTTTCTTCTTTTAGGCAAATATAATAAAGTGGGTTTCTGTTCTTGAAAATAAGAATAAAATCTAGATTATTTATGAAAATAAAGAAAATTAAAGCAAAGATATTTCAAACATTTATTAAATATGTAAATTTATATGTAGCAGCAAAACATTTTGACATCCAACTGTGTGGTTTTTCCAGTTTTATCTTCTTTAATCCTCTATCAATAAATATACTATATCAGGAAAAGCTGAAAAAGTGAGAACAATAATCATTCTCTGGATTCTTCCACTCTTTTAAGGACTTGGGAAACATTCTAGAAGCAATAAATATCTTATTTTTGATTTATTTCTTGAGTCCTGTAAGACTTAAAATATGGTAATCACATCCAAAATGTAGGGTAGAAAGTAACTAATGATTATTTAAAGATGTTTTCTCATCAAAAAGTAATAAGAATTTCACCAATGGGCAGGAAAAGAATAGTGATGTTTACAGGATTATAGATGATTTCTGGGGGTGGGTCCCAGGGCTCTTCCTACTGTAGAATCCCAAGGTAGAGGTGAGGCAGGACTACTAAAACTCCAGTATATCACTCAATCGATTTGGGGACAATCTTAGAGCAGAAGAATTGTCCAGGATATTGTGTAGGATAAGGCAAGTCTTACAGAGAATTTGAAACCAACATGACATCTATGTTTTGAAAAATCATTTCTGAGGAAAGTTCCTAGATAAAGCCTGAAGAAAGTCTCACTATGCCATGTTCAAGCCAATGCACTGTTAGAGGGATAAGCTGAGAATTTTGATATGTCAGGAGAGTTGGGAACTGGTTGAGAGACTAAAGTTATCCAAAGAGACATCAAAGATGAGTCTGAGAAAAGAGGGTTCATATGAATCTGAGAATTGAATCTCAGCAGTAGAAGCATCAGAAATAGAGGGAACCATTCTTGACCTGATAGGACAAATGTCAGCAATGAGCTAAGATAACCAAGACTCAAATGCAAACCCAGTTCCCATGCCTACTCTGTTTAGTAGAACTCTCCAGAACCCAGAAGCCCTAGGGGCAAGAGGTGGTAGAGGAAAAATAGGTAAGAAAGTAGAATATAAACTGGCCACATTACTTCAAAATTGATTGAATTTTAAAGCAGAAGCAACTGAGTTACTATTAATGGCAAGATTAAGCATTCCTCCACAGAGTAGTAAAACAGACTTGAGCTAAACTGAGTGTCCCGACAGTTAATATTTTATATTTTTTCATGCTTGAATTTTTTATAATTGTGAAAAATTCGAATCTACCACAAAATGAAATACACTTTTATGAAGATTGTTTGTTTTGCTTGGTCTAGACTGGCTGAAATATTTTAAGCCAACAGTCCTAGAAATTTAGAGCAGAAAATATTTACTTTTCTTCATAAATTCCCCTGAAATAAGCATAGCAATCTTCACTGTTCCCAGGAAACTAAAATCATACATCTTGATTTTTTTTTTTTTTCATTTCTGATTCAATAAGGGTAAATGGTTCCTGATATCTTTGAATGATAAATTCTAGGGATAGTTTCCCGAGTGGCTTAATTTCCAATGAGCTTTGCTCAGTCAACTCAGTGCAACATTGGCAGCAATCTCATATAGTAGGGGTCACTGCAAATTTTGTCCTAACTGAAGAATTATTATTCTCCGTAGGAGAATAATAATAAATTATAAAAGCTGAGGGTTTCAGGTTGAACTGTCATAGTCTTGTCTACATACCATTAAAAATATTAATGACGAGAGATGAGTCTCTGCTTTGCACAAATGAATTGATTACAGGAATGGTTGATGGTTGGGGTCAAGCTAACAGGATAATGATAAAATCAAAACATCTTATACTGATAAATGGAACTACAGATACAACTCTCTTTTTAAAATTTTGGTTTTTGTAGTTTAAAAAATTCTACAATGAATGTGCATTATTCGGGTAATAAAAATATAATATAGACATAAACACCCTTTGTTAGAGCTAGATTTATCAGCTGGTTCAAATTCCTCATTTTAGAGACAAGTTTTTTAAGGTCCAGAGTATCCTGGTCCGATGTCACACTGCTAGTAAGTAAAAATAAGATGGCAGTCATTCTTAAATGTTCTTTTCATTAACCCACTATGTAGAAACTGGTGCAGTCAAAAAAAAGAAGCACACTGTTTGGATCATTCTTGAAAAGAAAGGCAACACTTCAATAACTGAGCTCGTAAAACCCACTGTATAGATCATGTCTTTTTAATGTTTTTACCTGCATTTGATAATGGATAACAAATTGTCTCACACCAAGAGAATTGTCAACAACGCTTCAAATGATGAATAAATATGATGTGTATTATAAATTCATGCTTTTCAGTCATTCAGAGAACTCTCGTTAACTTTACAACTACATACCGTGTATTTTGCATTATTCTTGGTGCCAAAATAAAGATATTATACTTGAAACCATGGCAACATTTTAGATTATGTAAAAGGAAGATTTTGCGGGTAAAGATTGATGTCTACTAGTAACATGTCATGCTTTTCTGTGTTTCATCATTCTAATAATCTATTATAACTAGTTTCAGTTTAAGGAATTTCAGTATTGCCAGTTTCTTTCTGAAATTTCTAATTTTTATTTCAATAAATTTTACTTTTGATATCAACCAGAAGTGTTGGCTGCAGCTCACAATTAATATTCTCCCAGGTTCTGTTTTCCAGTGAATAAAATGAAAATTAATGAGATCTTAACTTTTGAAATTGTATCATCTTATGAAACACAGATCTATCTTAAAACTAAGCCACATGTTTTGGCTATAAAATTTTTATGTTAATAAAGTTGACTTGCGACCTCAATTTGTATTTTCCAAGAGAGGGAAGGGAATGGACATACCCTGCATCTCCCAAGCACTGCTGTTCCCCATTCTTCTCCTTCATTCTAATCCACTTAAGAAAGAATGAGATAAAAACAATTCAAGGTAATTTTTAGAAAAAAAATTATAATAAGACCCTTAAATAGTAGATAAAAAAATCATTGTGGAGAATTTTTTATACATAAATTTCTGAGTAATTTAGTAATTTTATTTGAGCATTGAATTTAATTTTGAATTTTTTATCAACTGTAATGGGAATATTTTTCAAATTAAAGATCTATACAAGTTTATTCACAGTCCTATTAATTTCTATTATAGAACTATAGACAGAGTAGATATCAACATACTACAAAATTAATAGAACCCCACAGTTCTATTAATTTCTAAAAATGATTTATCATATGAATCCTTACACAAAAGATATTAAGTAATATAAACTGAGATTTAGGTAAGAAACACATATCTCATGTTGCTCCTGCTTTTACCAACTTACAATATGGTAAAGGACCTAATTTTAAAACATAACTCACAGAAGGGTTTCTTGTTGAGGGTCAAGTTAATGGAACTCATTCAAAAGACTGAGGTATTCTAAAGATCATGAAAAGTAATAACTAATACAGTTCATGGTGTGCCTTTGTCAGTATTGATGGTCTTAAGCAAACTGTAGTAAAACTTGGACAGACTTCAGGCCAAGACAGGACACTGGTAAATGTGTTGTACAAGTGTCCTTTGTCGCTAATTGAACAAGCAGCTTAGATTAGTAGTTTGGGAATTGTCTGACTTTACATTCCAGATAAAATCACTTATATCAGTTTCTATCTACCATTACCAGGAACTCAAAAACAGTTTTCTGTTCTCCAGATGATTATTTTATACATTTTTATATAATGTAATCACAATCTCTTTTTAGAAAATTATTCTAAAATATAGGTGATCATTGCCCTCAAATAATAATTCAAATAAAGTGGAAATTGGGAGGAAGATTAATCTTAGGTGCTATATTGACAGAGTAGATATCAACATACTACAAAAACCAAATGAAAAATTAATGCAAACATTGAATTCACTTACCATATCTATATCATGTAGTAACATATTAAAAACTATTCTTATTTTACAAATGCCTGGAAATATAGATATAATGTCTTTTTAATATCTTGTATACATGAGAGCTATTTTAATAGAATGTCCTAGTAGCTAAAGGAGTAAGAAATATTAATTTCAGGCAGGGGTTATAACAGTTTTTATGGATGAGGCTTTTGAGATATCCCATTAACGGTATATCTCATACTATAAGTATATGCTCATTGTATTTCAGGTGAAAAGAATAACATTATCAAAGTTACAGTTCAAAACATGGTTTTGGTTCATAACCTGTGGGGTGGACACCTGGTGCATTTGTTTGTCCAGAATCTTACCCCTGTTGCGTGGGTAACAGCATCATAATCCTACTTCACGTGCCCAGTTTTCCCACACTCTCCCTCTAGAGTCTACTCCTTTTCCCCAGGCCCAGACACCTGGTTACAGGTGAGTGAGTGACTAAAGCTGGGCCAATCAGAATTAATCATGGACCTTGGCTAGGTCTATTGGGAAAAAGTGATATTCCTCACTAAGACTGCAGGGACTAAAATTCATGTAAGCCTGAAGCTGACAAGAGCCCTCATCATCATCATATTAAGACAGCTTAAGTGAAAATAAAACTTTGAGAAGAGAAAAACCAAGATACAGGGAGTGACTAAGTCTCTCTGCAGTAGCAAACTGAACTGGAAAACTTCGAAGTTTTTACCTGACCGGGAGACGATATAAATGTGTAAAGCAATACCAATAAAACAAAAGGGACTGGTGGGGTTTGTGGAAAAATGAAGATACTCCAACCATAAACATATAAATTTGATTTCTTTCAAATATTATTCTGATCACAATAGCTTTGTGGCCAAATCTGTCCTGGTGGGCCCCAGATGGCATGAATCTTAGTTTGAAGTGAACTACATCTGGCATTTCAGTTCTATAACTCAACTTTCTTCTTTCTTTCTTTACTTTTCTTGCATTCCCTTTCTTCTTCCCACTTTCTTCCTTCCTTCCTTTCTTCCTTTCTTCCTTCTTTCATTCCTTTATGATTTTTCATTGGATTTTTACCTCTTGGCAAAGACAGAATACGTGTAAACTTTGTGCAAAAAACCACACCAAAAAAATAGTGATGAGAGATTATGTATTTTTCTGAAAGAACCTGAGTATTGACAATTATATTTCAAAGTCAATTAGGCTGGCAACAGACTTGCAGCATGGGTTAGGGCAATGAGTCTCCAAGTATGGCCACTAGATTAATACCCGGTATCAGCATCACCTGAACACTTAGTAGAAATGCAAATTCTCAGGCCCCACCCCAGACCTCCTGTATCAGAAACAATCACCTGGATTCCAGATAATTCTGGTGCACATTGAAGTTTCAAAAGCTTTGGAGGCACAGTATAACAGTCAGGAAGCTACTCAGTGATTCGCATATAAAGTGAGCCTATGCTATTTAGGGGCACTTGGAAGGGAGAATAACATAAAGCCTCAAAAATGACATATTTTATGGATAAACAGACACAGTAATAACATATGCAAATAAATGAGTGGATGTGAGCAGAAAAGGAAGAAAAGCAAGATTAATTTAGGATTCAAGGATGAGAAGACATAGTTATTTAAGCTCTGTGGATATAATGCCTAGGTTTAAATCTCATCTTTGCCCTTTCTTCTCTAGACTAAACCTCTTCCTGCCTCAGTTCTCTCATTTCTATAATAGGAGAAATAATAATGCTACTCCTTATGATTCTTATGGAGATTAAATGAATTAGTACATACAAAGTTCTTAAATTAGGCCAGGCACATGATACATGCTCATTAAATATTAGCTAGAGTTTAGTTCCATAGTAGCTTTAACATATCCAGTAACCAATAGCTACACGTGACGATTTAGATTTAAATTTAAATAAATGAGAATGTTTCACTGGCCACATTTCAAGTGCTCAATATCCAAATATATTATAATGTATTTTCGTTATCAGAGAAAGTTCTAATGGACTGCAATACTCTAGGCTGTAAGATTTGTATGCTAATGAAAGGGTCACATAAGGTGAAGTAGAAAACCTGGTTTGTTAGGTGAAAAATGACTCAGGTTTCCCTGCTGTCATCAGATGAAATAGCAATCACCAACCTGCTCAGTTATAAGGTCTGCGCCCTTCTCATGGGGCCTGCTGTTTCCTCCTGGAACCCTGAAGCCCAGATAGGCTGACATGTAAACTGAACTTGAATTCTGGGCCTGTTTACTGAGAAAGTCTCCTATGCTACTCATGTCTGTCAGTCATGCATCTCATTTAATAAATAGAACTTTGATGTGCTAGATTTCTCCCTTCTAGTAACCAAACCACCTGCATGTGTCTTTTTCCCTAGATATGATACATGAACTCAGTTTGGAAGGTATTAAACAGAAAACAAAAGGAGACATAAATCTAAATGCATTCTATTATCCAATCTCAGCTCAAAAATCACAAAATTCATTAAGAGATATTTCCATGTGGACATTCTACTATTATCTTGTATTTAGCTCATCCTAGAAGTCAAGGCCATTATTAAGCAGGATCCAAGATTCCACTTCTTTCATCTCTCTTTCTGAGCTCTCATGAAGCCTTTATTTTAGTCAGGCTTCCTTGCTGACCCCTGATTACACCATGTGCATTCATACCTCTATACATTTGCTCATGCTGTGTCTCCTACCTGGAACAACTACTTCAGTTCTCTCTGCATACAATCAAATTTCTTCATCTGTAAATATTCAACTCAAGTCTTAGCTTCTTAAAGTCATTTCTTAATAATTCTCATGTCAGTAATGTTTAAAAAATGTCTATAACACATAATAAGAACTTTTTTATGTAATATATGTTCTCCTCAATATAACATACATATTCCTCTAACATAAGCACATATATCATCTTTCATAGTAGGTAAACTGATCTTGATTTAAAAATATAATATTGTATTATATTGCTCTTGTCTATTGTAATGGAGGACTGGACAATAATTAACTGCTAGAGCAGAATCCTTGAGTAGGAAAGGTAGGTTCTAATAGACAATTGGAAGAAGTGGCCTTCCATAAGATCGTGGACAATTCATTAATAGTAGATAAATTTCAACCACAAATAGGTGTTTAAATATGATGGTGTGATCTGGTGGAAATCTGTGATAGCCTTGACTTTCTCTGAGGTTTGAAAAAATTCAGAAAAACCGTAAGTTTTTTGAGTAAATAGAAAGTGGAATGGTCTAGGGAACTGTGGCATCTTTGATGCAAAGTCAGGACAGGGAAAGATAAGAGAAGTGAAAAGTTGGTAGAATCAGATTCCTGGTGTGATTGACGCATTCTAGAGATGGAGAACTAGAGGCAGCAAGATGGAAAAATAGTATTATGGCAATTAGACAGTTTGGAATTGGGAATAAAGAATAATTGAAGGATATAATCATCAAGTGAGTTCCTGAGTTAGAAAAAGGACAAGATTATTGGAGAAGGGGAGGTCATTCAGGCTTACCTGTGAAGCTCAGTAATTGGGTAGGTCATCTAGTTGAAATCACCAATAATTAGGACAAGAGTTGGGTTGAAGAGCTAAACTCCGCATGGTCTATGGGGCTAATGTCTTGGGGGTGAAAAAGAAGTATTATACGTGGTTTAACATGATGTTATGCAATATACAGCTGTTTACTTTCATGGAGAAGGAGGGAGAATTGTCTGGAAGATGCAATGGCAATGAAGGATAAGTAGTATAGTATACAACCCCTACCTACCTGGTGCTCAGCAGCATGAGCGGGGCCAGAGAAGAGCCACCTCATTGAAACGCTCCTGAGAATGCAGTGTTGTCAGAAAAAGTGTTGTAGGAAAGTGAAAGAATGTTCCGAGAAGAGGATGAAGACAAAGTTTTACTAATAGTTGTCTTTTGTGTGTTTGTTAAAAATTATATCTAACACTTTAAAGCATGTCACATAAGACTCCCATCTTTCTATGAAAGACTCTAGAACTCAAACATTCTCTCAAATTGTTAAGACCTGCTGAAACACACTATAGGTAACATATGACTTAGAAGAAGAACAGTGAAAAGCTCTATTAAAAACTTTAATTAAAAGAAATGTTTAATAATGCTATTTTTTTATTCATAATAACTTAACTGGCTATTTTTAAAAGGATGGCTCTGAAGAGGAATCGTTTGCTCCCTATTTAATTTTTATCAGCCCGTACTTCTCACCATCTCATTAGTCATCTTGACTTAACTGTGTTTCCCTTCTTAAAATATAGAGGGAATAAAAATTGATACTTCATTAACACATATTAGAGTAATTTGAGATTTACAGGAGAGAATAAAGAGGAACACAGAAAGAACCACTGTAGGAAATACTATTGTGCAAGCAAAATGAAATAATCCATATACATGATGTACAGTTGTTTGCATGTATGTGTGTATACATTCACATGTGCAGAGAGAGAGAGAGAGAGAGAAAGAGAGAGAGAGAGAGAGAGAGCGCGCCGAGTTGTGATTCGATCATAGGAAGCTGCTGTAAAACCCTTACAAAATAATCTAATATACTTTTGTACACAACTTGTCACTTTATTCAATGGACCTTTTTTCTATATCTTATACAACTGCTGATATTTTAAAATATTTAAAATTGTTAATATAGTAGGTAGAACATTGTTACAGCTAAAAGATGGAATGATTTAACTATAGGTGGTATTTAATAAGTATAGAATCCTAGGCTCAAAGAACAATCTGAATGAAAAAGAATGTCTTCGTAACACAATAGAATAAATAGAAAGTGCCTATCATCTATTATTTGAATAGCTCAGAAGTTGACTCTTATAATATTAGCTCTATTTATGATGGAAGCCCAGGGAAAAAAAAAGCAATAGCGACAATGAAAAAAATAGCAAACCATAGACAATGATAAAAAAGCTCAGACCCATCAACCTCCACCTTCATAATACTTCCAAAGTAAATATCACCAGTATGTCTTAACTCGGAAGAACAATATTTACTAAATCATGCGGTGATGCATAAGGGAATTAAAGAAGAAAAAAATTGATACAAAGACAGACACCAAACTAAAAAAATATTTCAATTCTATCTTCTGTTATAGATCACAAGGTGAGAAATGAGTCTATATGAAGAACTGAGTAGAAAGAATCTTTGAAAATTCACATTACCTTGGTTAAAATTTATCTCCTCTTCCACTATACAAAGAATCAAGCTGAATGATTACATTTTATAAAAAAAAATGTAGCTATATTAAACTGCAGGTCTATTATTCATAATAAATAATAGATTTGTCATTTTGAAATTCTGGATACTTTAGATAATTCAAGTTTCTATTAACGATTTCCCATTAATGCCGCTTTGTAACTGGAAATGCAATAATTTATATAATTTTTACAAATGACATTAAAATTAGTGATTTGTTGAGCTAACTACTGAAAAGAAGACAAGACAATGAAGCTGCATTATATTGATAGACAAATGGAGGTGCTGCACAATCTTTTCGTTCCCTACGATAAAAAAAGCACATTTTCCAATGTAATATTTTAATTAATCCTTCTTGTAATTAGAAATAAATAAACATGAGATTAATAGTCCGGCCTTTTTTAAAAATCAATAAATCGTGAATATTTTCAGGCTGAGCAAGTATGGCAGGATCATAGCTGCATCTTCCAAATGTGAAAGGCAGTAATAAAGCAATGCACATGGAGGGCTGTGACAGTTCATTCTAAGTGGCCAGTGATATCGATGAATCAGTATCTTGCATCTTGAGAACTAGACAATCCAATTAACCAAAGTCAAGTCTCAGATTTCTCTCTCTCAACATCTCTTAACATTGATTAGAGAATCAATTTTGTCTTAAAATGCAATGGCATCTCTTTGCAGTTTTGAGTCCTTTGGATTCACCAACTATATCCAGGAAAAGATTACACAGGCTGAAGAGCCCAGTCCCTGAACAGCCCAGGAGTTCAAATTTTACTTATAGCATAACTAAGACCACAAAGTCGTTATCACAACTAAAATGAAAATATATTGACTTTAATGTATCACTATCTAATCTCAGAAATAGATCCTAGATAATTTTTCTCATCAATTGCTTGATGATTGATACTTAATCTCGATAATGACAGTCTTAGATTTTTTTATAAAAGTGAAAAAATACACATCCATGTAAAAATTACTTGATTTCTATAATTTGTCTGGGTAATAATATCAGAAAATGGAAAAGCTCAAGAAGAGTATTTTTTAAAAAAATACTTTCTCTAAGAAAAACAAAAATTAATCTTCACATACTGGAATTTATTTTTGTCTCTTTTTTAAGTCTCCCAAGTTTTTTAGCTGCTTTTTCTCTCACCAACGTAACCATATTGCCCTAAGAGTCCTCTCTGTTTCTACTCTCCCATACTCTACAGTTCTCCTTTTGGGAGCCTATCATAGCAGCTTTCCAGCAGGTAATCAGTCATATATTCACTAGATAACTACCATCTGCTCAGAACCACACATTTTAAGGTAACTTTAACATATTCATCCAAAGGTTGAAAGCAGTGGATTTTAAGGCATCCTGGCAAGCCAATGTACAACAATTTACATTTATATTAGTAATAACTATAAATGGTTGAGCTCAAAAAAAAGGGAGCTTCTTTTGAAATATGTTGCCTAATCGAAATAGAGTTTAAAAGCATGGGTCCAATGATAAGTACTATCTCACTTTAATTAAATTTGTTTCTAAAACTTCTATGTAGTTCTTTTACTTTCTTTTTACGAACATCAGTGTGGATATCAGATACTTTGGGGAGCAGAAAAAAAAATTATGATGCTATGTAAACTTCCATCAAGGGCAGAGGATATGACTTGTAGAGTTTTATCAATTTGGAATATTCTTATTGATCTGTAAGGACCAGAGATAGTCTGGAAATTATAAATTTCAGGAGATTTCTGAAAATGGTCTGAAATTATAGGGAATCACTACATTTTTTTCTGAAATACTATGAAATTTTGAAGTGTTATTGCCAATTGTAATGTGTAAGATTTAATTTGTTCAAATTTGCAAATAGCTGGAGAAACCAGAGCTCATGGCATTACAACATTAAAAAATACAGTAGAAGGTTATCGGTATGATAATTAGGTCCTCTTGCTGAGTTCTATATAGTGATATATTTTCCTTAAGGCTACAGGTTATAAAACTCTCCTCTTCAAAGTCAGTCTAATAACACGAATGAACATAAGACTAAGTTGTGTGAACTAACCAATTATTTTATTGATTCAAACTATTGAATATGTGCTTTCTTATCTATCCAGATGAAATACCTTGTTTTTAAAATAATGACATATTCACAATGTCCATTTCAATGGGAAAGAACTAAAACTATACTACAAAATCTCAACTTCATATGAAGAAAATTTACAGAGAAGAGAGACTAGAAACATCTCACATTAAGTAGTTATAGGTAGATGTACCATTATAGATGATTTGAAGTCACATTTTTATACTACATTTTCCAAATTGTCTTCAATTACCATGAATCACAATCAGAAACAGAAAAATACAAGTTGTTTAAGAAAAAGTTGTTTAACAATTTTTTTTTTTTTTCTGGAAGAAGATCATGGTTGTATTTAATGGAATAATATGAGTGAAACATGAATATTTAGGCATGGTCATGAATTCTTGAAATAAATAACACTCTGAAGACATGAATGGAAAATATTACTCCGAAAAACTCACGGTTAAGATATTTGTGGGACAATATAATAACAGATACCTAATGATGCCCATCCATCTTCAGTACCTGTAAATATACCAGAGGGACAAATAAGGCATGATTAGAGGGTGACCCATTTAAAGGCAACCCTAACTAATTTGTTTGAACTTGACACTTATTAAGAACTTCTTAATTAAACCTCACAGAGTGCTACAATCTCAATTTGTTTCCCAGATCATCAATCTCTGCTCATCATCTAGCCACCTGGAATCAACCTCAACACTTTATTTTCTCTCATTCTATCAACTCCCATATCTGATTGGTCAATAATCCAACACTTCCATCTCAGCCAGATGCCCTTATAAGATATAGTTAAATGTCTAAATTTCCTGAAATATGAATGTATCTAACAAAAATTGGTATGTCTGATACGTTTATTTTCTGTTAAAAGCTTTAATTATATAAATGATATATATTATGATTAATATTTTGGTATCAATGAAATGTGGCATGTATATATGTATGTATTTATGTTGGTGTATGTACCTATACACTTAGAACTAATAATGTTATGGTTAATAATACTTTATTATAATTACCTTGTGTATTTGTTTACAACCAATCAACGGAATAACAAATGTCTTCTAACTTAGTGACCACTGTTGGACCTCAGTGAGCATCTTCCCAATACTCTGTCATATTTTTCCTTTAGAAAATCGGATGTACTTCTTAGGGAAAAACTACACCCAGGCTCCAGGGAAATATGGATAGTGAAGAAATGGAGAAAAGGGAAATCTAGGCATATCTATTTCTTTATTAAGCACTGTTAAATTTTTACACCTTACAGAGATTCAGGAATATTAAATTATATGTAGCTTTTATTGATCTTTCTTGGCCGTTATTGCTTCAAAATAGGGAGCAGTTTAGGGCTAATCAGTACCTTCAGGGACTGATATAAGAAATGTGTGCCTTAATAGGCCCACGGGTATCAGTGTCTTTAGAAACAATTTCATCAGAACATATAACATTTTGACACCATAGAGTAGTGATGTTTCATGACCTCTTCTTTTAAAATTTTACTGCAATTCTGTTTATCTACTGAATTAGCCAGATGCATGTCCTGGAAAAAGGAAAATGAAAGATAATATATACTTTTTTATTTCTATTAAAGGTTTATATTTAAACAATAGAGTTATTCTCAATAGGCAATTTATACGTAATGACTGAGTGAAAAAAACATGGTCCAAGATTACACTAGTTTAGTCATTCGGGGCAGATAGCTTCCAACTGTCACCGCTTTTACCCAAGACAGTCCAGCAACAAGAGTGAGGGCTAAAGATCTTGGCTGACTTACTTAGCAGCTGTGTGACTTCCATCAAGTTATTTAGCCTCTCTGTGCCTCACTTTCATCCATTGCAGGACAGGGATAAAACAAACCACTTCACCAGACTTTTGTGAGGATTAAATGAGATAATCCAGCAAAGTACTTGCCCATTTCTTATAAGTATTCAATTAACCTTAGCTATATTGCACTTGATACTATTACTATTCAGCAATGTTATAAAATAGGTTCAATCATCAGGTAATCAGTAAATACTATTATCTGGCATAGTATCAGTGGATACTATTTGTGACATATACACATAGTATGTTTGTCTCAAAATTACAAATTCTGTGAAGATTTTTGGAATGGTAAAGGCAGCGCTTCCCAAATCATATTCTATATGAAGAATGTGTCCAATAGCTAAGTGACCATGACTTCATGGAACATTAAAACTAAAGAATGACTGTTTACAATTTTTTTTTTTTTTTTTTTTTTTGGTTAAAATCGAGAAAGCTGTAAAGCATGCCATCTTGGAGACTGGAACTACACATTATTATATTAAAGGATAATGAGAGGCCCACAGGAAAGATACCTGGTTTCTTTGCTTCTTTCAGAAGCTCTAAGCATATTTAACCAGAGAATTCTTTTACCACAGAATTTCTATTAAATTTTTAATTTACATACTAAGACACTATTCTCTGGGGTCCTAACGAGAACCATGCAGGTGATGTAAATATGCAGTGGATAAGGTATAGGAAAAAAAAAAAAAAGAAAAGATACCAACATGGTATGAAGAAGGATTACCATTTCTTCCTGGCACTGCAAAAGAAAAGCAGCAAGACAAACTGGATTATGAATGGCAGCAGAGCCGGGCTATGCATCAGGGAGACAAGGCGTGCTGGTGGGAGCTGTGCAAACTGGAGGCCGCATGCCCTGCTAACATGGACTGCTGACCATTTCTATGTAACCAGATCTTCTGTTTCTTTTCCATAAAATCTATAATTTCATCCATACGAACGGTCACCATATTTTTTTTCATATTTGCATCACAGATGCTTACATAGCTCATATTTGTAGGGACAATTAAACACTTCTATATGCTGGATGAAGTCCTCTAGCCAACAATTTGTGACTTTTGGCATAGGCTTCAGGTCCAAACTATGATCTCTAATACATATGAACCATTTAGCTAATGGCTAAAAGTTTTGTCTCATAGCAACACTGTGAGGAAGGAATTATTATGCTCTTTCCTGATAAGGAGATCAACTTATACATAGGTGAGGTAACCTGCTCAAATTCACAGAACTAGCAGGTGGAAGAGCTTGGCCCGTACTTGTCCATTCCTGAGTGCACATTATGTATTAGTACACTTTCCATGTCCCACATAAAAGCATACATCTGTTCTTCTGTAGGATGTGGAACTCGGGGGTGGGGGGAGGGGAGAATGTTGACATTGATTGCTTGTACTCCTTCAGTCTCTCTTATTCAGAGATGAGGCAGCTCTCATTAAATGATTTACTTTTTAAATGAAAATGTCACCCAGACTTCTGTTTGTGGAATTGTACCATATATTACCTTACATGGTAATAGAATTTTTGTCTCAGGTCCTCAACTTGAAAAATATATTTGAATTTCTAATCCTTGCTTTCTAATGCTTGTGAAAATTTTGTTCTGAGGAATTATAGACACAGAAACCCTGAAGTGAACAAAGTCCTTATTTCTCTAGATCAGGAGTTGGTAAATTGCTTCATAAACCAAATCTGGCTCGCTGCCTGATTTTGTAAATCAAGCTTTATTGATACATAGCTATGCCCATTTGTTAATACATTACCTATGGCCACTTTATGCTACCACAGCAGAGTTGAATGGTGTGATAGAGACTATATGGCTCACAAGACAAAAATATTTACTGTGGCCTGTACAGGATAAGTCTGCCAACTTCTGCTCCAGATATTCTAATTTTTTATACTAGGAACAAAATCAGACAATCATAGCCGTCTGTCCTCAGAGATCACTCTTTACTGACCTTCAGACAATTGCTTTTTACTGAGTTCCATGTTTCTGTCACCCACAGCCTCACATTAAATATAGATAAAATGTAGATAATAAGAAAAGTGCCTACAATAATTGTTACTGTATTCACTGGAGGGATTTTATTGAGGATGTTAACCTCATCATGGTGCTCCCTATGAGAACAATGCATCTATAGTTGGAATATAAAAAATCATGTTTTTTTTTTCTTGTCCTCATGAGGAATTAGTTAGCATTAATAGCATGGACATTTCAAATCCTATAAATAATTTGTTTTCTCTTTTCTTTAGAAGCTAGAAATTTTAAAGCTAAAACTGCAATTTTCTAACTTACATTGCTGAGCACACATTTCAACTTACTGAATTTACCCTTGGTTTCATTTTACCTTCCTTGTTTTACTCACTTTTATCCTGGTTTCTTTATCCACTTCATGTTATTGCAGTGTGTGCATTATTTCAGCCATACTTTATCTTTTTAAATTAAGATTGGACATAAATAAATAAGAGTATCAGTTATGTAGGAAAAGACCTGAAAGAAAAGTCGCTTGCACCTTCTGTCCCTGTCACAGGAATCTATCCCTATGATTGCATCATGCCCTATCCCCAGGGTTCAGTTTAAAGCTCCGGAAAATAAGAAGGAAAGAAAATACTCTGACCCCACAAAGACCTCAGCTGAAAAAAATCTGCAGCTGTGTACAGGGCTGTATCCTGAGGAAAAAGAGCACTGCCATCCCTAAGCTAGTTAGAACACATCCCAAGGTGTGGTATTCTCCTCCTGATAGTTTTAAAGACTTTTATATAGAGAGCCAATGAAATTTAGGACAGAGCACATGCTGTCATGGCAGCTTTATATGGCAATGCAACATAAAGTTGAAGGGTTGATGATGCCAACATAGAATTATATTGATGGTACTAAAAATCAGAACAAAGTAGAACACAGAGAGATGTTCAGGTCAACTCTCTGTCTTATTACCAAATAAAATATGTAGGATAGTGTTGACCATTCTGGGCTGCATCTTGCTTCCTGGGCAATCCAAAGCATTGAGAGAGATGCTATCAAAGGTCTCAGAGAGATCACCTGGGAAGAACTGCTTTGACTTTTGCTTAGATATGTTATCAGTACTTCTGAACTGTTAGCCTCACTATGTTATGTAAATACATTGATATTGGTTTTCCACTATAGCTACCTGGAGAATTTTTCTATGAAATGTTTTTTCTACCTTAACCAAAATGGGATTCACTTCTAATTTAGTGTAGGAAAGAAAGCAACTGACTCACCCCCAACCTCCCACCTCATAACATAATGAAAAGGTAAAGAATTGGAAAGGTAAATAGTTGTTCAAGCCAAGAAAGCATTTTATACCTAATCACTATATGAAATAAAATAGAGCTCCTACGTTCTCTCGTGTAAATAGTTCCAAATATTTCCATATGGAAGTCTGTTTTTAAGTCCTACTTAATGTTTTTAAAAAAAAAATATTATTTTTCTATTTCATTGATAAGAAGTAATAATTAAGTAGTAACTGATAAAGTTAAATAATACCTGGATTTTTATGATTTTCGTTTAGTTCGATCTTTAAACATGAATCTATAACAGCTATAGTTACATGTAGCTGGCACTCAATATTTAGAAAACCATCAAGCTTACAACTTGCCACATGTTTTGGTGATAGAAATATCTGTTTCCCAGCTTTTTCTTGAAGTACTACTGTCTTATTCTCCGATAAAATTACTTAAGGCTCAAATCCAGCTTTCTACTAGATATTCGCACGAAAACAGTGTTATTTACTTCAACTATATTTTTACAGCCAAGTTTTTAGGATTCTTCATAAAAGAGCCAGAAATGAAAACATCCTTAATTCAGCTATTCTTAAATGATAATAAACTATTACCACATAAGTTACAATACCACGTCATATTCATTAACATTACATACACATCTCAGAAGCTTGCTGATCCCATGACAGCCTATTATGACCTCAAAGGAGATCTCTTGGTAACAAAGATGAAATGTGCTGACAAAATCTATCCATAAACCAAAAGGTACAAAAAGTGCATGAACTGCTTTACAACACAGCTAGAGGGACTTCTTAGTGCAAACTTGCTGCAGGCACTGCAGATGGAGTAGTAAAGATACATGGTAGTCTCTAACATACTCTTTTATATAATCTCCATTTTCTTACTAATAGTCAAAAAAAAAAAAAAAGGCCTCAGTGCAATATGTGAAGAATAATAATTTGTCTGAATAACTGATATCATTCCGATAAGAACATTGTTGCTGATTTTAAAGAGCTATAACATGTTTTTAAAAATTATTTAGGGAAAACATGCAGCTATCTTTCTAACTCTAATAAAAATATAATTTTTGTATAAAAATAGATATTCCATAGAAAATTCTGTGCTTCCAATATATATTTCTATGCTAGTTTGGAATATTTAAAAGATACATAGCACACTAAGACACCAAAGTTATTAAAAACAAAAAATTGAGCGACAATAATTTTAAAAGTAAATATGCAGGCATATCATAGGTTTAAAGGCAGCTTGCTACATAAAATAATGGTATATCTTATCATTGATGGTATCTTAGAATCCATAATATATATGCCTTCATCATATAGTCAACTTCAGTTTATCCATTTTCAAAATTTTTCAATGGTTACATTTCTGATTCTATCTATGAAGCATTAAAATAGAAACATTTTCATTTCTGTCAAGAAGGGGTATCTGTACCTTTACTCATCACTACTCTTCATGAAGGAACATTAAATGCCACTCATTAGATTTTCCCTAATTTCTTTCCTTTTTTTAAAGAGAAACACAGGAAAATATCTGGCAACACTCTGATCATGGTTTGAAATTCTCTCATAATCCTGATTTCTCTCCCTTTAATAGCTGAATATAGAATATGTGAAAGAATTTGGTGTTTAAATATTGCTTACCTATGCTAAAGTGGATTGGTCTTCCTTATTAAGGTTAATATTATTTAATGCAGATTAAAATTAATTGTTTTTCAAAAATTGTTTCTGGAAAACTGTATTGGTAAATATTATTGATAATCTAATTGGCAAATCTTTACTAAGTATGCAGTCATCTAAATCCATTAAGTTCTATATATCTGGTATATTGTTAAATCATGATTTCTCCGGTACATTTAATATGTTTGTATTTATATTTAACCTTTCCAAACAGTATATCATTTGTTCCAACATGCTTCTAAACACACTGGCCTTTTTGTTCCTTAAACTCCTTTCTTCCTGTGATCTTGTCCTTTATCCTAATAGAGGTGTTCTCTCAATGGTCATTCCTCAGATGCTGAGATTACTAATAAATGGAAACCTGTATACTGTCATTTTGAAACATCTCACTCTCTGACCCACCACCTCCTGTCTCCCTAACACCTTAGCTACAACGATAATTCTTTTAGGCAACATTGAGCACAGTCCACCACTCTCTCTATTGAAAACTCTCTTTTCTCGGGTTTAGGAGAGACATACTCCCATCGGTTTCCTCCTTCCTCTCTGGCTGCTTCATGGATCCAGCTGTGGAGGACTCCAAAGCTTAGTACTTACAATTAATCTCTTTTCCACTTACACTTACTCCTTTGGTGATGTCATCAAATCCCATGGCTTTAAGTATCATCTATATGCTGATGACCTCCAAACAGACATTTCTCCTGAACTTAAACTCTTATAACTAATCTCCCGCTTGACATCTCCACTTGAACTTATCTAACAGAAATATGAACTTAACATAGTCTATACTAGATTTGTTTATATTCCTTCACCTTCTCCCATCTTCTCTAATTTCAATCTCTCCCTTCTCAGTTAATGGACAATACAATGTTCAGTTAATCAGGCCAAATCCTGAGTCTTATTTTACTCCATTCTTTCTCTGATAATTACATCCAAACCATCAAGAAATCCTATTCATTCTTTCATAAAAATATATTCAGAAAACCCAATGAAATTCTCCCCTATACATAATAAAATCAATCAAATTAAAAAGACTGATAGCATCACCTTATAAAGGTAAACAGTAACTGGAAATCTCTTATATTGCTAGTGAGAGTATAAATGTCAAAACATTTTTTTCTTTTTCTCAGGAGATGACTTTATTGTAAATAATGTAGTTAATGCCATACATTCATCACATTCTGTACTAATTGGTTTTTTTCCCTTCCTAGGATCTGTGAAATAGTTTTAAATAGCAAGTCAACAACAATTAACATGATTATTTTTTTAACATTTTACTTTATTTTTTTTATTAAGTTTATTGGGGTAACATTGGACTCTGCAGGCATAGTAATAACAGTAATCTATAACTTGATGAGTAGTTTCTGCCATGACTATACACATTTGCCAAAACTCACCAAATTATACACTTAAGACTTGTGTACCACATTGTATTTAAATTTTACCTCAATAATATACCAACGAATATCTAGAAATTGAGCATAATTGCTGCTACCATCACCTCTTACCCAAATATTGCAGTAGGTCCCTGTATTCCTACAATGTATTATTCCTATATTGTTTTTTACCTGTCAAGCAGAAACGTTCCCTTTAAAAAACAAATCAAGTCATGTAACACTCCTGTTTCAAACCCTCCACTGAGTTCTGCAAAACCTGGTTCCACTCCATTCCTCTCTGATCTCACTTCTGACTATTCCTTCACTTACTCAGCTCCAACCACACTTGATATTGCCTTCCTCAGGCCTTTGCAATTGCTCTTCTCTCTGCTCCGCCCCCATGTATGTGAATAATACACCCCTCACCTATAAAGCCTTTGTTACATGTCACCTACTCTTCAAAGCCTCACTTAATAACTATACATAAAACTGTAAACCCTTAGCACTTTCTATCTTGTCTTTATTTTTTTCATAGTACCTATCACTGATGCACTATATACTTTATTTGTTCTTTTTCCTTTTGATGACTCTTGTCCTACATTTTAATGTAAAAATTTATGTAGATAATGACACATTTCATTTTGTTCACTGCTGTATTCCATTTCCTACAATGGTGCCTGACATATAAGTGATACTAAGTAAATAAAAATTAGTGCATAATAATAAATGAATCTATAAAAATGATCACCATCTCCAATGCCCTCATTCTGTCATTTATTAAAATATTGAGGTGGACAAAGAGAAGGATAATCATAAAGTATAACATGAGAGAAATTCCTTCAGCTTCATCTAAATAAAATAACCAACATTTGTTTTGTATTTATTTGTCAGGCATAAATCATTCTACCTTTCTTAGAATAACAAAATCAATTGTATGTTTTTATTTGTTTGTTTGTTTGTTTTTTAATCAAAGTAAGAATTTCAGTGCAGGACAAAGTCAAACCATTTATCAGTTGTATTGATACCATTAAGTGAATGTCTCTCAGTATATTTTAGATACAAACTCTAAGTGGTTTCATTTGGTCTTTAATTAAAGCATACTGCTATAATAAATATAGAAATTTCTCCCAACAACTACAGCAACAGAAAACGGAAAACTATAAACAATTAAAAAAAGAAATCTTTTCAAAGAAAAATTTCAACTCTTCCACACATTTTGAGTTATCATATGATCGATCCTCCACTAGTGGAAACCACCAACTACTCAATCATGTTAACTAGTGTCACTCTCATCAGAATTATATACCAGGGAAATTCCAATGGAATCTTGATTTAAATAAATCACTTTAACATATTCAATGAGTAAAATATATTTATTACGAATGTTAAAAGTGATGTGCCATTTGATATCCATACATATTTCTCCCAGTAGTGAGCTTAATGTGGTGGTTATTTACACACTACTTGAGTTCAAAATGTTTTTTTACCATTTGCTAACTGTGGGAGCTTGGGCAGGTTACTTAACTTCTTTCTGTCTTATTTTCCTCATTTATAAAATATAGATAAAAAATGCCTTCCTCATAGGTTGTGAAGATCAAAAGTGAGATAATGAATTGAAAGTGTTTTATAGTGTTTGCTAGTATTATGACTTACATGTGATTGTAAAGGGAGTAGCACAATTATATTTTCTGTCCTTATGAATTCCCCCTTACAATACTGACAAATGATATGCATGTAGAAGTTACGTAACTCTTGATGTGATTGGGTTTATGCTTGAATTAAATATTTAGTTGTTAATTTTGACACTGGAGAGGTTTCACTGTGAACATCTGATATGTCTTTTCAATAACCATCAGTCTAACTTGTCATACGTAAGTCCCCATGCCTCTCCTGAGCTCAGAAATTCAAGTCTCTCCCAAGTGTCCCTCTCTGTCTGACTACTTTGGCCAAACTAGAGCCTTAATTAAAGTCTTATTGATCATTCTCTGCCAGCCACCATGCCAGAGAACAACCCCTGTAGCACAGGCCATTGTCCCTGCTGGGCTTCCATCACTGTAATGTAAAAACACTGATACCACCTTTATCCGCTTCTAACCAAACCAAGACTCCCTCACTGGTCTCAGTAGCTGTATTTGAGCCCTATACCCAACAAAGTGCAGATCTCTACCAGTCTGAGTTGTCATACCTGTGGCTACAAACAACTATACCATCCCGCTTACTATGTCAGACTTCATTCTGTACAGAGAACGTTTCTCTGTCTGTCTGCAATCTTGATTTTTCCACAGTACCTCACAACTACAATTCATTGGATGTGTTTGTAGATATTCGACTTCGGCTGCAGACCAAAGTCCTATCTCCTGCACTACCAGTGATGTCTCAGTCTCCATACTAATTAGTGTATCTAAGTGGATTCTGAAGAGGAAGTGTTGCTTATTCCTATATACTAGCTGCATGTGTCACAGCTCAGGGCCAGTGGGATACCTTGTTACAACAGAAAAAATGCTAGTGGCATCCTTTGTCTATTGCAGATTAATGCCATTCAATAATTATAAAATGAGCAGAGATAAGAAATAATCTCATTTAGAGCAAAATTAATTTCTCAGGATGATCATTAGTATGAGTGTTGTATTCATTCATGAATCACCAATACTATATGTTCTTCCTTTTACTTTAGAGGCTCTTAAAAAATTAAAGTGAATTTTATTTTTCTTAATATCAATGCAACATATGTCTATATTACATTATTACATTTGGATATACATATATGTGAATTGTGGAAATTTAGAAAATATATAAATCCAAAAATAAAGTACCTATAATTTTCTAATCCATATATAATCACTAAAAGGTATTTCGTTCTTGACATGAAAAACGAAAGAAACATAAAATCATCCCATTCTTGATGACAAAATTTTCAAAAGAGCATTTAATTTTACATTTTATATCAAAATATTATCAACATCAACAACAACAACCTTGGCAACACAAAGAGGGTATTTCTCAAAACCTCGGGTCATATGAAATGACCATATCAGAGCTCGAGCTTAATTCAAAGCTTTTTCCATGAAGATAGTGAATCCAAAACTTAGGCAAGAGTGAAAGCATTCTTTCATGCTTCATATTACTACATCTGAAGAAGAGAGGAAAGTGGAAGGGTAAATAGGTAAGTTACAAAGTTTTGATTCTTTTTATTTTTTTTTTAATCATGATATGACTAAAAACGGAGAAAGTGGCTTAGGTCACTTCCACTTTCTTTTTACTTCATTTTAAAAATAAGGAAAAAACATTTGTATGGCTCTTGTCAATGAATACTTGTTTTAAAATATAATATAATGATTTATAGAATTCTAAGAGTATTCCATTTAATAGTTGCCATTCAAATAAATTTGAAGTCATTATTAGAAAAATAATCCCATGAATTACAGGGTCAGACATTCATTAGCTCTATAATAACACTCCCTCAGATAGTTGTAATTAGCTTATATTACTAAAGATACTGATAATAAAATCCCATGAAGTATTAAATTAATAGACCCTAGAAGACAATGCAGCTATGCTTGTTCATACTGCATAGGACTATTATACTGTTCACTCTTTCATTTCTCTTTCCAGAAAAGTGATTGTGAACGTGCAAAAACTCTTCAAAATAAATCCCATAGGTTAGTAATATTTAGAAAAAAATCTTTTTATTTTGATTCAGGATATATTTTTTCATGCAATCAAACTGCTGTGTAGATTATATTATGTGGCATTACTCAAAGTGGGACCAGACGCAAAGTCTGGCTTTCTCTCGTTTCAGTCTATCTAAGTACCTGAATAATTTATCTTCCATATGTAAGGGAAAAAAAAACTTTTCCCTTATTCCCTTCTAGGTTCTTTGGCTGGTCTAATAATTATATCAACATAAGACATATTAACAGAACAGACAAATTGTGTATGCATAGGAGTCCCACAGATTTGAGACTCAAAGAAGTGACCAAAGCATGCAGCTTTTCTACATTTTAGAGGAATAAAAAATTATTTGTGGAGATCTGACAGAACAAAGGGGTTTGGTCTTGGGTAGCAAATGACTAAGTAACAAAGTTTGTTTATACAGCCTTCTCAGCCTTGAATTCCCTATCTCTGTCAATAAGGGTGGCTCCTACCCTCCTGGTATACTGAGGATACTGTCACAAGGGAGATTTATTTCCTGTTTTCAGGAGGACAGAAAATGGTCAGAATGCCCTTTTTGCAGTGGCTGTTTCTTAAGTACCTTTAATTCAAAATAATCGATATGCAAAAATGGTGTATTTTGGCATGGCATAGTCTGTTTCCCTTCACATATATGAACAATTTTGAGTACTAACACTTTATAGTATTTTTATTTTACAGATAAGTAACCTAATAATCATTGTTTGTTCATGTCATACACAAATTTACAGTTTTAGATTTAGAACTTTAAATCCATGGATTTCCAAACTACTACTTTCGGAGTACAACGTCATACGCTTAATAAGTGTTTCCAAGCAACGTGCAGAATTCTACAGATAATCAACTGACAAAATTAAAATTAAAATTAAAAGGATGCTTTGATCACACGTTTAGACTAGCAATGTTAGGTCTCTCTTAAGGAAAACAAAAGCAATAGGATGGCCCTTCCTACCAATGTTCTAGAAAAACAAGAATTACTTATTTGAAACAGTTAGAAACTATTAAGCAAGGGCTAGTCAAATGCCGGATTACTTTTTCCCAGCCACATCACAGGATTTTTTCAAAGAAGGAATCAATAAGATGTGGAAGAGTCATAAAAGGCTATTTGAAGAGTCATAAAAGGCTACCTTCACAAAAGAGGACATGCTTCAGGGAATTGCCCTATGCACAAAGTCACCAGCATCAACTGAGCATTGCCATAGATCAAAGCAGATGAATCTCAAACAGAAACAAGTCCACCAACTCATATAAGAAAGTGCCTTGTGTTGTCATCACAGTCCTCCCTCATGAGGCATCTGGCCACTACTCACCCAGAGTCACCTAACTCTTGGCTCTATCTTCCTTAATGCCTCAAATTCACCTTGTGGATCATATCATTCCCAGTTTTCAAAAATGGCTAACACCTTTTGAAAGCCTTCACATTCTAACAACTGTCCTTTCATTTCTGATGGCAGCTGGAGCCTGGAATAAAGTTTGATTTCCAGACCCTGGCATGAGGTGCTCAGCCATGACAACTGGCAAAAACCACAGGCTCCGGCTTCTTCATGGCCAGCTGGATCACGGAAGCTGGTGACCCTACAGTCTGTACCACTGAAGTGGCAGCACCCCTACACACCATGTTGTATTTTTCTGATCCTTGGCCCGAGCAGCTTCATTTCCTAGGTTCTTAGAACTCACTTTCTTCTCCACTCCATCCAATACCTCCTCTCAGGTGAGTGAGTCTGCCTGGCACATGCCAGTTTTTGCCCTTGAAGTTGAATCCTACACTAAAATTGCCCAGGCACAAGTTTTCCCACCTGCCCATATCCTGAGTGCTGAGTCATCTTTTGAATACTCTTCTTGCCTACTGCAATATCTTGGTACTGACAGTTTCTGGAATTGGGATTCGGGATGTTTTGCCTACAGAACCCATTCCAAGGCTGTCTAGGCCGACACGTCTTTTCAGTCCTCATTTTGCTTTGGTGAGTATGTTTCTGCCCAGCTTACTTGTTCACATTTGGAGCCCGTGTTTAAGCAATAACCAGAACTACATCCAGGCTGGATTGACTCACCCTAAGTTGGTCACTTACTGTTGATACATGCACCCACACTGAAACATTCAGTAAGTTACTGCCCTGAACAGTGAATTACATCTTAGTTTATATCCCATCCCAAGTGCTCTCACCTCATGAAACTCAAACACATTTTAGCTATAGCACAACAAACTGAAAGGCAACTTGGTTCTTTATTCCCAATTGAGTAAAGTAGGTAGAAAAAATAATGCTCTGTCAAGAAACATAACAAGAAATTAATAGAAATGATGACTCCTGACATTCTGTGCACAGCAATGATCTAGCTGTCTGGATGTTTGTGATTTCCTGGAGGATTTACTTTTGGAGCCATTATCCCTAAGTGATAGTCTTTCCTCCAGCCAGTTTACTGCCTAAATTAAAATGGTAACCAAAATATCCTGGCTGGATCTAAGCTTAAGCCAGATTCTTTTAGAAGGTCTTCAGAAATCACCAATTTTTAGTGATAACCATCATTTCTTTTCAGACTCCAGATGGCTGCATCAATCCTATATACTTTAATATCTAGGTACCCACCTTAGGAAGCCTAAAATGCCTTAAAGTCTGTTAGGTCATTTCTCTCGCACCTTGGCATTGCTTTTTGAAATATATTCTAAATGCTTTCCTATCCATTTTGGGGGTATTACACAATCAGGATAGACCTCATTATAACAGTGGGGGAAAATTAGCAATTCTACTATATCAATAAATACCTTACCTATGCCAGGATAATTCTTTCAGATATAAATCTGCCATCTTCCTGTATTTCGTCCCCATCCCAAATACCAAGAAGACAGCCAGTCTCTGTGCTCTCTTGCCTTAGGGAAGGATTGTGACACTGGGCGGAAAGCAGTAGTTTTAATCAATATGCCAGAATTGTTGTGTGCAGTATGTGTGTGTGTGCAAAGTGTGCGTGTGTGTGTGTGTGTGTGTGTGTGTGTGTGTGTTTTAATGAACAGGATGATTTTAGTGAGGGCAGTTAGAGAAAGAAATGATTCTATAAGACAAGGAATGAGACAGAAGTCCTAGGATCCTACAATTATCATAAGCCAGCAGCTGATTTGACTGGTTCCTTCTAAAAAAGCAGAACTGTCTAATTTAAATTGTCATGTTGTGACATCAATATCCATATAGCAGCAGGAGATTTTTATTTTCATATTTTATGAATAGCGCATGACAGAAAACCTCTTTTTGTTTCTGTATTTCCATTGATACAATCACATCTTAAAAAGAGTTGTATCTTTATTTACAGGTTTATATAAACATTAACATAAACTATTCTATTTGCTGCTTAATATTTTGCCATTTGAAGATGTTGGGGAATGTGTGTCTGTTGTCTCTCTAACACTAGGTATTAAATAAATGTTAAATTCAACATAAATCAATGATAGAAATTACATATATTTGGAAGGCAAAAATAAATTCTGTATATCTGTATCTTCTTTTCAAACATGATAAAACTATTTTTTCTAAAGAATGGTATCTTCCAAACCATTTTCCTTCTACATAAACTTCACTAATAGTGTTCTTTTTATATTTAAATTACTTTCTAACTTCATTACTTGTCTTGCGCACACTTTCAAAAACCTGCTAATTCAAAGAAAGCACTCAAGCATCCCTTTATGTCTCAAGAATCAGGAAATCTTATGAGAAACAATAAGTGGCTTTGTCAGGTTTGAATGAGAAAGAAACTTCTGCAGTAAGGAATAAACTATGTTCAACTTTAAAATGTAAAAGAATATTTCTTTAACTTGCACTTGATTTAAAATCCAATCACTAGAATGAAGGTCTTTAAAAATTAAGATGTCTCTTCTAGAAGATGATCAGTATCCTAGAAGGTAGCAGTACTGGTAGTAATTGATCTTTTAACCCAACGGAAATATGATCAAAACAAATGAGATGTGTTTCTGAAAGGGAAATGTGTAGGCTCCTTGCAAGGGTTTTAACCCAGTTTTCAGCCTCAACACTGTTGACATTTTAGATTGCAAAATTCTTTCTTTTTGTGGCCTATCCATCAGGATCCCTGGGAACCACTCACTATATGCCAGCAGCACCTTCCCTTCCTCCAACCCCTCCCCTATCCCTTTCTTCTCACACACACTGTGATAGTCATAATGTTTCCAAACACTGTCAAATATCCCCTAGAGGCAAAATTCCTCCTCCTAGAACCACTGTATAAATCTCATTAATCTTATTTCCTTTTAGTTAGCTTCTCACTAGCATTTCCCTCATACAGCTATTTATTAAGAAATGATTTGACTTTTAATGTTTATAAAAAATAGAAAGGTGCAAAGGCTGAACGATGTCTTTATATTGGTAACTATAACTAAGGAATGTGTCAAATGTAATGCCATGGATGTTATTTGGGTTTCTTCCCACCTAGAGAGAATGCAGTTTGGTGATTAAAGAAATGTCCGTGTTTTGAGGTCAGGCAACCTAAATTCAAATTTCATTTTTAACATTTAGAAGCTGTGTCATTGTGATTAAGCTACTAAATTCTTGACACTTCTAGTCTTCATATGAAAAAGGCAGATAATGATAATATCTCTATTTTGTATTATTGTAGGAATTAAATGGGATAACATCCCTAAAGGGCATGCCATATATTAGATAATCCATTATCTTATCTTTATAACTATAAAAGTATCAAAATATCATTTATTATATGTTCTGTTTTTTCTTTGAAATAGCATATATTTTTATTCTAGTTTTTTTTTTTTTTTAATACTTAAACTAGGACTAAATCATTTGGAATATCCTGTTGTTCTCTAAAAAGTGAAATTTGAATTTACTCAGTATACTTTTATGATGAAACAAGGGAATAAGGTAAGCACAACTTCAGCAATTATTTCATCCTTCACCTATAAAAATCTGGCTGTATTCTTTTCAAACATAATAAAGAGGAAAATGCATTTTATTTCTTTTGCTTTTGACATAACTTTTTTAACCTTGCTGAAGAATTAATTGCACTGCCACTTCTTATAAAACCATCCTGAAACCAATTCCTCTTAAGCAGTTGTTTGAAATCAATGAAATAAATATTATTTAGATTAGATATGGAGTGTGATATATTATTCAGTATTAGATGCTAACAGGAATCACACAGGACCCACTCTATTTTGCATACAATAGTTGAATATGTTGAGGCACTTTTCACACATGAAAAAATCAAATATAGCTTGATCCTTGTCTTCAAGGAACTTATTTACACTAATTGCATATTAAATAATGTGGACAATTGTGCTTTGTAATTCTTACTTTGCACTACAAAAATGAAACGCTAATAAATGCATACAATGGTTGGAAAATAATTAACTAAAGTAAAAACAATACAGGCAACCAGTCATCTTTTCCAGAATGCAGGATCTCCTCACTTGGCTAAAACATTCCTTTTTCTTTCACTAGGCTAACGTGTTAACATGCTCAAGAATTCTCTTGGTCTCATTCCCTCTAGTCACTCATGAACCCAGTCAGATCATTCTTCACTTCTAGGTGACTAACCCAGGAAAAAAATAATAGTATAGGCCATCCCATTCAGATTGAGACATGCCAAATAATATCCAAGACAACAGGTTTTACCTTAAATGTTAGCTCTGTGGGATACTCTTCTCTGACCTTGCCAACCAGACTAGTTAGTTACTTCTACAGTAAGGTCCCTTTCGCTCCATAGGTTTCTATATCCATTTTGTACAAATAATATATGTTAATGTTTAGAAAAATTAGTGTCCAAAGCACAAGGCCATGACTTATATATGGGCCAGCATTTCCAGGTATAGAATTATTAACTTCTCATTTGTTCTGATGTATAACCAGGCTGCTGACCTTACCTAGCATTACTGTCCACAATCCTGGTTTAAGGAAATACATTTGATAATTGTACATAGCTAAAAAATAACTGAGCAATCAGGTCATTTATGAATAATCTTAAACTCCAAGAAACAGCAAAAAAGACAGGCTCTATTTTATCTATAGGTCCATCTAATTTGGAAAACTCTTTCGTTTGTTATCTAAAAATAAAATTTACATTTATTTCAGCGTGTGTTTAAGTTAAATTATTATTTATATTCTAGAAGAAAAAAAAGATAATGTTACTGAAATATCTTGTGTTGTCCTTGATCTTGAAGCCTTTTATAATCTCAAGTATAATTATCAATAAAATAAAATATGCTTTCTTATTTAGTTGACTTGTCAGGGATTTCATCTTTTTCCTAAATCATATTCATTTTAACAAACATTTCTTTAAACTCTATGAGTAAGAAACTGCTGTAGGTGCTCGGCAAAAAAAGACTAGTGAAGAAGGAAACACATAATAATAGATCATTTTAATAATATAAGTGAAATGTAAAAAAAAAAAAAAAAAAAGTATCTACAGCCAGTCTGGAGTTCAGTGAAGGATTCCTGGGGAAGATGAATATGGAGTAAGGCTTACAAGATGAGTAAGAATTTTTCAGAAGAAGATAAAAAAGGATTTTCAGAAATAATATGATCAAAGCTGTAGAACAGCATGATGTTTAACTGTAACTAAAAGTAAATTAGAATCAGGAGAGCCTTAGCATGAGGAGTGAAGATATCAGAACAGAGAGGTCTGTAGAACAATTCACGGACTTGTTTATTAAAACATCAAAGTCGCATGGTTTCCAGATATGTATCACTTTGAGAAAGAACTTTTCCAATTAGGCCACAGAACAGCCAGACAGATTTCAACAGCTATAGGAAGTCAAGGAAATGGCTGTTCTTTGACAATTCCATTTGATAATGTCAGGTCATTCTGTATAATAGTTTGGACAATATCATATTATAAAAAAGTGCAATGAAAATCCTGTAGTTATTTCACTCAATTCTTGCAATCCAACAGTGGCAAGTAGATGCTACAATTACTTATTGATATAAAAACTATTATTCACTTCATTAGATCAATGTCTTCTTGTTACAAGGTTTTCCTATGGTTTTATTTTCCACTCTGCTCCTTGTTCACAGAGGAATAATTTGCCTGATCTTCCTAGGTTAATAAGATATTCTTCCAAATCAGTCACAGCAAAGAGATTCCTGGGCCCAGGGATATACATGTATACACTATCACATGTATGCATGGATACAAAGACAATGCAACTTTAGATTTAGATTTTCAACCATTAACACAGCTGTCATAACAGTATATTTAACAGTGCCCAGGGGAATGAGTGAGCTTGATGTTTAATGCAAACCAGCTTGTGGAAAATAGGATCGCTTCATATTATATTACAAAGCAATAAAATAAAAAAGGAGGCCCTAGGGAGATAATTAATGTATATTCATAGAGTTTGTCTCATAAGGGAGTTGTATACTTACTAAGGTAAGTGGAATACAGTATCAGAAAAATTCTAGACCTAGTATTTCCATCAAAATTATGTAGAATATGAAATACATTTGACTATAATTTAAATACATATTATATTAAAAGTAGGCTGCACAAAAGAGCAAAACCCATGTTCTACTTAACTGATTCTATACATGTATACTTTTGAAAGGTGGTATACATAGATTTTTATAACAATATAAATTAATATTCAATTAAAAATAAATACATGTAAGTAATATACAAATTTTTAAGTTTCAAACTATAAGTTTGATGTAAATTCAGAATGCATCACAAGATTATATGTAGGCTCCCTGCTCAACTGTGACCTGCATAAGATTTAATCACGAGTATATGCTTGAAACAAGAAACACACTCGCTATTCACAGAACTAGATTAAATGAATTGATATGTCAGTCTGAACATTATCTAAACAGGTTAAAAAGTTCAAAATCATCTGACCAACACGTTTTGTTTACAATGACTATTTTTCATGGAACTGCTGGGCTGACATGACATCATACAGATATCACACTGATCACCTGAAACTACTTTTAAAGAACAATCTCTAAATTCTTTACTAAACTTATAATAATAATGTTATTGCTATGGAGTGAGTGTATGTGTCCCCCTAAAATTCATATGTTGAAGCTCGAATCTCCAATATAATGGAATTTGGAGGTGGGACCTTTGGGAGGTAATTGCGTTTGAATGGTCATGAGGGTAGAGCATCCAAGATGAGGTCATGAGGGTGGAGCCCAACAATGGGAACGTGTCCCTATAAGGAGATGAGGAGACCAAAGAGAGACACACAGATATCTCTCTCCCCTTCCCCTCCCACTCCCTCTCCCACTCTATACCATGTGACAGAGCAAGAAAGCAGCCAGGTAAAGGAAAACTGCTACCTTGCTATGTAATAGAGGAATGGGCTATGTGATTGGAAACCGCCCCCACAGTTCCTGCCCAATTAATTAATTTAAATAAATCAAAGCCCAAACTCTAAGAAAGCTCTCAAATCTGATCTGTGATCTTTTTAACCCTCCTGTACTCATTCTCGATCTTCACAAACAACAAAAAACATCCAATGTATAGAGTTTTGTATATTTTTTTAGCCCATGATTTTCCTAGGAACCAATGCAAAGACAATTTCTGGAGATTAAGAAACATTAAAAACACAATTACTAGGCCATTTTTCTACATCAAAAGTTAACTAAAAAGTACTCCAGAATTGGGATATGAGAGGCTTAAAGAAGATATAAGAAAAGGCTCTGATCCTTAAATAAGTTTTAATCTATATGAGGAAATGAACCTTAAGTATCTGAAACAACTAGAAAATAAGTGTCTAATTCTTTGATAGTGTTAAGTGGTAGAGTATTAGTAGAAAAAAAAGTAGTATAAATATTCACGAAAGTAGATAAATATTTCTTAAGGCTGGGTTGGCACTGGGTACCACATGATAGACTTGCATCATGGTTTTTCTGGGATGGGATGAGATAATCTATAGCTCTGTCCAGAGTAAAGCATGAGAAAGATAAAAACAACAACAACAAAAAAATAGTTCTGTTTTTCAAATGATTTTTGTCAGTTAAAGTCAAGTCCTTAAAATCACATAAACATTGATTTCAGTATTTCAAATCCTTTTTTTTAGACAAGAAAACAAATGATGCTAAAAACAACCCTTTCCCTGATGTTCTTTACTCTTGATGTGTTTCATGAGAATTTAGGTAATGTAGTAGAATGAGGCTGCAGGAGTTCTCATCTTAACAGCCACAGCAATCTTTATATAGTTCTGTATAGCCCTATTCTTCAGAGTGTTTTGAGACTAAGAGAAATAATACAATCAATATTCCCGTCTTATAAATTTTGCTACAACTATGGATTTTACATAAAATTTCATTTACTTAAACTCATATATTAAATAGGTATACCAAAGTTCACATAACTCTGAATTTTGAGAAAGTAAGAATGCTATCTCCCGCTCCCTCAACTGTCTACTTATAGGATTACACTAAAAATATATTTGAATATATATTAATAATAATAATGACATTTGTTGAAGGCTATGTATTAGGTGCTAGCTTAGCTGATTCACCATTTATCAATTTATTTAACCCTCATAATGATCCTATTAGTTAGAGTTTAAGAATCTTGCTCAAGGTCACACAGTCAGTAAGTAGTGGTTCCTGAACATGAACCTAGGTATTGTGGCTTTAGAGTTCATACTCTCCCGCTATTATATTTACCCCAATTATCTTGGCAGTATCATTATGACAATAAGCTGCTCATCTGAAACTGTACAGAGATCAAACTCCCCTTGACTTGAGACTGTATGTCTATACTTCTTCTCTTACATCTATCCATGTTTCCATTGACATATACCGAATCAAACTTGAATTTGTAGATTCGAGAGGGGGATTTCAATGGTTTTAAGTAAGCTTTAAAAAATGCCCAGAGGGAATCATGCAGCTAAGATCTGCAACAATATTTATAACATTTAAGTAGATGAGAATTAGGGACTATAAGACTTTAAAATTCATACTGGCAGGAAGCCGCAAGCAATGATGATAAAAGAAAACAAAATGATGCAAATTTTAGTGGATTAAACAGTGAGAAAAATCAGTGGGGGGGATTCTTTAATCACGCCAAAGTGTTGAAGACAATAGAGGCTGATGATGTGGAAACGGTTAATAGTTTTATATCTACCGAGATCAGTCCTATTCAGGTGATTCTTTTCAGTTCTTCTAGTTCTTAATAACTTACTCTGGTAAACCAAGAATATATAGACTAGTAGAACTGAGGTGAACTCCATATGCAGAATTTTATTCAAAAAGCTCAGATTTTGGGAGCTGGAAAGAAATGCAGATATCATCCAACCCTGTTAGGAAAAACTGACACCAAAAGAGGTTAATTAAGCTTACGAGGTTTCTCTAAAGTTGATTAACATTAGCTTGAGTCAGATAGTAATATAGTGTCAGAGTCTATAGTGAAATAATAATTAAAAATATCTAATATATAATGTTCCATAAAGGAAAGAACTACAGAAAAAAAATCTTTAGTATTGCCTTAAATCCTTTTGAAACTCAGCAGCAAAGAGATTATAAAACATGGTAAATTATAATGATCATTAAAATACTTTTACAGAAAATTGTTCCTTATATATTTTCTAAACTTTGATGATCTCTGCATGTTCTTATTACAACTGAAAATGAAACCAAGCACAAAGATGTTCTTCTCAATTTTCTCATACCCTGGGTAAGACATAAAATATATAATATGGGCAATCAGAATTTTAAGTTTTTAAATACTTTGTTGACTTCAAAAAGTTCTTGAGGTGAAAGAGCATATGGTATGCAGACATGAAGAATACTGAACTATTCAAAAAGCAAAAAATGATGAAATTTAAGATTAACGAAGCACACGGTCCTATGAAAATTAAAATGCAAAGATGTGAATAGTGTTAGGTAAAAGGGAATTAGATGCTATGAATGTGTTTGCATGTGAAATTACTGACTGAAGCAAAAAGTCCAAGGTGAGAAGGAATGGAAGATCTGGCTGTGATCAGGGAAAGAGAAAGTAAGGACATGACAGTGCAAAAGGTAGAAAAGATGGACTTCGATGCACATGAAAAAGAACCGACATAATGTAAACGTTATTTGTGAGAGGCAGCAACCTGATATTTAACAGATATCCAAGTGAGTCTAATGTGTGGGAGACTGCTTAGCAGGGTGAAAGCGATGCTTCAGCCAGGTGTTCTTTTCTAAGACAGCATAGTGATGGGTTTGCAGTAAATGATTCAGAATTTGATAATGATATTCTATTCCAAACATTCAGCTGTTTGTAGGAAAAATACTGTTTTCAGATTCCTCATTGTCTTTGATGAAAGACCAATGTTTAGAGACTATATCTATGTACAATTGTTTCCCCATCATCTTTATAGGTAGTTATAGCAATAATATTTTTCTCAAATCTCATCTCTTACTTAAACATTCACATTCTTTGATGTAAACATATAGAAACATGTGAATAAAGTAGAATATGTCATTAAAAGAAGATTCTTGCCATCATATCTTACATTTTCCAGGTAGGAGTTCATGTGCCTGCTTTAATAATCTTCCTAATTTATAGCCTTGGGTTACTCCTTTGGTTTGGTAGAGTTTAATGTGGTCTCAATACTTTATATATCAATACTTTATACAGCTTCCTTAGACCTCACAATGCTTTGCTTAGGCTTCACTTAAAATCAGTTTAATGTTCATTTCACATTAAATCCGTTAGCCTTTTTATTTTAAGTTTTGGTCACATAGACCATATCAACAATCATAGTAATGTGCTATACTAATTTTCAATTCAAAGGTGTATTTAAAATGTAATAGGCTATTAAACTGTTATGACTTAGATTTAAAGGAGTGTGCAATTAGAAGAATTTATGAATGTTTATCTAATAATAGAATGGTTTATAGCTATCATTTGCTTACAGTTTACTACTTGCCAGGCATACTGTTATATGTCTTATGTTTATTATCTCATTTAATTCTTCAAATATTTCTATGGGACACACGTTATTATTATGCTTTATATTTTATAGGTAAATACACTGAAAAATTATTATAGTTCAGTAATATGTGCAGGCATTATCTTAACTTACAAGTGTTCTATGACTTAGTCTTAACGACAACAAAAAATCGAGATAGATTCTGTCTTTATCCTGGTTTCACAGAGATGAAGAGAAGTTAAGTAATTTGCATAGTTAATAAGTGCCAGGTCCTGGCTCGAAGTTAAGTGGCTTTCTGAATATAAAACAGAGCTAAGATTTAAGAAGAAGTATGCTGACTTGGAAGTTCTGGTCTCAACCACTATAGCAACTGTCACTTAATCTGACTCCTGCCTATAAACAGATCACTTACTGACCACCCAGAATAGAGTAAAAGCTCTGTTATTAATTTATACAATAGATATTATAAATTTCTATAACTATTATTCAATTATATCAAAATGATTGTAATCAGAATGTTTATACCCCACCACACACATATGCTAATTTGTCTGCTGTTAAGATTTAATATACTGAAGTCATTTTCTTTCATATTAGAGATCTCCTGACCTCTTTCTGTCTTTGTATAAAAACTTATACTTCACCTAAAGGTTCTAAAACTGGTTATGTTTAGAAGTTTTGAAAACAAAAGCAACATTTTTTATAAATGTCTCAAAACAGGATTACTAAAGATTTTTATAAAAAAATAGCATACTCATACTTGTCTATTTGACAACCATTCTGCAAGTATTTACAAAACATCTATTAAATGCTGGTTAGCATTTTGAATACCAGGGATATATAGTCTCTGAACTTAAGAAAATCAATATTGATATAGGGGAAAGAAAGGGTAATGGGCATACTTATTTGACTACCTATAATACTGTCTGTAGATGTACAATAGCAAGCTGGTTAAGAGGGAAGATTCTGGAAAAAATTATTGGGTTTGAATGATGATTCAGCAACTTTACTAGGTGGGTAAGACTGGGAAACGTACATAAACTCTGTGTACTTCAGATTTCTTACCCATAAAATGGGGATAAAAGTATTTCCGCATAAGGTGATATTGAGAATTAGCCAAGATAATGCTAGTAGTAACTAATAATTATAGCTAGGTTTCTTACCCATAAAATGGTGATAAAAGTATTTCTGCATAAGGTGATATTGAGAATTAGCCAAGATAATGCTAGTAGTGACTGATAATTATAGCTATAATAACTGTTTTATTTATCATCATGGAATGTGCTAAATCTATATGAATAAAGTCCTATAGGAACTCAGATGAATGGCTGAACTATTCTCTTTAGGAGAAAGAGACAGGCAGCTAGTGTTAGGAAATTCTTTGCACAGTTCTACCTTGATTAGTCCTGTGCCTTGATTTGGTTGTATGGAGGAGAGTAGAAATATATTCCAGAGAGATGGAACCACCTATACAAGGGAATAAACAAATGGAAATGTATGACCCACTGGTAAAGTATTGCTGCTCAATATGGTGGAGCATAGGGTTTGGGGTTAAAATGGTAGAGTTAAAAAGGTAAATGAAAGAAGTGCTAAGAGACAGATTTCAAAGACAAATGAAAAAGCAAAGAGAGAACAAAGGAAAGAGAGAACAATGTCTGACAGTAGGGATCTGTGAATATCAACTAAGTTTCTAGATGCTAAACAATTCTGAGGAATGACCATGTCTCTCAGACCCACTAGCACTAATGTGCTAGGTAGAATTGTGGCTTGTTCAAATTAAGTGCTCAGTAAACGCTCTTTGATTAGAATGGGTAAAACAAAATAAGAGAATCACCAAAAGATCTAACTTATAGCTCCTGCTGAAGATCTTCTAAAGGCAACAACTGAACGTTAACAGCCTGCTTTTATTTGCTTATTTTTGTCACTAAGATCACAATTCTATAAGTACATAAATTAACACTTCTATTAGATCGACATACAGTATGCCATGAGCATTTTTTCAAGTACTCTCCATGTGAAGTGGGAGAAAGTTCACATATTTCTTATGAAAGCCTGCAGATTATTTCTTTCATTTCAACTTTTCTATCCAAATAGTTAAGCAAACTATATTTCTTTTAAAATTCGACATAAAAAGCATGCCCTTTATTTAGGAATAATATATGCTGTTTTAAATTAACTCTGTTCCTCTTCATTAGCAAGGATAATCAATGGTGTCTACAAGCAATTCATATATAGCCCATTTTGAAGAGAAGGCTACAAGTATGTGCTGCATTTGAAATAATCAAACATGCTGCATATTACCAATTAAGTTGAGAGTAACTAATCTAAGTCTCCAATTCCAAAAGAAATTAGTCCTGGAAAAGATGATATGTATCAATTAAGTCAATGGTGATTCACTGATTTTGTTTTATACTCAATCGAAATGATTATATCATAGTTAACTTGAACCATTTTCACGATGATTTTTCATGCTTGTTGAGAAAGTAGAGGATATTTTTCAAAAGATTAGAGAATTTGCAAATTTCTATAGGTAATATTTACCGCAACATTTTCCACTATTATACTATGATTATGTCATATGAAAATTAAGTTTTCTAATGCTAACGTACAAAGCAGACAATGTATTCAGGTACTTATTTGTAAATTTATAAACTCGAGGATATTACACATGAGTTCAGAAGATTTTAATGTATAAATCCTACTGTTTTTGCTAACCATGAACCAATGATAATAAATAATGTGCCATATTTAAATCAAACCAGTATCTTATGTAGCCAATCAATACACCAATATTGTTTTCATCCTATGGACTCTGCTTAAATAATTAAGTTCAGTAGATATTTTCTGGATGTCTACTTTGATCAGGTTCCATAGTTGCTAGAAAAAGCAATGGTACTAGAGATAACTGTATTGAGCAGGTGAAAGCTAAATCATTTTTTAGGAATGATGAAAAACTTTTTAGTAACCAAATTATAAGTGGGAACTAAAGATAATTCTGAGATCAATGTTAATTTTCCATTTCCTGAAGTTGAATAACTTTTCAATGTTTTGATTGCTATTTCTGTAGCAGAGACACCTGGAAAGATTTTCTACAAATAAATTTATTTTTCTGGAAGACACATTTTTGTGCCATATAGACCTCCAGCAACTTCGTTATTCACTTGCTTTATTTACAACTGCTAACATATACTGCTAATTCTGAAAGAAATCTTGTAAGAGAAAATGAGAATGAATGTAATATAAATAAAGCCTAATGTGGTAAATACTTAAGCTGCACAGTTTTGGATTCCACTGGGATATGAAAATTAAGTGGATTCCGCTATAATAAAATCTTCAAAGAATGCTAACCAACATTTTCAGCTGTGTATATTGTTGGAGCACAGCTAAAACATTTTTCCCCAAAGGAAGTTGTATGCCAACTATCCATGTCTACCACTGCTAATAAGGTATGTTAATTTGGTTAACATACTCCAGGTAAATACAGTATACAGGATTTTTATGTGGGACTATTCCACTACTATTACATAAGCAATGGGTTTTCTTTATTTTTTTTTAAATTTTTTGTTGTTGTTTTTAATAGACTTTTTAGAGCAGTTTAGGTTCACAACAAAATTGAACTGATATACAGAGTTCCCATATTCCACCTACCTCCCACACCTCCCCCACGATAGTAACACATTTATTACAATCACTGAAGCTACACTGGCACATCATTATCACCCAAAGCCAAGGTTTGGATTAATGTATAATTAAATGTATGTATCACACAGAATAGTTTCACTGTCCCCCAAAATCCTCCGCGCTTCATCCATTTAGCCCTCCCTTCCCCCTCCCTCTGGCCACCACTGATCATTTTACTATTTCCATGATTTTGCCTTTTCCAGGATTCCATATGGTTGGAATCACACGGTATGTATGTAGCCTTTTCAGATTGGCTTCTTTCACTTAGTAATATGCATTTAAGGATTCCCCATGTCGTTCATGGCTTGAGAGCTCATCTTTTTTTAGCATTAAATAATCCATTGTTTGGATATACCATCGTTTATCCATTTACCTACTGAAGGATATTTTGGTCACTTCCAAATTTTGGCAGTTATAAAGCCACTATATACATCCATGTGCAGGCTTTTGAGTAGACATACATTTTTAACTTCTTTGGATAAACATCAAGAGTGCAATTGCTAGACAGTATGATGAGTATGTTTAATTTTATAGGAAACTGCCTATTTGTCTTACAAAGTTGTACTATTTTGCATTATTACCAGCAATGAGTGAGAGTCCTGTTGCTCCACATCCTCAGCAGCATTTGGTATTGTCAGTGTACAGATCGTGGTCAATTTAATAGGTGTGTAGTAGTATTGTATTGTTTTAATTTGCATTTTCCTGATGACGTATGATGTTAAGCATCTTTGCATATGCTTATTTCCCATTAGTTTTTCCTTCTTTGTTGATGAGTCTTTTAAGATCTTTGGCCAACTTTCTAATCAGGTTTTTCATTTTCTTATTTTTGTCTTTTAAGAGTTCTTTTATATTTTGGGTAATAGTCCTTTATCAGATATGAGGTTTGCAAATATTTTCACACAGACTGTGAGCTATCTTCTCATTGTTTTCACAGTATTTCACAGAGCAAGTTTTTACCTTTAATGAACTCTAGCTTGTCAATCATTTTTAAATTAATTTTTCTAAGGATTTATCATTATTCCTAGTTTATCTAGATTCCTCTTATGTTTTCTTCTAAGAGTTTTACAGTTTTGTGTTTCACACATAGGCCTGTGATTTATTTTGAGTTACTTTTTGTGAAGGATTTAAGACCTGTTCTAGGTCTTTTGCCTTTCCACATAAACTTTGAAGTCACTTTGTTAATACTCAAAAAAACAACTTGCTGGGATTCTTAATGAGATTGCACTGAACCTACAGAACGTATTGGGAAAAACATGTCTTGACAATACTGTATTCAGTATATCTACCCATAAACATTAAATATTTCTCCATTTATTTGGTTCTTTGATTTCTATAATCAGTTCTGTAGTTTTACTCATATAAATCTATATATGTATTTGATTATATTTATACCTAAGCATTTCATTTTTGTGGTGCTAATGTAAATTGTCTTGTATTTTGAATTTCAAATTCTACTTGTTCATCATTAGTATAATAGGAAAGTGAATGACTTGTGTATATTAACCTTATATCCTGTAAACTTGCTATAACTGCTTATTAGTTCCAGGGGTTTTTTTCTATCCATTCTTTTGGTTTTCTATATAGGCAGTTGTGCCATCTACAAAGGCAGTTTTATTTTTTTTTCTTCTCAGTCTGTATATCTTTTATTTTCCTTATCTTATTGCATTAAGTGGGACTTCTAGTACAATGTTGAGGAGTCAGAGAGTACATCTTTGACTTGTTCTTGATCTAAGTGTAAAAGCTTCAAGTTTCTCACCATTAAATATGACATTAGCTATAGGAATTTTTAGACGTTTCTTATCTAATTGAGGAAGCTCCCCTCTATTCCTAGTTTGCTTAGTTTTTAACATAAATGAATTTGGATTTTATCAAATGCTTTTTCCGCATCTATTATGATCATGTGATTTTTCTTCTTTAGCCTGTTAACGTTATGGATTACATTAACTGATTTTCAAATGCGAACGGGTCTTACATAACTGGGCTAAATCCCACATGGTCGTGGTGTGCTTCTTTCTATATACCATTGGATTTGATTTTCTAATATTTTATTGAGGATTTTTGCATCTATGCTCACGGGAGATATTGGTCTTCAGTTTTCTTGTAATATTTTTGGTTTTGGTTACAGAGTGTTGCTGCCCTCCTACAATGAGTTAAGAAGTATTCCCTCAGCTTCTGCCTTCTAAATGAGATTACAGAGAATTGTATAATTTCTTCTTTAAATGTGGTAAAATTTACCAATGAGCCCATCTGGGAATAATGCTTTCTGATTTGGAGGGTTATTAATTATAAATTCTATTTCATTTATAGATATAGGCCTATTCAGGTTGTCTATTTCTTCTTGTGTGAGTTTTGGCAAATTGTATATTTCAAGAGATTGGTATGAAACATTTCATCTGGGTTATCAAATTTGTGGGCATAAGGTTATTCACAGTATCCCTTTATTATTCTTTTAAATAGCTACAATACCCACATGAAACAAAACAAAAGGAGAAAAACAAATATCAATACCAAAAAGGCATACCGTTTAGAGTATGTTTTAAAGTGATTTAGCTCTCACCAGCTCCTTATTGTCATGTCTAATATCTGCTTTCTCAAACAAACAACAAAAACAAAAACAGAGAGCCAGCCATGAATACTGATCCAGAAAATATCATCTGACACTTACATAGTTCATTGAGTCAAATGACTCCACAGTACAGTAATCAATCATATTTCAGTCACAAAATTTCAATCATTATCATCATGAAATTTTTATACGAGCTGGATGCTAGAGAGAAGTAAAACAAGACTTTGAGCATTTGTGAAAATACCTATACTAATGAATAATTTAAAATTTATTGAGCCTTTTGAGAATAGAATATTTCTTTAAATCTGAAGTGCCGATTTGATCAATATAACACTAGTGACTTTTAATAATGAAAATCATTTTCCTATTTGAAAAAATTAAGTGATCTGAAAGTTATATTACCTTTAATATGTTCATACAATGTCAATGACAGTGTTTAGTATGAATACAAACTACCCAGAAGGGAGAAAATGATGCTTTTAGATTCGTACTTGTCTAGAACAAAATTCATTTAATTAGCAAATATAGGAAATGGATGAGACTTTAAAAAATAACTGGTTCCCGCCATATAAGTAAACACAGAATGGCTAAATCTTCATAATCTCTCATTCACAACTAAAATTTATTAAGCATTAACACCAGACACTTTGTGGAGTTCTTAATATATGAAATCCTGAAGCACAGTCAGCCTTCTTTACTCACTTAAGCATCATAAGTACCTAAAGTGGTGCCTAATACATAGTTGTCCCTCAATATACATGCTGCATGGATGAATAATGTATTGTATTTAGTCCTCTTAAAATCATCGAAAGTAAATATTACAATCCCGTTTACACGTGAAGAAATGGAAGCTAACCAAAGTGAACTACATGCCAAAGATATCAAGCCAAATATCTACACATCTAGGATTTGAGCTTAAGTCTACATTTGACAGATGCAAAAGGCCACCCATTGGCTAGTTTTTAAACTTGCCTACACCCCAACCCAGTTCTGCAATAGAGATATACATAGATACTCTGCAAGTATGTATAATGTACATATCATTTTTTATTAAGTTTATTGAGGTAATATTAATACAATTACATAATTTTCAGGTGTACATTATAATTTGACATCAGTATATTCTATCGTGTCTATCACCCAAAGTCCAGTTTCCTTCAGCTACGATATATTTGATCACCTTTACCCACTTCGCCCTCCCTTTACTCCCCTGTATTTGTGTTGCTTGCAAATATATTTTCCCATTTGGATGCTTCTCTTTTCACCTCGTTGATGATTTCTTTTGCTGAGCAGAAGCTTTTAAGTTTGATATAGTCCCACTCATTTATTTTAGCTTTTAATTCCCTTGCTTTTGAGGTCAAATTCATAAAATCATCTTTAAGTCCAAGGTCCTTGAGTTTAGCTCTTATATTTTCTTTTATGTATTTCATTGTTTCGGGTCTTATATTCAGGTCCTTAATCCATTTTGAATTAATTTTGGTGCGTGGTGATAGACAACGGTTTAGTTTCATTCTTTTGTAGGTGGCTTTCCAGTTTTCCCAGCACCATTTATGAAAGAGGCTTTCATTTCTCCACTGTATATTTTTGTTGAAAATTATTTGCCCAAATAAATATGGGTTTACTTACAGACTCTCGATTCTGTTCCACTGGTCCATGTGTCTGTTTTGCTGCCTATACCATGCCGTTTTGATTACTGTCGGTTTGTAGTGTAATTTGAAGTCGGGCACAGTGATGCCTCCAGCCTCGTTCTTTTTTTTCAGGATGGCTTTGGCAATTTGGGGTCTTTTGTGCTTCTCTACAAATCTGATGATATTTTGTTCACTTTCTTTAAAAGGTGCCGATGGGATTTTGATGGGAATTTCATTAAATCTGTATAATGCTTTAGGTAATATGGTCATTTTAACTATGTTGATACTTCCAATCCAAGAACACGAAATATCTTTCCATTTCTTTGTATCTTCTTCAATTTCTTTTAATAGGATCTTGTAGTTTTTATTATATAGGTCCTTCACATGTTTCATTAAATTTATTCCTAGGTATTTTATTCCTTTTTTGCAACTGCAAAAGGAATTATTTTTCTACTTCTTTTTCAATTTGCATATGTTGAACCATCCCTGTGCCTCTGGGTTCATGAAGCCCACTTGATCATGGTGTATAATCTTTTTAATATGTTGCTGTATTCAGTTCACTAGTATCTTATTTAAGATTTTTGCATCTGTGTTCATGAGAGATATTGGTCTGTAGTTTTCTTTTCTTGTGTTATCTTCACCAGGTTTTGGTATCAAAGTAATACTGGCCTCATAAGGTGAGTTGGGAAGTACTGACTGCTCTTTGATTTTTTGGAAGAGTTTGAGGAGAATAGGTCTTAAATCTTCTTTGAATGTTTGGTAGAATTCACTGGTGAAGCCATCTGGTCCTGGACTTTTACTTTTTGGTAGGTTTTTGATGATTGTTTCAATTTCCATACTGCTCATCAGTCTATTTAGATTTTCCGGTTCTTCTTGATTCAGTCTAGGAAGGTTGTATTTTTCTAAGTACTGGTCCATTTCTTCTAGGTTATTAATTTGGTGTTATATACTTTTTCATAGTATTCTTATATGATCCATTGTAATTCTACAATATCAGTCGTAATTTCTCCTCTTTCATCCCTGATTTTTTTTGTGTGTTCTTTCTCTTTTTTTCTTTAGTGAGTCTAGCCAGGGGTTTGTCGATTTTATTAACATTCTCAAAGAACCAGCTCTTTGTTGCATTTTTTTCTATCAAATTTTTTTGTTTTCAATTTCATTTATTTCTGCTCTAGTTTTGATTATTTCTTTCCATCTGCTGACTTTAGGCTTCATTTGTTCTTCCTTTTCTGATTTTTTAATTTGAAGCATTAGGTTGTTTATTTGGGCTCATTCTTGTTTTTGAAAATAGGCCTGTAATGATAATGAACTTTCCTCTTATGACCACTTTTGCCGTGTCCCAAATGTTTTGATATGTTGAACTATCATTATCATTCATTTCTATATATCTCTTGATCTCTCGTTTGATTTATTCTCTGACCCAGTTATTCTTCAGTAGTATGTTGTTTAATTTCCATGTATTTGTGGTTCTTCCTGATTTCTTTTTGCAGTTGATCTCTAGTTTCAAATCATTATGATCAGAGAATATGGTTGGCATGATTTCAATTCTCTTATATTTGTTGAGACTATCTCTGTTTCTCAGTATGTGGTTGAATCTTGAGACTGTTCCATGTGCACTAAAGAAGAATGTATAAGCAGCTGTTTTGGGATGGAAGGCTCTGTAAATGTCAGTTTTGTCCAGCTGGTCTAATGTGTCATTTAAGGATGTTATTTCCTTATTGATTTTCTGTTTAGATGATCTGTCTATATCCGACAGTGGAGTATTTAGGAACCCTACTACAATAGTGTTTTGGTCTGTTTCTCCCTTTAGTTCTGTTAGTAATTACTTTACGTATTTCGGGGCTCCCTGATGGGAGCATAGATATTAATAAGTGTTATGTCTTCTTGATGTATGATTCCCTTTATCATAATGAAGTGTCCCTCGGTATCTTTCTTTACCTTTTTTTTATTTTGAAGTCTATTTCATCCGATATTAGTATATCTGCTCCCGCTTTTCTCTGAATGCCATTTGCTCCAAGTATCATTTTCCACCATTTCACTTTGAGTCTATATTTGTCTTTGGAGCTGAGATGTGTCTCCTGGAGGCTGCATATAGTTGGGGTTTTTTTCTTTGATCCATTCTGCAACTCTGTGCCTTTTTATTGGTGAGTTCAGTTCATTTACATTTAGGATGATTATTGAAATATGAGGTCTTCTTATAGCTATTTTATCTTTTGCTTTCTGGTAGCTCAGTGTTTCCATTGCTTCCTTGTCATTGTGTTTCTGTTTTCTTTATTTTGGTTGGCTTTTGTGGGTTTTGCCTCTGATTCTTCTTGTTTTATGTTATATTCTTCAGTTCTGTATCTTTGGTGTGTGGTTACAATTACAAATATGAAAAGGACACACACACATATATATATATATATATATATATATATATATATATATATATCCATATGCATACGTATGTATATATACGCACATATATATATACACATTCATCCATTTTCTTCTGCACTTGCCTTATCTCCATTCCCCTTTGCAAATTTTGATCTTTGAATCCTCACCTTTTCAGTCATTGTTTTCTCAATTTGTTCCTTTGTATGTATCTCAATTTGTCCCTATGTATAGCAATTCTCTTCTTATTTAAGCTTATAATGCCCTGTTCTTAGTAAAGGTTGCACTCCTCTGCTTCTATTTGCCCGATAGTCACTTAACTCCTAATTATGGTTTTTTTGTTTGTTTGTTTTGGTTTGTTATCTTGTTTTAGGTGAGCTGACCCCTTTCAGAATTTCCTGTAGTACAGGCCTCATAGTGGAGAATTCCTTCAATTTTTGTATGTCTGAAAAGGTCTTAATTTCTCCTTCATATCTAAAGGAGAGCTTAGCTGGATACAATATTCTAGGCTGGTAGTTCTTTTCACTTAATACTTTAAATATCTGATTTCATTCCTTTCTGGCTTGTAAGGTTTGTGCTGAGAAGTCCGACGATAATCAAATGGGTTTTCCTTTATAAGTTACCATTTTCTTTTCCCTGGCTGCCCTGAGATTTCTGTCTTTGTCGTTGATTTTTGATAATTTAATACAATGTGTCTTGGTGAAGGCCTTTTTGGGTTGAGATATTTTGGTGTTCAGTTGACTTCTTGAATGCTAAGCTCCAGCTCATTCCTTAGATTTGGGAAATTCTCGTGCACTATTTGTCTGAAAATGCTTTCTAGTCCCTGTTCCTTTTCCTCGCCTTCAGTCATGCCCATTTTTCTTATGTTTCCTCTCCTAATGGTATCACCTAGTTCTTGTATTTCTCTTTCATTATTTTTCATTTAGGTTTCTTTCTTCTTCCTTCTGATTTATAGATTTCTGTCTTCTGTATCACTGATCCTTTCTTCCATTTGGTCAACTCTATTTCCCAAGCTTGCTATTTCATTTTTCAATCCTTGCAGTGTGTTCTTCATCTCCAGAAGTTATATTTGGTTCTTTCTGAGGGTTTTAATCTCCTTTCTCTGCTCATCTAGGTGTTCTGTCAACTTTTGATTGTTGATATGACTCCTTTAGGAATTCACTTAGCTTTTTTCAGAAGTACCATCCTGAATTCTCTGTCATTTAAATTGCATATTTCTGTCTGTAAGTTTATTTTCTGGAGATTTTTTCTTTCTTTCTGAGATGCCTTGCCACCTTGGTTGTTCATGGTGTTTAATGGACTATTTCTCTGCCTGGGCATAAAGGAAATATATTCTGCTTTTTTTCCAGAAAGAAAATTTATTATATAAAGGTCTCTCTTTAGCCTGCTGCAAAGAAGGCACTTTTCTTTTGGTTTCCGGTAGGTGGCATCTAAGCCTCTTGGATCCCTGCTTTACATAAAGCCTTAAAAATGCCTTTTTATTTTTGATAGATATTTAATCACGCTCACTACCCTCAGTTTCAGTTCCTGTCCGTGTTAGCAACAGTTTCTGTAGCGTTTGCTCAGATTCCTCTGTGACTCCTTGGTGTATGGGGGGAGGGGCCCTCTGTGTTGGGTGTTGGGGCTTGTGGCTCAGATTTGGTTTTGCAACTGCAGCCAGTAAAAATCAACTGTTGTTTTTCTGCCGTCCTACTTCTCTGTCTCTTGCCCTGAGGATGGGGCCTTGCCATAGGCTGGCCATTGGGAGCTCACGACCTTCCCAGGCAGGGCTATTCAGGGAAGTTGCCATACCTTCCCCCATCCCTCTCCTCCTACAGGGAGCTCTGGTTGCGAGAGGCAGCTTCTTTATTTCTCCTAGTCCACTGCCTAACACTCAGAGTCTGACCTGCTGGTGTGCAGTTTGGGTGTTTTTTGTTGAGTTTTAGGTGTTCAACTTATTGTTGCTTCAAGGGAGGAGATTTGGGCACGTCTCTCACTTTGCCATGTTTTGTATATATCATTTGATATCATGATGTTAAAATTGTTATTCAATACAGTTTTGTTAAGCAACATATTCAGGGTTATTTTATTTCTCTTTAGCACAAATTGTAGTTCTTAAAGTTCTTTCAAAAATAAACCACTGGGAAATTTATGGATTTTCATTTCAGCAGTTGAATAAAAAAAAAAAAAAATCTTCATATAACTGTGAATTTCAGTTGACGAGCATGCAACAATTTGCTGAAAAACCTTCATAATCTATTTGAGAAACAAACAAAAAAGACAAACAAAAATCTTTTCCTGAGTTTGCTTTCACATCATTGAGGATAACACTGTCAGTTTCACACTATAAAATATACTATTTACAGCATTTGTAATTCACTTATAAAATACATGTGGAAAATTGATATGTAAGATCCTGGTGTGAGCCTTCTTTTAACAAATTTTAAACTCTTTGAGCAAATATCATCATATCATTTACCTGCTGTGCACTGCTTTTTGGTGAACAATGCTCTTTGGGTTTCTCAGCAAGATTAGCAAATTTTTTAGCATAGAGATATTTTTGCTTTTTTCTATGAAGACAGGAGAAGATCCTTGTAAATCCTGCTACATTCTCCTCAGGTAAGCTTTCTTCTTGACCCAAAAAGGTTTCTCTGTGATTACAGCACAATTCCCTCAACTTCAGTTCTAAACATGCCGATCTGTATGTGTCTGATCTCTTGGCCTTGATTCCCACAAGTGGATGAAGAGCATTCTTTTCTACTTTTATTATAGTTATCTCATGAATGAGATGATGCAGCACATGAAAAAGTACTTTGGAAATTATCAGGATCTGTAGAAATAGAAGTTTAATACTATCCACAAAAGTCATAAAGGAGAATATACAGTTTGGGTCCAAGATATGAGAGACATAATATCAAAAACTGAGGGTATTCCTTTTATCCATCCACTCCAATTTGTTCCATATCCTTTTTCTCTCTTTTATAGGAGACATATCCACCATGATACTCAAGCCAGAAACCTAAAATCATCTAAACTCACTTCATCTACATCACTCCAGACATAACTATCCTAATCAGCTAGCAAGTCTCCAACCTTCCCTACAACTTTAAACCTTGCCTTCATCTCTTCTTGTGCAGAGGATTATAATAATCTACATACTGAGATTCGTGTCCCTTTATTTCAGTATCCCATGGCAGCCAAAATGACTTTCTTAAATGGAAAATCTAATTTTGTCACTTCATTGCTTAAAATTTTTAGTTGGTCCCTGTTGCTCTCAGGATCAAGGTCAAACCTTTATTGAGTTTTCTAAGGCCATACTGCATCTGCCCTATCTCTGGTGCCTACTCTTCACTCTAGGATATAGCCATGCTGAAACTTCCAATTCTGTGAGAATATCATGCTCTCTATTACCTTCGGGACATTAATAAAAATGCCATTACATTCATGTCAATTGTAGATACCTGTTGTTACAATCACTCTTAGATTTAAGAACCATTAGTACATTTGAGAAAGCATATGTGACGTTTTTGAAAATATTCCAATTGTAGAGACCCAGTCCTTTGCTATAGACAACTGAGAATTGGTCCTAGCTTGTATTTGGCTACAAAGAGGAAGGCTTTGATAAACGTAAATACATTTCTTTGAAATCTATGCATACGAATACCAATTAAAAATTCTTATTAACATATAAGTCTGGTGTGTATTGATGAAAGAGTCATTGCTAAATATAAAATTCAATCATTGAAATTTAGAAATATTGGAAATACAGAGAAAAATAATATAGTCATTATCATCTTCCACCTAAAAAATAATAACATGAGTAGTATTTTCTGATAATATTTACGTTTAAAAAAGTAATGGTGACAATAACAATGACAGACTAATTAACATTATTGACCAAAACTGTGTGCCAAGCACTCTATGTTTTGCATGCATCATTTAGTTTAATTTTAAAAACAGCCCTATAAATAAGTTTTGTGAATGTCCCATTTTATAAATGAGTACAGTGATGTTTAGAGATGATAAATTATTTTCCCAAAGTCACACAGTTAATAAAAAATCTGGATTCAATTTGTTATAATCTAAAATCATTCAAAACAAATACATATGTATATAATATATACAAAAACTCGCTTCCTTTTTTAATATAAAGTCATAAAAAGGTATATGCTCTAATGAGTTTATTAGAAATCAAAATAAAAATCAAACTAATTTTCATCTAAATATATATTTTTTTCACATTCGAAAGACCTTTTCTTTGAGATAGTTGACATATATGAAAGGCATAATTTATTACAATAAATGCCAAATAATTATCTTAAAGAATTTCACTTGCATAAATACCTGCTACTTGTTGATATATACTGTATAAGTTGCATATGTGGGATGTGTCTGTGTAAATTTTTCAATTCTAAGAAAATTAGATTGATTTCAATGTTGTAAGGTACTATTCATGTATAAATATAGACAAAATCTAATAGAGAAGTTGACATAAGAATAATTCATTTTAATTTTCTATTCTAAAAACTTGTGACACTAGCTCTTTAAACTTAGAAAGATCTTAATGAATATCTTATTTTTTATATTGATCATTTGCTAAAAGCAAATATTTGGAGCAGGTATACAACTTATTTTATTTTTCTAAATGTTTTAAGTTCTAATAATAGACCTTTTAATCCAATTCTATTTCTCAATGAATGAATAATAAAAGGAGTCCACAAGGGAAGAACAAAACAAACAAACAAAACTCTAGGAATTCATCTATTGAAATTGTATACAAGCACATATTAGGCACCAATTAACAAATCTTTTACATAGATTTCTCACGTGCACTAGGACCTGTGTATATTCAAATGATTCTGAAATTAAAGAAAACTGTACACTTACATCAAAGCTTGTAATGTTAAGTAACTGGAAATAAAAAGATCTAGTAAATATCCCATATAGTAATAACACTGATTTTTATTGATGTTTAGCATAGAAATACAGTGGAAAGATAACTGAGGTCAGAGTTAGAGAGCTAATGCTGATTCAGATCCAGTCCTTGCCACTAATTCAGAAATCCCCAGTGTCTCTCTGTGTTCCTAAAACACTTTTCCCACTCTTACACTTGGCATTGGCTTTAAATCTCTCTCTCCCGCAAGGTCAAGAGCTGGATCATATTTACTTCTGTGTTCTATTTGCCTAGCTACAATCCTCATAGAGCTGAACAAGACATTAGAGAGGTCAGATTAATTTAGTAATACTTGTTAATGATGTTTAATATAAATATGATTGCATATTTTCCAATGCAATTGGAAAAACTTGTTGATTTACAATGTCGCTTTGCATTTTTGGACTTATTTTTCTCATTTGTAATAGGAAGTAGTTTAACTGGATTTTCTCAAGTAAATTCTGGTTCTGAAAGTCTATGGTTTCACACTGTATACTGACCTTTCTCAGTATCCATCACAGTATATTTAAAAAATTACCTTATGTTATGACTCTGATAGAAGATTCAACTCAAGTTTACTAATTATAGCATAGTTTACTAAAACTAATAAGTAATTTTCTCCTTCCCTTAAGTTTCTTTTACAAAATGTAACTGCAACAGAAAACAGAATTTACGAGTAATTACCAAGTTCTATACATAAGGACCATACTTAGAGATGCTAAGGATAACACCACTGAATTCTAGTAAAGAGCAGAAACAGAATATGTCATTTAAAAACAAATGCAAATGTTACATAAAACCCAAGTGAATAAAATATGATCATCTTAGAAAACTAGTAATATAACTGTTTGAAAATGTCTGATTCCACCAAACACACATAAAATTGATTTCATTACTATACAGAAACGCCAAACCTTATATTTTTTTAAAGTGATGTTGGTAACTAAAATAAGTTCCTCAGTCTTCAAGAAGTCCTTGACAGAAAAATATCTTTGAAATAGAGAAACCAAGTAAAAGCTACATACAGAAGCAAAAATATGCAATACAAATCTTTTAACATTAGACTAAGTGATTATTTTTTAAGACTAGGATATTTGCTTTTATTTTACCTATACCATCATATGCCAATGAATAAATCAATCTTTGAAACCAACCACCCCATAATTTAGTTTTATTGCTATGCTGGTATCTACACTGATGTAGGCAATTTACTTTATGATCAAAAATTTAGTTTGCAAGGCCTCTTGATTTCCCTAAAGTTGTTGGCAATATAACACAGAACTATGTCTCTGAAGTTCCTGGCAAAATGATATGACAATATGACATATATGACAATACAGTATTAGAAAAATGTTAAAAATTCTTATTCCCAGAATGCTTATTTCAAAAAAAAATATTTTTCTTACTTATAGAAATATAGGGAGCAAGGAAAAGGATATAGAAGGTCTCCTATAATGGGCTAGGAGAAAATGCTTTTGCCAGTAGTTGTGTGTGTGCTCGTGTGCAAAACTGGATCCAGTCAAGGAGGGCCATTAAGATAAAGCGCTAATTATCTTCAGTGCATTTTTTTCCTTTTTCTTTCTTTTTTATTGAGAAATTGAGTTGTTATAATGATTTTTGCTATGATATAAACTCAAGGGAAGTAACTTTATAGCTGTTTGGGTAATTATTACAAACATCGCCAACAGCCTATCTGTACATTAAATATGAATTAGAAACTGATAAAACAAATATTTAAGATACACGAGAAGAATTTAGTAAAATGTAAAAAGTGATATTCGACTTTTTTAAAAACATTGGAAGTATTTAAGAAAAAAATGATGAAAAGTGTAACTCGTGTGGATTTAGATTTATAGGATGCAAGGGACCAACTAACCCAGTTCTAATCTTCTAAGAACAAAACAGCCTTTCAAGTAAGATAGATCTTGAAGAACTTAGCAAATACCTGTGGCAAATCTTACAGTATCTTCAGTTTACAGATGTGGAACTCTAAGGAGTGATGGGAAAATACATCAGCCTAGGTTGACACAGATAAGATACCCAGTATAGGGAACCACCCTGGGGGCCTGACTCTCAGACCACTGAGCAAACCTCTGGTCTCAGCTTTTCTATCAGACAGATTCATATGAGCATTTATCTATATTTCACACTTCTTCAATCCTTTGATGCTAAAGCTTCCTTTCCCTTCTAGATCTGTAATCCCATTCCTGCCACCATTTCTCTCTGAGGACAAATTTTTTTTTTTTCTGTTTTATTTTTGTTTATGTGCATATCAATTCTTTCGTCTGTGTATACTACTTTTAATATTGCCTTGGGTATTTTCTCCTCCTCTCAGTGACAGGAGAAAGGCAGGCTTCCTGTGTCTGAGAAGGCTGTCACTTTAGGGTAAATTATGCTTTTATTAATACTCCCCAGTGCTATAGGCTTAGCAAAATAAATAGCATGCCCAGAACAAGAAGTTTTGAACTGACATAATCTGGTATCTATTTATACATCAATTTAGTGGAATTGCTAAGCAAAAAGGGGAAAGAAAATGAAGATGGTTACAAGTCAGTGAACTAAATTTTGCTTCAGCTACATGAAAAATTAGAATATTATGTTTTTCAAGTGGTCACATTATTAGCTTAGGTTACAAATACTTTCAAAATTAAAATGCATCCCTCTTTCTCACACATACAAACACAGAGGGGGTAACAAAATAAACTCTGATTTATACTTTCACATGGAAGATAGAATTCAAAATAAAAACAAATTATTTTTGCTAGTGAGAAATTTTGCCCTCACTGCTAGTGCCTAGTAAACATACCAGTAATAAGTAAATAATAACATAGATAGGAAGAGGAAGAAGAAAAATAACCCAAGATACACTTTTGTTAAACTTGCTAACACAAATAACTTCAACATTTTCATTATTTAAGAAATGATAGAATAATTATATTAGAAATACAAGATTTAAACCTACAATCTACTACTTAAAAATAAATAAAATCTCTATTTTACTTGGTTTATAATTGTATATACATAAATAACACACAGTCATCTTTGTTTACTTAATGTGTCGTAGGTAAAATAAATATCTTATTTTCAAATCTGGTGCAATACTAACCTCAATGCTAAGATATTTTCCATAATTAAACTTCCAGTTTTTCATCATGAAATGTAATTGGATTAAGAATTTTAAAAATTGGCATATGATATTCATTCCTATAGCAATGAGAAAACCAAACTTTCTAATTTCACTTCATTTGGCTCTTGTACTGATGAAATGTTTTAAACTCGGGAATCAGTCATTTGAAAAGGCCACAGAGAAGATCAAGCAATGTCTCGTGGACCATGTACAAAACCTCACCCACCTAAGTCAGAACCGAACTACTCACCTTCTTCCTGTGAAATTGCTCATTCTGAGCTTATCTATGTTTCTACCAAGTCTCTTATATGGTTTCCATACTAATAGCAGCTTATAAGCAGCAAAATAGAAGAATGAGAAGATATATACAAAAACTTTGACAAAAGTAAATGCATGTGTGAAAGCATAATCATTGAAAAGACTTAAAAATTCGAAATGCCACTGGGTATGTGTGGGCATGTGTGCATGCTTACACACAACTTGTCCTAATGTATTCCAGCATACAGGAAGCTCGTGACTGTGGAAAACAAAACAGTAACTGATGTCCAGAATGATGGCTTTGAGTTATTTAAGATGTCTCAAGCATATTCCATTAAACATGTCAGATGACAACTGACTGTTCTTTAGTACTTACTAAGTGCCTTAGGAGGTGTTTGATATACATTAACTTAACAAATAATTGCAAGGTGCCTACTAAGTGCTTATTTCATTGAATCTTTGCATGTCCATATCTGAAATAGAGTTTATAATCTCACATTTATGAAGGACACAACCAAAGGTGAGAGAATGTAAAACCTATGAGGTCACAAAGCTGTTAGCAAAGCCAGAGTATGAACCCAGATCTCTGTATCTAGATTTATGCTTACATGTACAAAGATTTCCTGAGTTAAGCCTAAATGCAGAGGACTATTTTTTTGACTACCGTCTCATATGTAAGAGAGGTCTTAATGCATTTGAAAAATGTTTGTAAAGAGAAAATTTCTGTTATTTCTATATTGTAAACATCCACTATATTAAAAGATCCATTTTTCACCTTTGAGTGTTCTGTCTGAGATATATATTCAGATAGGAGCATACAGTGGATTTACTTTCCTTCACCTCCTCTTGACTTTCTCTTTTGTTTAGTAGTCTGCTCATAAACAGCCTAGCAAAACAGAGACCTTCAGTCTAGTAATTATCTATGCCATCAGAAAAAGCCTTTGAAACAAACTCAAATGAAAAAGGCCCTCGGGAATGTCAATCACCCCCACTCTCTTTTCCATTCCTCACCAGCCAAGCATCTTATCACTCCCTTTATCGAGCCCTTCTTTCCAGCTCCGATGGTAACATCTGCCCCAGCTTTTTACTATTCCTCCTCTTGGGAAACTTTCTTATTGTTACTGCAGAATCTTCATCATCTTATCATCTCCTTTGGTTATAAATTATTTCAGAATGAACTATTTCTAACCAAAACTAGAAACACTAGATTCAAGAAATATGTTTTCAGTTCTAATGTTTGCTTAAATGTTTAAATGTTCTAATGTTTAAATCCAATGCTGGGATTTAAAGACAGCACCCGCGCACAACTTTATCTAGCAGTTTTAATGTTAATCCCACAAAGAGCCTACCTGTGGAATATACAATAAACAAATTGTGTCTTTCCACTTCTATCTTTTGCATATATGAACAAATACAGCCACACACTTGTGTCTGTATTCGATGTGCCAAAAGTGGCAGTTTTAAAGTGCAATACTTCTTCAAGTTTTATAGAAGCAATGCATGTCACATCTTTGTGTCTGAGAATTCTCAGTAGGTCTGCTTGAGTTATAGCACATCTTGAAATGAATCTTAAAATTATGCCAACAAAGTTAATAATGCTTATTTTAATAACAGGTTTCAGAGCTTTCTGAAAATTTAATAAAATTACTGTAACTTTGATTAATGTCAATTAAGATATCATGCTTACATGCACAGACATGAAAAATAGATAATTGTTGCAAAAAAAAAAAAAAGGAAAAAGAAACCTCAAGCAGCTTCCTTTTTATGGCATACATAGTTGCATGAAAATCTACCCAAGCCTTTCATTAGCAAGTCTATATAGGTCATAACTCCCTCGTGACTCTGTTTTGTTTTTTATTCAATTATTTGCTATTAAAGGAGACTTCTTAGAAGCTTTCCAATAGGTTTAGATCCATGAAGACAGTAGAGGTTTTCTTTCAAATCATTACACTATTAATACTATTTAATACATCTCAAATTTTAACTCAGATGTTTAAATTAATATGCGTTGGAGGAATAACTGCAGTGTTATGGTAATTCTGACCATTATTACATCATTTTGTAAATATTAATATAAGTCTGCTATATACCAGGTACAATACTAGGCATGTGAAGAATAAACAGGCTTTGTTCTCCAGGAGCTCAAATCTCATGGGGCATAGAGGGAGGCTATTAAGTAAGTGTGCAAAGAGCTTTGCTAAGGAAAGTTGGGTTCACTTTGGGTTCACAGTGGAAGGCAAAGTAAATCAGAAACGCGGGGTCCACAGACTTCCAGGAGTATGTGATATCTAAGCTGAAAGCTAAATGAAGAATAAGAGTTTAAAGAAAGAAACAAGTGTGGTTCAGAATAAGAGATGAGCACACACGAAGGCCAGAGAGGAGTGAGAACTTAGTGATTCTAGGTACTGTATCCGTATGGCTGGAGCCAGAGAAGCACTTACCACTAAAGCTAACAAAGCTTCAGTGTTGGGGCTCTGTACTTGCACCAGGCTTTTCCAAGGGCCGGGAGGAGCCCTCACGATGGGTTCGAATGTTTATCTAGGTACAGGAAGTGTTAACCTAGCAGGACTGAGACTGCCATCCATGGAAAGGCCTGCTTGCAGGGTTGGCCCTTGACTGGCATCTGGGATCTTAGCTTTCAGAAGGGTCCCTACCATTCCATAAATGATGAGTAGCTCACTGCACCTGAACTGTTTGTACAAATAAAATGGTTTATGCTGAATACTTGCTTTCCTTCTAGGAGTTTGGAATTTTGGTACATTTTGGACAGAGGGTGTCTATATGACCAGCTCCCAATAAAAATCTGGGCACTGTCTCTAATGAGCTTTTCCAGTGGAAATTTCACAGTTGGTACAATTTGTCGCTTGAATAATTAAGCTTGTCCTGTGTGAATGCACTGGGAGCGAACATTTGCTCCCAGTTTCCCCTGCACTTTGCCCAATGAACCTTTTCCCTTTGCTGATTTTGCCTTGTGTTCTTTCATGTAATAAATCACAGCCATGAAGCTGTGAGTACAATTAAATGCTGTCGATTAAATATCCTATGAATCTTCCTAGCATATTATCAAACCTGGGAGTTCTTGGAGACCCCCCAACATTATGATTTTTAAGGTGTTCACCAAAAGTAAAGCAGTTTTTCATTCCTTTTCTCACAGAGGAACCCCCAAATTGGCAGCCTTTTAGTTCTATCAAATCTGGCTCCTCCTCTGGCTGGACAGGGTGGCGTGTGTAACTAGACGTTAAGTTGGAGAGATGTGCAGCAGGACGGCCACTGCAAACATCAAAACATATGGCAGAAAGATGTGTCATTTTTATCTGTAAATACATCCACATGATTTTGGACATAAGTAAGAATAATGCACTGTTGCTATTACCTTAAAAATAATAGAATAATTCCTGTAAAAAAACAGCTGAGAGAGGAAAGGGGAGACCAACATGAGGTCTTTTAAGGCCTCTATAGGTCAAAACCAAACTGTGTACATGAAGTTTGTTTTATAAAGTCTTAGTGGTTGTTAAGACATTTATGAATCACTCTAAATACAGTTGAGTAACATATTTACTAAGATCAGCCATGTAAAAATCTCCATCCTAGTGCAGTGGATGCTGTGGTGTGCTCTGCCAGCTCCTCTTCAAGCCTGAAACACTTGTTCCCCCAGCTGCTGCTAAGACTACTGGTTGCTGACAGCTAAGAGCTAAATTCCTCTTAGAAATTGCCTGGTCAAAATGAAGCTGCTTTCTCCAAGGTTATGACTCCTTCCTGGATGCCTGCTTCATCCAATGACTGTCCAAGATGTGGGTAGAAGAGCCCAGCCTCCTTCCCTGAATTTGGGGAAAACAAAGTATCATGCAAGCTCTAGAGCTCCCTGTGGTATTGGCTGAACCTCTGTTGCAACTCCATCACTGTTCACCTTCTCTCTCTGCTCAATTGTGCTTTCTTCACTCCCTCCCAAGTGATGTTCCCAAGAGGAGTAGTCAGTAATCTGCCTGCAAGCAAATCTCCACTTCAAAGTATGTTTCCTGGGCAAAATGACCTAACACAGACAGTACTGATGGACTGATGTTGTTCTAGTCTTGAAATAACTTACAATTTAATAGGGAATAGAGATAGGGCAAGAATATCTAGCCCATGAAACCAGGTACCAATGAAAAAAATAAATGAATAATAACCTACAATGTAGACTATGGCAAGCATAACAACAGGAATACACAGTTCTGAGGAGGAAGAAATAAAACTTGGTTTGTTGAATAAAAAGGGGTCTCATGGTAAGTTAATTTTGGACTATTCTTTGAAAATTTAGAAATCACTGACATTTTCCCAGAGAGTGTCTTTGCCATTTAGGCAGAAACAATAGTGGGAACAAAGCGAATGGGCTATAGGTGTATATTGCCATTGTGAATGGCCTAGAGGGACAGATGGGGGGCGGGGAGGGCGGTGTATATATGGCTGAGAAGGAAGGTAATGGCCAAATTGTGGAGGCTTGTGAATGCTACAGGAAAATTAATTTTCTAATAAGCCATGGAAGTCATTGGTTGGTGTTCAAACACTGGTGTGATATATTCAGACTGGGTTTGAAGAATGGGCAAGGAGGGAAGGCAGACCTCAGCATACAGCTCAAGAGTCTTCTTTGGTTCTAATCAACTCCAGGACTGCCATTCAGGACAGGAAGCCATAACATAAATGCCAAGGATTCTTAGTATGACTAACAGCAGACTAGGGGTGAGGAACTGGTCGGTGATGTTTCTATCAAAGCACATTCAGATACAAAATGAAGAAACACATCTAGGTTTGAAGAATGAAAAGCAGCTGTAAAAATGTTCATGGAGTTTCAGGCAGGCTGGAAGTCAGTGCATTATATAAAGAATCATACACAGCTTCTGGTTCATGGTCGGAAGGTGAACATGAATAGTGATAACAGGTTGGAAGAATTAGAAAGGGATAAAGGCCTGAAAGTCGTGCTCTGAACAAAAACAAATTCATTAGTTATCTAAAATGTATAAACAATTAATAAAACAAAAGCCCAAAAGTGACCTAGCTGAAGGAAAGCAGTGGGCATTGTGGCTACTACAGGTGAGAAGACAGAAACTATAGGCTTTCAGAAGAAAAGGAAAGATATGGGCTGACAGTGGTGTGACCGAAGGTAAAATGTAAGTAATACTGATTTGTTAGGTTAAAATAATAAATCAATGATTGCTCTTCTGTTTTCTAAACAGGACTCAATGCCATCTTATCCCAGGAAATGTGTAAGAATGTAGAAAATGTCATGAAAGACAGACACAACCATGACTGGTCGCAGCATGGAATTGGAGGTCAGTTTCACAAGAGACCATGTGGAATTTTCTATGAGCGCCAGAGGGAAGATACTTCCTGGCTGGCTGCTGAGCTATCACAGCCATCGGTGATGCTCTCAGTTGAGGCAGGTGGCCCCTGCTAGCAGGACTCAGATAGTAAAAATAGCAACATCACCTCTACGCATGGCTCTCATCTATTCACCGACATTTGAGCCATAATGTCACATGAAAGCTGGGACTGATCAAGCCTCAGATCCAGGCTGGACGTGCTGCAGGTCACCTAATTAGACAACGAGGAGTTGCTTCAGTGCTAGAGCCTGTCTCTCCCTGTGCTCCTCTGGAGTACACAATTAAAAATTCACACCCGGTTATAAAAACAGAATGACACCGCTTTCCTGAATGACTTGAATCCAGAATTATTTCACATACTCTTCACTGGAGTGACTAAAGCAGAAGACTAACTGTCCGGCTGTCCCAAGTATATGACCCTGGTCACTGAGTCAGCCAGTATTATAGCCTCTCCCTCAAAATTCTCCTAAAGCTCAGAGATCTTTAGCCAATAATTCTAGTGAAGATATGTTCACATGTGAAAATTTTGCTAGGTCATTGCTCTGTGGAAATGAGCTTGACTATGAACAATTTCTAAGAGAAAATGTTAAAAATGAAGTAATAAAATTTAATAAAACCTGAGTGATAAAGATGAAATTCCATACAGTGAAATAGTGACCAATGATGTGGTGGTCAACTTTGTTTGCAGAATGACTAGTCAGAATTCCTAAAATGGAGGAAACAGGTAGCCAAGAATGTTTTCACAGTGTAGTGTGCTCCCTATATTCAGCTGACCCTCGAACAACTCGGAGCTTAGGAGTGTTGACTGCCAGCACAGTCAAAAAAACACATATATCTGAACTAAGTTGTCTTTGCATATACACAGATCCTCAACCGCGAATCAAAAAACCTGTATAACAGAAGTTTAAAAGGAAACAGAAAAAAAAAGTTTTGGTCTCTATGACAGGAGCTAAAACAATTTTTAGGAGTCTTGGTACATGACTAACCTAGTAGTTATTCTACTCTGTGGTATTCTGACTTATGTCACATGACTCAGGCCCATAGGATCAGATGGCAGGGGTGAGGGGCCCGCCCTCCACTGGCTATTTCTCAGAAGGTCTTTTCTCACAAAACTCTTCCTCTTTTCTTCCCCCTGGATTGCCAGATGTTTTGTTCCTTGGAAAATAATACTAAATGGCTTGGTTATGTTGGTCTATTTCCTTCAAATTTATAATTAAGCTACCCTTCAAAATAAGTTCAAAAGCTCAGCGGGCAAGAAAACTTTTTTCCTTCAAGCTGAAAAATATTCTTTCATGTTGCCCATATCCACAAACTAATTGCCCTGCTAGCCACAACTGGGCTCTCCCAGGCTCACCTGACCCTACTCCACCCTTCAGGAAAATTAACAAAGATGGAACATGCACACGCCTGGCATACATTACTGAAATGTGCAACACAACCACCAGTATGATGAAAAGACTGATTATTGAACAGTCTCACACAATCATTGGCTGAGACAGATTTGGCTTAATTATTTTACATCTAAGTTTCATTGACATACCAAATGCTGCATGTAATTTCAAACTCAAGCTACCAAAAAATCAGAAAAACAGAGAAACATTTATTAAATAAATACTATGTATCTTGGAAATTATATAATCTTCTCTAACTCAAGCGCTACTGTAAGAAACTGCATTTCTCTGACTTTCTCATTCATTTTGTTCTAGTATAATTATTATTAATAGAGTGTTTAAGAGGTTGGGTGGTAGAGCCAGACTGTTTAGGTTTGGATCTTTAATCTTCCACTCACTTACTGCACAACCTTGAGTAAGTCACTAAAACTCCATATGCTTCAGTTTTCCCACATATAAATTAAGAATAATAAGAACACCCATTTCATAAAGTTCTAATATAGATTGAAAAGTTAGCACTCACAAAGATTTTAAAAGTTTGTGGCACACACTACTATTGTTCCTCTTCACATGTCCATTTCTTCAACTAGATTTTGTTTTGTTACTGATTGTTACCTCTGGGACTTACACACCTGCCACAAAATAGGCGTCAATATATAACTGGATAAGAGAATGAATTCGATTTAATCTACATACTAGCTCTTTGAGGTAGATATCATTATCATTATTTTGTATCATAATTGAGAAATTTGCATCTTCAAAAAGAAATTCATGTGGAAAACGGTATAGAGGTTCTTCAACAAATTAACAATACGACTACCATATGATCCAGCAATTCCATCTCTGGGTATATATCTGAAGGAAATGAAATCACTATCTAAAAGAGATACCTGTACCCATGTTCACTGCAGCATTATTTATAGTAGCCAAGACATGGAAAATACCTAAGTGTCCATAGATAGATGAATGGATAAAGAAAATGTGATATATGCAATGAAATTTTATGAGGTCATAAAAAAATAGAAATACTAACATTTGTGACAATGTGGATGGACCCTGAGGGCCTTATGACAAGTGAAATAAGTCAGGCAGACTCATAGAAAACAGAACAGATTGGTGGTTGGCAGAGGCGGAAGGTAGAAGGTAAGGGAAATGGGTGAGGGTGGTCAAAGGACACAAGCTTCTAGTTATAAGTTCTGGGGATGTAGTGTACAGCATGGTGACTATAATTAATACTATATTGTATATGTGAAAGTTGCTAAGAGAGCGGATCTTAAAAGTTCTCATTATGAAAAAAAAATTCTTCTGTAACTATGTAAGGTGACAAATGTTAACTAAACTTATTCTGGTGATAATTTTGCAAAATATACAAATATCGGAGCATTGTGTTGTATATCTTAAACTAATACAAAGTTACATATCAAAAAAAAAAAGGAAGAAGAAATGCAGCTAGTAAGTAGCAGAATGATGATTTGAAATCAAGAATCCATGATTTCCCACAGAGTCCATGTATCACACAGAGAAATTGAGTATAAGGCCTTGCTATTGAAAAACAACTGCTTCACTTGGGGAAATGTCCAACGAATACAGTTTAGTACAAAGTGTTTTTATGTTATGTTTCATTTTAGAGATTCTCATTGTAATTTGGTAATTAGGTTTCTCATCTTCAGACTTCTATTTCAAGCATTTGTTCTATTGCTGTAATGAGTACATCCAAGTGAAGTACAGTGAGAATCGGGGTTTCTCGTAACAAACTGTGGTTGAAAAAGGAGCCCCTGGAGTGAAACAGAAGAGCGGGAACAAAAGAAGACGAAAATATGGACAGCCTTAGGAGAATGGTCTTCACAAAGTGGCGAGATATCATGTTACCCACACCAATGCTTTTCTTAAGAGAGAGTTCAACATGAGAGATATGGGATTCAAAATTAATATCATCCACACTGAGTCTGTTCTAGGAAGAATGCCCAGCTGTCACACGAAAGTCCAACCTGCTCTGTCGGTCTGCCTCAGACACTAGAGAGAAGAACTTGGAAGAAGCTGAAAGGAACAGAGTAGATGAAAAGAGAACAGATTAAAAATATAGGAAGAAACCTACCATGTGATGCTCCTGAAAAATGCCCATTACAAGATGCCTCTGTCACATTTCACAGATTAGCCAAAGAGAGGATATTCTCCTTTGGCCTAAGGAAGCTGACTTAGATTGACTAAATAAAGGGCACACTGCATTTAAGATATTCTGAAGCTGGGAGGTTGAGTATTTGGTGCTTTTAAACACAAACAGTTGAAATACACTTTCAAGTTGCATCAGTCTGTTTTGAGATAGGAACCTTACAATATGTTCTGCACTCAAAGGATTATATGATTTCCTGCTTATTAAAGTAATTACAGAGCAAAAAGAAGCCCATTCTAAATAACACGCTTTTTACATATAAACACATATGGTGAAATCATATGTCATAATTTTATTTTTAAAATTAAGCTCTGCTGTTTCTACTTCTCAAATTTATAATAGTCTTAGTCCTGTTATTGCTGAGAGGTTATTAACATACTATTTATAAAGATTCAGTTCTAATTCTAATGTGCATATGCATATATGAGCTATGAATCAGGATCCATAATTCTTTTCTAATAAATCTATAGCATCTGCTGGAAGTGCACTCTAGGTAAGTATACTTTACTGCTCTGCCAAAGCAATTAATTAGCTAAAGCTATACATATTCCTGCTGGTGCCATCAGGAGTCATAGTCAAACAAGGAGGAGGATGTGGCAGATGGCAGAAGTGAGCAAAAGGGTACCGCATTGATAACAGAGATCAGGACAAAGAGAGGTAAAATAATTATTTGTAGGCCCAAAATATACCTGCAATTCATAAAAAGCAACATTCTAATAAAGTGACAGAGATGAAGTAAGAGGTCACACTCTTCTGCATAGTTCTCAATGGAACAAATATTTCATACTCCTAGAGAAGGCGGTTAAAAAGTCAAGATAGTGTATGGTGCTAATCATACAAAGTTAGTCATCTGATACTTGAGTAATGTTCTTCCTCACTCCTACACTGCATTCCTCCCACCTAGACATTCACACACGCTTGCTTTCACACATGCTCTGGAAGTTACATGGATGCAGTTACACAAGTACAGATATGTGTGCATGTATATTATATATGTATATATACACATATGCACATGCATACACACATTTACTTTATTATATTAATGGAAATTATGAAAGCTTTTCTAAGTTATGCACTTGAAATTAAGAACTTAAAATGTGTGAATCTCAAATTAATAAATTTAAAACAGTGTATAACGTCTAAGCAAGATAGAAGATGCATGCTTAGCAATTAGTAGGCCAGGGTCAGGGAGAGCTTGTGCACACGCAGCTGTATGTAGGAAGGCAGCTAGTTAGCTGGTAATCTCAGTAAATCAAGTGGAAGTCACTGGAGCTTTTCAGCTTCTAAGTGTCTGGTGTGTGCACGTGCGTGTGTGTTCACTTGATAGAAATGAAGATGAGAGGTGAAGAAAAGAAAAAGCAGGTGGGGTAAAAAGATTAGAAAGTTAAAGGAAATACTGTGAAGATCTTTACTTTTGTAGAAATAATTAAGAGCCATACTTTGTATAAGATTGTGAATAAAATTATTTAAGGGAAGATAGAAAATAAGAACACATAAAATTAAATCTATGGGATTTTCATGGTTCACTTTCCAAAACTGTCTCACTTTTCTGGTCATTGAAAAGAACAACTAACTCATAACCAGGGACTACTAAGTATGGACAATCCTCCATATTAAAGCCCAGAGAGAGCTAATTGGTTAAAAGCAGGAAGATAATTGAACAACCAAACTTTCAGGTGCAACATCATGAATACCATCCTATGTTATAGGAGGGAGAGGGGAAGAGGGAGAGAAGAGAATATGATAAACCAGATAAAAGAGAGTTTTTCTTCCTAGGCTCTTAACTTTGGAAGCTATTTCAAGATCCTAGTGACTAAAATTTAAAACAATAATAATACTAACAGCAAACATTTAGTGTTTACTAAGTGAAGAGCAGGCACTTCTAAGCACTCTTAATTATAGCAACTGGTGAATTGTTATCCTTGTAACAACCCTGTGAAGTAGGTATCATTATTATTGCCTTTTTCCTGGTGAGAAAAATGAAGCATAGAACAGTTAAGTGTTGTGCTCAAGGTTCGTCAGTATTCTTTGTGAAGTAGAGATGAACCCAGGCAGTCTGGCTCCACGTTATGCCACCCACAGCAATGACGATGACTGAGCACTTACTATGCACTAGAACCTACTCTGAACAATCTACTTATATAACTTAATATTTTCTTGCACCCTATGAGAAAGTACCTCCACTTTTTGGATATTTGAAAACTGAGGCTTAAAATCTGCCACAGTAATACATCTAAAGAGCAGAGATTGGACTGAAACCTAGATCGGTGAACTGTCCAAGGACCATCAGGTGACAGAAGTCCCCAGTCCTTCCATAATCTGCATCACCATCTCTCCACTACAGTTTATTTCACATATAAAATTTTATATATTTCATATATAATCTGTTTATGTCAATTGTTTATGTCTTATAAGTAACTAATATGTCAGTACAGTATAAATAACTACATATATACTTATAGTGTGTACTAAAATATATTTTATTGTCAGAGATGGGATATCTAAAGAGTTTACAATACTCTATTCTATTCTATTATATTCTAGAAATTTCATTTAGCTGTGAGTTTATCTTACTTTTAGGAGCAATTATATATAAAATAAATATACTGTACTAAGACTGAGTCGCTTTTAATAAGAAAAACAGTGGTATAACAGAAGAAACAGTGAACTAGATGCCTGGTTCTGAATTTCTGTCTTGATTATCTCAGTAGCTAGTTAAAAATAACATTTAAATCTACCCATCATTGAATAGCTATGACCATGCTTGATACTGGCAGTCCTTCACGTATATTAATTTTATTCCCCACAACAATTTCATGAAATAAGTAACTAATCCAGTAGTAAAAAAGAACAGGGAAAAAAAGAAAAGAAAAATAACTGTCTTGACATTAATCAAATAAATGACAGACAAACTACAGATATTATTTTGTCCACTATCTTAGTAAAAATAAATTGTAATATATTTTTGTCTAATATTAAGGAAGATATGGAAACTTGTACTTTTAGTACCACTTATTAACTGTTCATAAGTTAGTTAGTCATTAACTGTTGGATAAGTTAGTTAACAACTCTGGGGTAAAATTTCTTCACATTCAATTCTTCAATTTCTTTTTGTATAAGGAGAGCAATAATACCACATATCTTACAGACTGTTGCGAGAATTAAATATGCTAATTCATGTGAAAGCTTATTCATAAGAGTACCTAGCACATAAGAACCCAGTAAATGTTAACTATCCCACACTGGAATATAAACAGGAATTGTTTCAAAACCCACAGAGAGGGTCATTAACAATATTCCATTCCTGAAACTCACTCTATTCTAAGTAAAACACACAAAATTTTGGAAAAACACAAATCTACCTATTTTCACAATGTTTACAATAGCAATAAAATGTGGGGAAAAGGAAATGCCCAACACTAGGAGGATTACATAACAATATGTTGTATTTTCCTCAGTAGAAAGATACACTAAAACAGTGATCTTAACTTGATCTTAAAGTCTTTATATTAAAGACTATGTAAAATATGGAAAATTTAAGCCATAATCTTAAATTAAAAAAAAATAGGTTAGCAAATTTCACATGCATGTTTATGTTTATATTTTTATTTACATATCACTATGATGGATAAAGATACTTTGGATGACAGATCTGAAGGAACTCATTTCCTGTTTAGAAAAAAAAAAGCGCAGCTCGCTGCCAGCATTAATTTACCATCATGCATAGGAATGCTGCGTTTTCTAGGATTTGACATTTTCAGAATTGGGAATTACTATATTTTTTAAACGGAAATACCACTACTAAAAATAGAATGCTATAAATAGAATGATATCATTTGTTTCCAAAGACTATCGATATACTGGAGTGATGTGAAAGTAATAATAAAAGTGAGATATTTCATGGCAACCGTTGGGGGTAAGGTTAGCAGGACTGTAATCAGCCATCTCTCTCAGGGTAAACACTGCAGCTGCAAGTGCCGCCAGTAAATGTTCTCGGGGCAAACGGAAAATGGGTTGAAATTATAATGGTAGTTTCACTTGGTTGGTAGAATGATAAGTGTGACCATTTCCTTGCCAAAGGTGTTCCAGTCTCTGCACTATTTATGTTGAAACACACATATAGTGATACTTGCTGTTATTTTCTCTACTCTCTTGTCTCCAGCCCCACTTCACTCAGCTTAACCTTGATAAACCAATAAAGAACATTTTTTGAAAAGACTGGGATTAACTACAGACATCATTTCTAGTTTTTTCTTAACCGAGTGACTATTTGTAAAAGGTCTGAAAATAATTTTTTATATTTTCTATATTTGAACTCACTTCCGAGATTTTCATAATAAATCTTTTCTTTGGCAATAGTTCTTACTAAGGTTGCTAAGTAGCGTGAGCAATATAAACAGCTTGTAGACAGAGCTTAGGAATCGTGTATCTCCAATATTTAAATCACCTTAAAAAAAATGACTAGTAAAACATGAAAGGATTCAAAGAGTAGGAAAGGAAGGATTATTTGAACAATTCCTTATTTCCTGTCTTTGAATACCAAGCCTGCTTGCCTTTTCATAAAAGACATTAATAGTGTAAGAAGGTTTTCATCATTTTAAATTACATATCAGTTAATGGAATTCCCACTACAGAATCACACGCATTTATCTAATTTTTGACAAAAGGAGAAAAGAAAGATTAAAGACTTTTTTATAAAGTTTTTTTAAAAAATGCCTTGCTTCTACCTTCTGCATAAAATAGCTATGAAGGTTAATGAAAAACATTATAAACACCTATGAGAATGTCATTACTACAGAGAATATTTCCCCCTAACTCTTAGCATAAAAATGGTGTTGGATTCCTTACTATTTGTCATCAAGATGCATGTGTTATTCAGACTTGTTTTTTCAATACCTAAAATGTGCAGCAATTTGTGAGCAATCTCAGCCAATCAGAGAAATAAATACTTAGAGCAATTTCCTAAATACTGTATTATTTACTATCTTTCAAAGGTTGGAGCTCTTTGATCAAATCACATGAACTTTCATTTTCGACATGTTATATGCTGAAAGCTTTATCCTAAACTGCATGTACTTACAATAAAAAGCCATATTTCATTAATCATTATAGCAATGTTCTTTCAATTTTTTTTTTTTTTTGTATTATGGTATTTTTCCATTGCTGGATGATATTTTGTTTTTAGTGGATGAATATTTTCATGCCAAAGCATTTGACAACATCCCAGAAAGAACCTCATGCTGAATATTTTCTAATTCTTCTATTGTTAAGTTTCTTATTCTTCAAAGCTTTGAAGAGATTTACAATTAAACATTAAAGATGAAATCTGACTTTCTACCTACACAGTCTGCTAAACTTTACTGGATGTTTAAGTAAGCAAAGAAGTAAAGGTGGAAGTCATACTTTCATGCAATAAATATTTATTGATTCCTTACTGTTCAAGGCAGTGAATATATAGCAAATAACATATTAAATAAGACAGACATACTTCCTCTCATGCAACTTACATTCTGGTGAGTGGTGTACGGTTCTTTTTTGGAAGCTCTAAAGTTAAGCGCATTCATAAACGTGTAGAAAATTGACCACAGGCTTTCTTCTTGCTGCTGCAAGAGTTGGAGGAGACTTCACTGTTCCAACCTACATATCTTTCTGTTTTTTCTTTTTTGTGTAACCTCAATATAGAGGGCGGGGGGACAAGAATCGTGTTGGAAGACGTCATGGAGAGAAACTGAGCCCAGCCAATCAGAGGCTCCTCGCCCCCCCCGCCCCCGCCCCATGCTCTCCCCGCATTTTTCTAATATACAGTCCCTGCCCACCGTGCCCCCACGCTCAAGGAGGTAGCCTTCATAGTGTAAGGTGTTGTTGAGACCATATGGACTGTATATGTGACTAAACCCAGATAAAGCTTCTATAGAAACTTTTAAGATTCTGGCAGGCAGATGTGGATTTTTACTTTAGTTAAAACTGCCACCTACCAATCTGGCTGGAGTGGTTTGCCTTTCTTTTTGCTTTCCCTACCCTCTCTGTATAGGAGGTGCTTTGCAAACGGACAAACAGAAGAAACGTTTTATTTTCCTCTCTTTTCTCAAGCTCCAGTCAATTGCTAACAACTGCAGAGAGGCTCACATGACATAAGGCTGATTCCCATGAGCTCTCAGAGTGCAAATCCATCATCAACCTAACAAAAAATGCAAACAAGCGAAACCTGTGACTGGCACAAGGGTTAGGGGAGGCAGGGTCAAAGTGTGTCTCCGAAAGCCAAAGATTTTAATATTATCAGCTATTATGATTGTTTTTCCCAATGTTTAATCCATTAGCCAAAGAGTAATAGTTTACCATACTCTTCACTCATGTATATTCCTAGAGCATGGTCCCTGCCTACTTCGTGCTGTGCCAAATACAAAGAAATACAGTGTAAAAGTTATGACCTCTGCCCATAAGTAGTTTATGCCCTAACGCTGGAATCTCTTATAGACCAAAAAAGGTGAAAACAATGTAGCAAAAGCTCAAGGGAAGCTATTTGTTTTGCAAGTTGCTGTCTCCTCTTAGTCTTCGAGGTATGTAAGTGATGAATAAATGACGCCTAGAAACACTATGATACAAAAAGAAAAAAGAAAAGAAAATGAGAGCTGCTAAGATCTACATATAATTAAGTTCAGGCAACACAAAGAAAATATTAAAATGGAAGGACAAAGCAATCAAAGAGGTTTTCTGTGCCCAGAAAGTCCATCTAGACCAGAGACCTAGACTTAAAACGTGTGTGAATGCCAGACTACCCATCTAGAGCCAAAACTTGTTGGAAGGACAGGATAAGAACAGCGGTGCAACCACTTACTTGCTCAGCAAAGGAGTGGCAACAATACAAAAGAGCAGGAGGATGCATTCAGAGGCTGAGGATCCACTCACTGCCAGAACTGTTGTGGGCACTGGTGCTAGATACAAAGGCCAGGAAAATAGGAAAAAAAAAAAAAATCTCTATTCTCATAGAGTTTAGGTTCTAGGTTTCTGACAGTGGCAGTTTTCAGGAGCCAATAAAATGGAATGATAGAATAAAGGATGATGCCAGGTTAGAGAGTTAAATAGGGTGAAGGGCCTAACTTGCAAAAGTCTGGAAAAGCATAATTCCCTCCAGCCAAAGATATAATAATCAAAATATTATTCTTTTAATTTGTTCCTTGCAAAGGCCATACAATAGTACCTACCTTGATATGTTACAACAGAAAAGTAAATATGATGAAAATACAGTGAAGAAAAGGAAAAGCTATTGGAGAAGGTGTCCAAGAAGTGGGTAAGGGCTGGATTACATAAACCTCGTATAGAATGAGTTTGGAAATTATCCTACTAGATTTTGGAATGGCTGGTGGACTTGATGCAAGGAGAGCAACAATAAGATTTACAGTTTAATAAATGATCCTAGATGTAATCATTTGCATAAAATGCTTTTTTCCATCAATTTTTTTCACCACCCGCAATTCTAATGTTTGTTTCTTACTGTGCATAATAAATATATTGAAGGTGGTGGTTGTTACCAACTGGCTTCCTCAGGATAGTCTTAGTTTATGCCCTTTCGTTGTCCAATGCTATTATCAACAGTACTCTCATTCACTCTCAAATATATACTGGTATGGACCAAGGTGGCCAAACTTTTGCTGTAAAGCGTCAGAGAGCAAGTATTTTAGGCTTTGCAGGTCGGAAAACAACTTAACTATGCCTCTATAGCACAAAAGCAGCCACAGACAATATGTAATGAATGTGGCTGTGTTCTAATAAAACTTTATTTATGGAGACCAAAACTGATTCATATAATTTTAATGTGTCACAAAATATTATTCTTTTGATTTTTTTCCAATCATCTAAAAACATAAAAATCATTCTTAGCTCACAGGCCATATAAAAACAGGTGGCTGGATTTGGTTCATGGGTTGTAGTTTGCTCATCTCCCATGTAGATGATAACTTAGATGGTGACCCTTATGGTAACTAATATTTATTAAGAGCTTACTATGTGCCAGGCAATCCTCACAACAAGTTTATGTGGTAAACAGTGGCATTTTATGTGTTTTGCAATGCAGAAACAGAGGCACAAACAGAGGCAACCTTAAGGAACTCACCCAAGGTCTCCGCGCTAATAAGTGGCACAAAGCCTAGGTGGAGAGCCACATTCTTAACCACATCGCTAAGAATATCACAATACCCTTTGATTCTCATCCTCTTAACGGGCATTCCTCTTTCTGATATTTTTTTCTAATTCTTGCATATTTTTGTCTCTTTCTTCATTCCTCCCTTTTTATGCCTCCCTTCCTCTTCCTCAATCAAAATTACAATTATAACCAAGTAACATGCCTAAGACCAGAAACAAACCAAAATTTAGACTACACAGAATAAAGAACCAGTGCTTTCAACCTATATAATCGCTAAATATTTATAGTTCTTCAGAATTTTTAAACATAATTATTCCCCTCATATTCTTTAAATGAAATCTGTTTTCTCCCTAAGCTCTAGTTTTCTAGGTAGAATGTACATATTATCTACTTTCACTGTATTTCTCTTTTAACAACCAGTATAATAACAGTTGTTTTCTTTGCAATTGTCTTGTGAGCAAATTCCTAATTCTCTCTCACTTTCCTCATACCTGAGGAAATGGTGTCAAGTTAAACGAGGTCTGAATAAGTTACTCCCCATTCTTAAATACGATATGCTGTAGTCCTAGTGCATTAAACTGGGAATTTTACCACCATATTGAGGATTACTGGTTCTATATTTTAAACAACTCTCTTTAAAAATGAATTCTTGAAACACAGGTTGTTTTTAAATTAGGGGCTTTCAGTATTCTGTTCCACAATCTTTTATGGTTTTAAAGCATTTTATAAGTGTTTATTTAATGGTAGCTGTCTATTTTGATAGTACAGATGGATAAAAAAGAGGAGGGTACTTAATTCCAGGGCCACTTTCACTGTCAAAGCTTCTTACTAGCAACAAGGCAGCAGTAAACTCAAATAGTTTATAAATGTCAGCAAAACCTATGAAAAAAATTACTGCCCAAGTCATATTTTAGTGTCTTTTATTTGGAAAAATATATACTTTTTAAGGGAGGAGAAAAAAGATTCATTTTATTGTTGACATATGCTACCATTTTCCGCTAAATTGTTGTTAACAAATAAAAAAATAATAATATCAAGTTGAAGATGCTGATTTAAGTTGCTTATTCCACACCAATTTCTGAAAATGTTAGGGTGGCATTAAAATCAAAGATGCGTTTAAGGAGAACACGCACTTAGTTTGGAGGGATGAATGAGAACAACCTGTTTGGTTCATATTAAGCTTGTAGATTTATCAGCACCAGGCATGCAAGAGAAAGAGAGTGAGTGTTTATGAGCTCTCTAAAAGGATTGATTTTTACAAGTCTCTGATTTAGCTGGAAGGGGTACCTATATATTTAGTTGGCAAAAGGGTTAATGGATTCAACCTTTTGAAAAATGCACTTCTTTACATGCATATAACATGATGGATAGTTAACTGAATGCACATAAGTAAACATAGGTGAAAACAAATTAATTGGAAGGTATACGGTTTATTGTTTATTTTTTGTTGATAGATGGATCTCATTATTTTTCTTAGGCAGACAAAGCCATAACAGTTTCCAGAGAAAGGAGAAGTGACAGCTCCAGGAAACTGCTTACAGATGGACAGCCAGCAGGCTAAAAATATTACTTGTGTCCATCTCATCAATAAGCTGGCTCCATGAACAGTGGCAATTATTCTTTTCCTGCTTGTGCTGCCCTTTGAGAGGCATGAAGATGATTATTGATAACTAGGTATACAGAACAAAATATATACAGTAACACAAACTCATTTACTATAGCAAATCCATATCAGAGAGCACCGCTGCTTTTTATGCCATTATTTAAAGTGGCAATGTGTACCCATCAGTGTCTTAGAGCATTATGCTGATACTATTTTGTTATAATCCTATTAATTATTAATATTGCACATTTATTATTCACCTATATTTAGAGAGTCTGTATTATGTACTGCAAAGGGGGGAAGAAACATCACTGAGTTCTCAATCCTGCATGCATGTAAACATCACAAGAAATGGTCTTTATCTTTTCTTTAGCTGTACCAAAGAGGATCTTTCAGTTTTTTTGTGATGATAATATGAAAAAATATATAAAATTTTATATAAATCACACACTATCAAAGCTAGTTAAAGATCAAGAAATAAGATACATAGCTTTATTGTTTTTTTAATATGAGAAAAAAATTATAGTACCAATTACTGTGTGGAATTAAAAAAAAAAAAAAAAACCTTCTCAATTAAAGGCATTACAAAATAAATGACAGTTTCCAGGCATCAGTACAAAGCTGAAGGGATTTCAATGGCCTCATTACTTTTATTACCCTGCAGTGCTCAGCCAAATCTACTGCAAAGTTGTGTTTAGGCATAGGATCTGTGGCATTCTTGCAGAAATGTGGGCAATGGATCAGCTCACCTGAAATCAGTAGGACATACATGCAAAATTAGAGCATAGCAAATTGTATATTTAGACATTTATTCCGCTTTATGCAGATAAGAGAAAGGTATCAACCAGGAAAGGAATTGATATAAAAATAAAAGACAATTTCAACCATAATAGTCAATTCTTGACATATTAGATCATTTAGTTTAAGGTATCTGAAGCTATTCCCATTGCCTTTTCTTTTTGAATATTCCATTTCCTTCATTTATATTCTAAAATAGATGAAAATGATGCACATTTTTGGTAATTTCCACAAATGAAAGAATAGCAAAGTGATTTTTTAAGTCGGTCTAAATGAGAGAACATGCCCCATACTCGGCTAAAATTTTCAGATCTTTCCTGGGCTTGAAGGTCATAGTGATTAACTGTGCTGTATCATTCTAGAGTTGTGCAATTATCCAGTAACTAGGCATCCCACCCCGAGCTGCCATGACTTGACTAAGGGGACCTGTGTTCTCAGTTTTCCTAAATGTCTAGTCTCTGAGGACAAAAGAAAGGAGTTCATTCAAAGGTGAACTGTCTTGCTGAGTTTTAAAAAGCAGTAGATAATTAGAAAAAACAAGCAACAACTAAATATCTTTCACCTAATTCTCAAATTGTCTGCCCATTTTTAATTTCAATCTTGGAAAACTAATAGGTTTTTTAGTCTATGACAATTATTGTTTCTTTTTTATTTAAAAGATTCCCAGGGCACTAGTATCTGAAAAGAAAATATTATCCATTCAACACTACCATAGTGTTATTATATTTTAAATTATGCATTCTTCTTATGCTGTCTTTTGTAATTTCATGAGAAAGGAACTAAATGCAGTGATGATTTAAGAGAAAGGGTACTTAAAACTTGCTGGAATTTAGAAAATGAGCTGTTTCTCTCACCTCTCTATGACGAAAGAAGACTGTAATTCTGTTGAGGTAGGAGGATTTTTTTTTTAATGAACAATACATAAGATAAACTAGGTGAAACAGTATTTAAAAAAAAATTTCACCTGAATTTAAGCCAAATTTGTAAATTATTTTTTCTAGTGGAAAACTAGAATCCAATGGCAAATTAATAAAGATTATTTACATTTGAATTATATTGATATATTCCATCAAGAAAATTCTTTGTTCATTATCTCAGAGTACTTTTAATCACAAGTGACAGAAACTCAACAAAACATAGGGGAAACTATTAGCACCTCTAATCAAGTAAAAAGAAGGGCAGTGATGGCACCAGCCCACTGGAACCAAGGATCCAGATGCCTGAATGCAGTTAGGATCCCTTCCCTCATCTCCCATTCTGCTTCTCACAGCTTTAAAGGAAACCCTGTGTGTGTGTGTGTGTGTGTGTGTGTGTGTGTGTGTGTGTGTGTGTGTGTGTGCGTGCCAGCCCATTGTAGATAAAGGACCCATTCCTTCCTTAATCACTGTGACTAGCAATCTGGGTCACAGGGAATCAGGTTTGCTAAGAGACAAAACTTCTCATTTTGACTCTTTGGCTAGGATGAGGGGAAAGGGAAGGAGTTCTCCCAAATTTAGAAATTCTATTCCCAGAAGTCTTGGGAAGAGAAAGGCACTACCTAACACATTTGCTGAACATTACCAGCAGACTAAATGTAGTCATATTGATATTTCAGGTTTCTTCTATATCTCTATAGTTTGATTATCTATCCCAATTATGAACATGATTAGAAACCAGGAATAATCTTGTAATACATTCACCCATTTTTCCTAGGTTATTGTCTAAGTAAAACTTAAAGAATAAAATTTGTTTGCTTGGACATACTCTTCCTCTACTACAAAGCCCTCTTGGTCTAATTTTCAATGTGGTTTCCATGTCTACTGTGATCATAGCCTTAGGCACAAATCCTACCAGTTACAGTCAAGGATTTTCATCTAGCTCTGTCCAATCTTACACCCACAGGCCTCCTCTACCAGTCCAATGACACAGCGGAAATTCCTAACTAGATCTCCCACATGGATTCTTTCAGTACCTTTTTCTTAAGAGGCAATGTAAAGTTACAGGAAAAACAAGGCTTTGATGCAGAAGACCAGTGTCTTGAAACTTATCTCTCCACCTGTATCTGATGTGATTGTATCTAAATCCCAATGATTTTCTTAGCCTGACTTTTTTATGTGCTCTTGTGAGGACAACATAAATACCATATCTAAAATGTGTTACCAAATATAAATGTTAATTATTTTTATTCACATCATCAATTTATTATACTACTTTTTTTATTTTCTTATAAACAGATTGTACTATCTTCCAATACTCTTACATTTGCAAGAATCAACCTTATAGTGGTTCTCTCCATCCTTAGGGCCTTTGTAATCTGGAAGGATAACAATTCTAACACACTAATCTCACCATTCCTAAAATCACATAACTGCCAGACTAATCCAGATTTAAAACTTTATGATTCTTGAACATGTTTTTCTCTTCATGCCCTTTAGATACACTCTCATATGCTCACCCCTGCACCCATTTTAAACCTTATCACAGAGAAGAGAATGAAACATGATCTAGTAATTCAATGAACTGAATCCACTCTAGAAAACTAGTCTTCACTGTCCATTAGGACTACACAAAGCATCAAGCAGTGAGCATTGTTTAAACAAGATAATAACACCTCCTCTCCTTGGGAAATTGCCAGGATCATAAATTCTTTGTCAAGGACTTCAGAAACTTAATGTAATGATTCTCCCTACATCTATCAACAGCCCAATGCCAAGGGTTCTGGTCTGGGAAAGATGATGTTTGATGGCCAATAAAATGTTGATGTCAGAGAAAAAGAAAAAATGTATGACTAAAATATTTGGTCTCTTGCTTTCAGTCATCAATCCACCTCACATTTTAAGCTTTTTCCTCTGGTTTGGCATTTTTGCCTACTTACTGTATGTTATATACATGTTGGGCAGTGCCCCAGGTGTTACACTTAAGAAGTTAATTTTTTTGCTCATTTCTCCACTTCATTCATTCAAGTTCTCCCACTCTTCCTATCTCTCCTTCCTCCTCTCTCCATCTCCCTTACTTCCTTCTCTCCTTCTTCCTTTGTCCACCTGCCTTACATCCTTCTCCCTTTTCCTCCATCCTTCTTTCTACTCTTCTTTCTTTTCAGTTTGCTTCCATTCTAATTTGAGTCTTCGCTTGCTTACTTTTTTCTATTCCCACATACAGATCATTGGAGTCAGAGATGTATCAATGGATTTAAGCCCCATATGGAAAGGCCTATCTCACACAAGCTTTCTATTATAAGACTTTTTTCCCTGATTTTTCTCATCTTCTTGTTAACTAAAAATGGTCTTTACCATTCTTTGAATGCTTCTAAATTCTTTTTGGTGGATAATTTGGGGCACTTACCATATTATGCCATCTGTTACAGTCCTGCATACTAATAGCTTATCATTTTTGTATAGTTTATCTTGTAAAGCTTATTTTTTTTGGTATTTGGGGGTAAAAGTATTTTATTAATATGATTTTTTAAATTTTTGTAACCTTTGTATTAGGCTGTCCTTTATCAATGATTATAATTTCTTTTGGTTAGTCATTTAATAATAATCCTATATAAATTTAGTATCTGCTCTCCAAGGACTTTTGCTTTCCAACAGAATCCTTAAAAAAAAGCAATCAAGGAAAATGCTTAAAAATATACATAAGTAATGTGTGTGTGTGTGTGTGTGTGTGTGTGTGTGTGTGTGTGTGCTTGTAGTCCATGCTCCTTGGCATTGTTTTCTTGGTAGGACATGCTTTCTCACACTTATGAAATGCTTGCAAAAGGACTGGATTTATGTCATCTGACTTCAGACATCACAAATAAAGTAATCATATGGGAGGTAGGCAAAAAGTATTAGCATGTAATTCTAACCCTTTCTTCTGAGAGCAATACAACCATGACTCATGACTAATTAAGTCCTGTTGTTTAAAAATAAGATAAAAATTATTATCCAAGCTGTTATTAATATGGTGAGGTTACATAGACAAACCCTTCCTGTACAAATCAAATACTAATTTTTAGATTTTGAGTACTGCCTGCAAATTATGTTCACAGGAGTGTACTGATTCAATCAAGTATAAACCTCGATTAGTGACACAGTATCATCATATACTAAAATATAGAGCATTTTTGTATTTCTTTTACCTCTCCATCTTTAATTCCACATTCCATGGAGAGTTACTTTATGTATTGAATATATATCTTCCCCGAACCCCCTTCTTTGTGTACTTATATCTACCTATGAAAAATACATGTTCTTGTTTTGTGTATTTTTTGTGTGTGTTTGTAGGTTTGTTTTATATATATATATAAAAGGTATATATATATATATATATACCTTTGAAACCACAGTATATATATAAAAGAATATATATATATATATATAAAACCACAGAATATATATATATAAAAACAGAATATATATATATATAAAGGTATATATATATATATATATATATACATAAAGGTATATATATATATATATATATATATATATATATATATACACCTTTGAAACCACAGAATATAAGAGTCTATGTGTTCTTACGAAAACTATTTTTACTAAAACTTATATAATATCCATGCAAATTGATAAAATTTGAATGTCATGAATCCCTTTTACAATTGCATCTTATTTTATGTGATTTTGCCATGTTTTCTCCGTTCATTCACTAACTGATGGTCACAGAGTGTTAACATTTCATTGTTACAGACAATAATGAAGTAAACATCCACGACATAGGTTGCTTTGTGCATATTATTTTCTTCGTGAAACTTTATTCTGTTTACTCTTTTTGAACACCTCTTTATTTGTAAGGAAAGGTCTTTTTTCTTATAACACTTCCTGATCTAAAGGGCAAAATATTCAAACAAATTAAACTGTGCAAATGAGAATATACCACTTCATTTTATCCATTATCAATATACATCAGATGTTTAAAAGATTCAGCATCTAAAAATACATGACGGGGGAAAACTATATATTTTTTTTAATTGAAAAGGAATTGCAAACTTAATAGTCACCTCAAAGAGAACTTGACTTCATCTTCTACCTAGGGAAGACATGTAATTCAGTTAGGACATGTGACAAATGTAATTAAACAATTCCCACAACAGTACTTTCAAAATAAAATGTTAACACAATAAATTTATAGTTTTTTTTTTCTATGAATGAGCTGCATAATAAAATAGTGGGGTACTACCGAGTCGGTATATCTCAAAGGTAGTTGAATTACATTAGGAAAGTAAAAATTTCTTATAAACTCAAGGTTTGGGGACTGCTACCAAAAAGAAGGTAGTAAAGATAAACACATAATAAACATAACTGTGTCACTAAATCAACTATTTAGTTCCATAGCCTCACATTACTATTTGTGCAAGCTTACACAATCATGACCTACTATCCTGTAATTGTGTATTAGAATGAGCACTCAACTAGAATTAGAAAATTAGGGTTCCAAACCTATCTGTGTCTCTTACAGATTACATATATCTAGAAAATCATTAAAATACTTTAGCCTCACATTCTTCGTCTTTTTTTTTTTTTTTATGGTGACACTGGTTAACAAATCCAGCAAGTTTCACTTGTACAATTCAACAGTATCTTCATCTTTAAAGTGAGCATAATAGTATCCACCTCACAGAGCTGTTCTGAGTATCAAATAATATGTGTAAAAATTCTATAAAATTCAAAGTAATATACAAAGAAAATTATTATTTAAATTACTGGTTATTATTGCCAAATTTTGAATGTACCTAAAGATATACAGACTACAGTCTACCACCTAGTCTGGTAGTCTGCTCCCACCTCACATCCACCACAAGCAGTCAGGAGTTGGGGGTAACTTATTGTCATGTGCCACCTTGGATTGCTTTAAGATTCTTCTTTTAGTGATACCACTTCCCCTATGCCTTGTAAGAAGCTAAATTCTATAAGTTTTATCTGCTTTTGGCCTTTTATTAGGTACCATTAAACCAGTGCTTCCAGGGAGGCCAAAGCTAAAATCATTTCATTTTCCTACATTAACTTAACCATTTTGATCAAATAATTTTGGTCCCATTCATTGTATCCCAACCCGTATCTTGGTATCATAACACCTAGTTTCTTCCCCAAGATACCTACTCGAGGAAGAAAAGAAGTGTGACTGACCTGTTAACAGAATGACCATTTGTAACATCATACAATGCTACAACTCAATGGCATTGAGTTGCTATTAATAAAAATTGTTCTTTCTGAACTCTCACATAGCTGTCTTTGAAGTCAGTAATAATCATTTTAACACAACACTTCGTTTCCTTTCTCCAAAAAGCTCTAAGCACCTGGGAGACATTATCTAATTAATCCTAATGCATGCAGAGAGGCTCTGAGGGGTGTTTAGGAAGACAAAAAAAAAAAATGTCTATAAAGTTCACCATGACTATCATTAAAATATTATCTGTTCAAATGAATAGAAAACCAAGCCTTTAGCCGCAGGAATTCACTTTAATTTAAATAGCTTGTAAAATAAAATGGATTTCTATTCACAATATTACGTGCTATAAAATTAACCTGATAAAATGGATTATTTCAAAGGCATTTCCTTGATATCTTAGTTATTTTGACTTATGTATTTCTCTTGACCCCAGCAAATGGACAAAAGAATAAGTATTTAAAGATCTTAATTCCTAAACCTCTCATTGATTCAGTAGGTACAATTGATTTTACACAGTCCTGGTCTGAACATTTAGACTTTGTATCATTTGAAATACTCAAGCTTTAGAAATATACGAACAATTAAAATGCTTTAAAATGAATTATATTTAAGAAATACTAGATATAATTATTTAAATAGCCCTACTTAAACTCAGAAATAAAGATGATTATAAAAATAAATAAATTTAGCTTGCCTTCTTTATGCTGAGGGCAAGGGCACAAAATGACCATAATTTAACTTAGTTAAACCCTTTGACTGGGAAAGTCAGGTTGTGGAACACAAAATGAACTTCATTTGCCAATCTCTTTCTAGGGTAGTTTTCCGAGGTAACTACTGAAACCCAAGTCAGGCTGAAGTGAACCTGCTGACCCAATCTTTCTCAGTAATGTAATGAGTATATTAAACTTGGAAAGAATGATACAGATACTGACCCTGCTTATAATGCAACTGGAGGATGGGACCCAAGGTCTCCTCATTAACTTCACTGAATGCAAGATTATATATTTTGCTTCTGTACACACTCCCTCTAGTGCTCTGACTGTTGCAAGGTAAGAAAGCTCCACAAAACTATAAATTCCCTGGGGCAAGGATAACATTTTACTCTACAGTTCCCAATTAACATATTGTTTGGCATAGTAGTTAATACATTCTGAATGAGGCCTGGATGAAAGCCTTGATGGATAGATAGATGAAGTAGCTACATCTATTGATATTGTCTCCAGGTATTCTTCAGAGGCCAAATAGAGCTCTGAAATGACTGGGGGAGATCTGGAACAATCACAGAAGGGTCACAGGAACTTCCAGAGCCTCCCTTGTATCTCAGGATATATATTGGGGAATGTTTCTACACATGGTTTCAGCTGAGAGTGCATAAGGCTCTACTACTTTTCATAATCATTTGTATTCATTTTTTCACACCTGTTATATGCAAGAAACTATGTTAGGCCTTGTGCAAACAAGCATATGACATAAAAAGAGCTATATATAAAAGTCCTTCTTTCTCATTTTAATTCTAGAATTTCTATAGTTATAAAAATGAAATAATATAGAGAATTGACTCAAAAATTCCCAAGGCTATGACAACTTAGACATCATTATTAACTATAATAAAGTGTGTTTTAAAAATTATACGATCTTATAAATGGACTAGTACTTAGAAAGATGTAATTTTCCTAGACTGAATCAAGAAGATCTGGAAAATCTAAATAGACTGATAAGCAGTATGGAAATTGTAATGATCATCAAAAATCTACCAAAAAGTAAAAGTCTAGGACCAGATGGCTTCACTAGTGAATTCTACCAAACATTCAAAGAAGATTTAATACCTATTCTCAAACTCTTCCAAAAACTCGAAGTGGAGGCAATACTTCCCAACTCATTTTATAAGGCCACTATTACTCTGATATCAAAACCTGGTAAAGATAACTAAAAAAAAGAAAACTACAGACCAATATCTCTCATGAACACAGATGCAAAAATCCTAAATAAGATATTAGCAAACCGAATACAGTAACATATTAAAAAGATTATACACCACGATCAAGTGGGCTTCATCCCAGAAGCCCAGGGATGGTTCAACATATGCAAATCGATTAATGTGATGCACCGCATAAACAATTAAAAAATAAGAATCATATGGTCATGTCAATAGATGCAGAAAAAGCCTTCAACAAGACACAGTATCCAATTATGATCAAAACACTTAACAAAATCAGTATAGAAGGAAAGTACAGTAACATAATGAAGGCCATATATTACAAATTCTCAGCCAACATTGGACTTAATAGTGAAAAACTAAAAACCTTCCCTCTAAGATAAGGAACAACTCAAGGCTGTCCACTATCGCCACTGTTCTTCAATATAACATTAGAGGTCTTAGCCAGTGCAATCAGGCAAGAGAAAGATATAAAAAGCATCCAAATAGGAAACAAAGCAGTAAAACTGTTACTATTTGCAGATGACATGATTCTCTATATAGAAAACCATAAAGACTCTACAAGAAAGAACGCTACTAGAAACAATAAGCAAACACAGTAAAGTCTCTGGATACAAAATCAACGCTCAAAAATCCATAGCATTCCTATACTCTAATAATGAAGTGTCAGAAAAAGAAGTGGAAAAAATGATTCCTTTTGCAATTGCAACAAAAAGAATAAAATATCTAGGAATAAATTTAACAAAACATGTGAAGGACCTATGTAATGAAAACCACAAGACCCTATTAAAAGAAATCGAAGAAGATACAAAGAAATGGAAAGATATTCCATGTTCTTGGATTGGAAGAATCAACATAGTTAAAATGACCATATTACTTAAAGCATTATGCAGATTTAATGCAATCCCCATCAAAATCTCAACAGCATTTTTTTAAAGAAATAGAACAAAAAAAGCATCAGATTTGTATGGAAGCACAAAAGACCCCAAATTGCCAAAGCCATTCTGAGAAAAAAAAAACGAGGCTGGAGGCGTCACTCTGCTCGACTTCAAATTATACTACAAAGCGGTAGTAATCAAAACGGCATGGTATTGGCAGCTAAACAGACACACGGACCAGTGGAACAGAATCGAGAGTCTACAAGTAAACTCATATTTATATGGGCAAATAATTTTTGACAAAAAAGCCAAAAACATACAGTGGAGAAAGGAAAGCCTCTTTAATAAATGCTGCTAGGAAAACTGGAAAGCCATCTGCAAAAGAATGTCTCTAGACAATGGAAGTATCATCTAGAAAATAAATTTTCTTCAAGTCTAGAAAAAAAGTGATTCAAATGTCAGGTTTGTTCATGAAAATAAAAGAGGCGAAAGTAAGAACTTAGGATAGGCCACAAAAATATTTTGATTCCTACAGAGTGTGGCCTAATATTCTTTTGAGTATCTTGGTAAACATCCCCCTTCAGAAGCAAGAAGAAAGCATCCATAGACGTATGGTGTGAAAGTGCTCCAATGGGGAAAGGAGGGGCAGAAGAGGACGCTGGAAGCTACTGAGCCACATACGTCAGAAAGTCTGATGTCCAATCCTACAACAGTATCAAGGACACTCAAGACTAAAGCAATATAATTGATAATGATACTCATGGCTGTATCATTCTGAAAATCCTCAAGTATACCCAAAGCACAAAGTTAAGTTCGGCTGGACATAATTAGTATTTGAATTGATTCACAGTTCTGGAATCCTGAAAAATGGGGAAGATGTTTTGGGGTCCATCAAAATAAGAAGTAACTCCACCTTTTAGGCAAGCCACTCTTTCTTTATTTATGTAGCAATAAGGTAAATATTGCTGGATGCCAAGAAACAGACTGATCAAAGATCTTCATTCTCTCTTTATCGTTGTTAAATCCAGTGCCAAAAATTAGCTGGGTATTCTACACACTGCTCCTGCTCTCTGCTTAAAGAAGAAATTGGTCCTTACCCAAAATATCTTGGGCACCAGAGCTAGTATTGTTCAGAGTCTTTAAGGGTGGATGAAAAATGAATTGCCTGGATTTACAGCAGAGCCTCTTAAAACACAGACTGGTAGCCAGAAAAGAAGCTTCATTTCCTATACTGTCTTCCTCGGTGTGATACTGTGTAGTCTATGACAACTCCCTTACCTCCTTAAGATCATGCAACTTGCTCTTCAACTATACAGTTACAGAGTAAATTTTGCCCCACTTTCTTCTACTCAATATTTTACTTTCTCTACATTATTGCAGATATACGAAAAGCAACTGTAGATTGACTATCAACAATGAGTCCAATACATGGGATTGGTAGGTAATATTTATAGTCACTGGTTGCAGATACAGCCTGTTTTTAGGAAAGGGCAGAGATCTGAGATAATCCATATTGAGCAGTGCAGTCAAAGTCTTGCAAGATGAAAAGTATGTCATGAGGAAAATGCAAAGACCTCCCACCTCACAAACTGGACTTACCTAAACGTTTTCCATAATAGTAATCAGATTGCAAAGGGTTAACTAGAAAGTATCTCATGAGGAAATGGAAGGAGTACAGGTAGTGGCCTTTTGCTCCAAACCTAAGATTGCTCATATAAGCTCTGTCATCTCTGACATATAGAATGAGTTTTTATAAAGCAGGGATGGCATTTTGAATAGCTTGCTATACCCTCTGTCATCATAACAGATACCACAGAACTATCCTACTCTACTTTTTGACAGTTTTTCAGCAAGAACTTCAGAAATAGGTTATAGAACCAACTCATCACATAGAGAGACTTGAGAGCTCAAAGTCTGCATTTCCATGCTCATGTAGCAAATATTTTCTCATAGCATTACACCTGTGGGTCAATGGTCTCCAACGTTTAGCATCCATTAGGACCATCTGTATAATGATTAAAACTCAGCCTGCTGGGCACCATTTACAGAGGTTTACAGAGGTCTGGTATTTTGCATTTTTAACAAGATCTCCCGTGTTTCTCATGCTACTAGTCCAGGGGCCATATCATAATAAGTTAGTGAATCTATGGAGAGATTCACTAACTACCTGACCTATGTATTACCCTTACCTCCATTTCTTCCTCCTTCCTTTTCTCTTCCTCTCTTCCCTCTCCCTTTCCATGAAATATTTTTGATTTAGAAGCTGTGTTCATGGCACAAGGATGAATAAAAAAATACTCTTTTTAGGGCAGTGAGAATACTATGTATGATACTATAATGATGGATGAGTGGCATTATACATTTGCCCAAACCCACAGAAGGCAGAACACCAAGAGTGAACACGAAGATAAACTATGGACTTTGGATGATGATGATGTGTCAATGTAGGCTCATCAGTTGTAATGAATGTACACATTGGTGAGGAATGTTGATAACGGGGTGGGGGGGGCTATGCATATGAAGAGGGGACAAGGAGAATCTGAGAAATCTCTGTACTTTTTCAATTTTGTTGCAAAATCACTCTAAAAACAGTCTTTAAAACAAAAAAAGCACCCTTCTTATACTTGAAGAGCACTTTTTCTCTACCAAATGTGTAGAATAAACTAAGCAAGATCAGCTCTTTATCACCTAATTCAAACTCTCCGCCTCTGAAATCTACTGTAATAAAAAATGTCGAAAGGGCTTATGCAGAATCAAGGGTCATGTGGTTAAGAAAGTTTGGGAAACTCTGGGTTAAGCAAAGTTAAATAAGTTTCTTTACTGGAGAACTTCTCAGAGTGTTAAATGATTTAATGTGCACTGCAACCCTCCAAGTACTAGCTGTAACAGTATTTTTTACAAAACTTGTTTCATTATGGAATCTTTTTGTGGTGGAACAATAGTGTTCTGGGAATACAATCTGTGAAATAGTATCATTTTCCTCAAGAACTCAGATAACTGATTGACTTACACTAGGTCGGATAATTTTTCTTTTAAATCACTTAAAAAAAATAATGACATTATTTATGTATCGGGATGTTGCATACGTGTGTAAAAAGACTGATTAGTTTTTAAGGTAATAACTCACTCCAATAGATTTAAGCCCACAATTGAAATCAGGTTTTATTGGACCTATTATTGAAACTAAATTCCTGAAAACCTGCATAAAAATATTATAAAATACATTGTTCTCTCTCTCTTGAACTGAGTAGTTATTATTAGAATGCCTGCTAATTAATTTATTTTATACTTGATAGCTAAACCAGAGATTCACAAAAGACAAGTTTCAATTTTCAGATAGTTCCAATTCTTAAAATTTGTGAATTTCATAATCACTTCAATTTAAACTCATACATGTCTCTAATACTATATCAAAAGATCATTAAGCTATTAGATTAAACATTAGTTATTTACTGAAAGGGTCAGAGATTGATAAGAATTACTGTTAATAACCTTTTAAAACCATAATATATCAATTTCAAATTACACAACATGGTTTAAATGTCATTTATACATTGGAATAAGCTGAAACACATAATCACCATCTCCATGAATCACCACTTAGCCTCATTTCTAATTCTCTGATGCAAACAAAGGTTACTAGGCTACAGTCTTTGTTTTCTGTTTGATGAGCATTAAGTGCTTAATTTTGAGGATTTCACAAATCTCTTATACCAGGGAGGAAAAAAAATGTTTTCTAAACAAGAAAATAAAAACTATATATTTATAACTACATATGGAAAGATTTCCTCTCCTCATAAATGTGTTTGATATTAACTGTAAGTATAAAACCAAGAAGTTCTTAAATTTTTATATGGCATGCATCCTTTCATTCATTCAACCAACCTCTCAACCAATATTTATTTAGCTCCAATGAAATGTAAGAGATGAAACTAGAGAATAAAAAAAAAATGAATCAGAAACATACACTAGAATATATATTATATATTGTAACAAAATATATGTATATTCTAACAGGACTGTTTTGATTTATAAGAAATAATTATATATAAAGCTGAATGGTGCCATAAAAGAGAGAGCTTCATAAATGAAGAGATAGCTTTTTTAAGAGTCTACAAAATTAACTCATCTAGATAATTCTAAGCACAAAGGGAAAGCTTCTACTCTTCCAGAAAAATCAGAGAACCCAGTATAGGCTGCTTTAGGTTGTCAAAGTGTGGAGTAAAGTGTGAAAGACTTACTTCTTTTCTTTACAGTGATTATGTGCACTCAACTTCTGCTCCACACACTAAAAGAAAGTGTTCTTCCAATATTGTTTCTCTTTGCAGGTAAGAAAATTCCATCCTTAACATCTTTCAATGATAATTTGAGGATGTTGCAGAAAATACAGATAACTGATAAGCACTTGGAAGAAAGGTATTCTGCCAAAGCAATTGACCTGAAAAGTAGGAGGTCAAAAAATGCCATTTAAATTTTATCTAGGCGAATCACCTTGTTAAATGCACAGAGCAGGGGGAAAGAGCACTGAGTGTCTCCTAAAGGGGCTTAGGACCCCAGCCATATATAAGAAATCAGCAAATGTGCATTAGACACAGAAATGAGATGAATGAGGCCAGTAGTCAGGGAACTTCTGGTCTTCAGGACTAATCTCCCACAGTTCCTGTACTCAAATAAATGTCCATATCCAACTGGCAGCCATTAATGCAGAGAGAACTACTTTAAAAGGCAGTTTCTGATGGTTCCAAGGTAAATTGAACATTTTCTGAGGGAGAGCAATGAGAGATTAGTTCAAAATAGTTCTAACCCGATGTAGGTGGAAACATTTTCTACAGTTTTTATATTTGGGGAATTTTACTACGCTCTTACATAAGCCTTAGAACTTTGCTACAGTTGAAAATGACTACTTTTGCTTTGGATCTAAAACTAATTTCAGCATAAATGGCGACTCCTTAAAATACTAGGACCATCTCGTAAGAGCCTACTATATAATAATGAGGAGTTACAACCCCGTTGGTTAATGTAGTCATAACTTTTTTTTTTTTTAAGCAGAATCTGAATGTTTTACAAGGAGCCCTAGAGGTATTATCTTTTTCCTTTGTAATGTAAGATACTAAATTTGAAAAATATTAAGTAATTTGCTAAAGGTCATAGGTAGCAGATAAAAGAAGGAAAGCAAGGTTTTGACTGCCAATCCAGGTTTCTTTCCACTATGCACGGCAACCCACAAGAGTTTTACATCTAGAATACTTGTCTCGATAATAATGAGCAGAAACTAGTTTTACGTCCTGCCTTTTGCAATAACTATAGGCTATCTACTCACCAGGGAAGTTAATGTTTAATAACGTGTATGATTCATAGTTTACAACACCCCAAATGCACTGTCTTCAAGCAAAGAACATTCCTCCTTATCTAATCAGTGCCCAATACAATGTCCTATACATCTGACATATTCCATATACATTTGTCTGAGTTGAGCATTCAAGGAATGTAAGACAATCTGCTAAAAATCTTCTTCAAACACCATAATATTTAAAAGCTATAATCTAAAGACATATGATCTCATCTACCATCTGGTTGTTTGGTCTGACAGGTGTTTAAGCAAGTTCTGTTTTAATGCTCATGTTCTGCTTAAAAAGGTATCATTTTAAATATTCTCAAATGGATCTTGACTGCCAAATGGCTACAGGACATTTTGTTTATTGTGAGTTTATAAGCAAAATTGGATTTTTTTAAACTTTCTTAAAAGAGCCTTGATATCTATAGAAAATTAAAAATTTAGATTAGTTGTCATATAAGGTAGAACTTAGATATTGGACAGCTGGGAAGGTTTCTAAATTAGCACCCCTTCAATAAATATCCTTTAGCTATTTGCCTACTATTTTAGTAGGGATGGGGAAAAAACAGATGTTTCTATTAAAATGTTTAATACTCCATCAAAATAAGGAAATTATTACATGAACTAAATACATTAAAGCAAGTCATTCTGTTTGTAGTTAACTTCATTTCACAGGCATTTTCCATTCATTCAGATTATGAAAAAATTGTATCAAGAAGAAAAGGCTAATTTGCATGGATATGACTGCAAAATCTTTTTCGAAATATAGGTTTTTCTAGCTTCTACCTGGACACTCTAAGTATTTCAATTTTAAATTTATTCTGATTCTCAAGTGTCATAAAAGTTTAAAAATTTAGAAAATTGAGTATACAATTTATTCTGTTAACTAGCTGTACAGTATGCACAAGATTTCTGTGAGCTAAAACTACCAATTTCAGCTTCCTGTGGGTTTTCTGGTCTCAGAATTAGTGCAAGGCCTATAGTGACAACAGAAAATTTGCAAAATGGACAGGTAGTGAATGTACTCTTCAAAGATAGCTCTGTGAATATTTTTTTTTATTCCAATAAGATTTATTGACTACTTTATTCCCTTTTCTCCTATTTTAAATAATATTTTGTCATGTACTAAATCTAATATATGTGTTGTTACATTTCTTGGCTTTCCATCTCTTTTCATTCATCTGTTTTTCAGCCCCTGCAGCAATACTGCATAATTTTAAGTATTATACCTTAATAGCAAAACTTGATATTAGATACAGCAAATCAATTAATTTCATATTTTACAAAATCATCTGAGCTATTTTTGCCATTTCCTGGGGTGGCCTTTTTCTTCTCCAACACTTTTTTTTTTCCATTTATTCATTTCCTTCCATTTTTATTGAGAAATAATTGAGATACATCAACATATAAGTTTAAGGCATACAGCATGATGGTTTGATTTACATATATTGTGAAATAATTATCACAATAGGTTTAGCTAACTAACATCCACTTCATGTAGACACAATAACAAAAATTAAAAAAAGAAACAAAATTCCTTGTTACGAGAACTCTATTTACTCTCAACAACTTTCCTATATATCTTACATCTGTGTTAGCTACAGTCACCATGTTGTACATTCCTAGTACTTATTTATCTTATAGATGATAGTTTGCACATTTTGACCACCTTCCTCCAATTTCCACTCCTCCCAACCTTCACCTCTGGTAAATACGAATCTGGTCTCTTTACTATGTTTTTACTCATTTTGTTTAGATTTCAAATATAAGTAAGATCATACAGTATTTGTCTTTCTCTGTCTTATTTCATTTGGAATAATGTCTTCAGATTCTAGCTATGCTGTCGCAAATGGCAGGATTTCCTTGTGCATGCCAGAACTTCTTTATTCATTCAACCACTAATGCACACTTAGGTTGCTTCTATATCTTGGCTATTGTAAACAATGCTTCTATGAACATAGAGATGCAGATATCTTTTCAAGTTGGTTTTGTCATTTCCTTTGGTATATTCCCAGAAGTGGAATTGCTGGATCAGATGGTAGCTCTATTTTTAACTTTTTGACTACCCTCCATACTGTTTTCCATATGGCTATATCGGTTTACAATCTCATGAACAGTACACAAGGGATCCTTTTTCTATACATCCATTCCAGCATTTGTTACCTCTTGTCTTTTTGGTGATGACCATTCTAACAGGAATAAGGTGAGATCTCACTGTGGTTTTAATTTGCATTTCCCTAGTGACTAGTGATGTTAAGCATCTTTTCTTGTATCTTTGTCCCTTTCTATATCTTCTTTGGAGAAATGTCTATCCAGGTCCTTTGCCCATTTTTTAATTGAGTTATTTGATTTTATGCTACTGAGTAGTATGAGTTCTTTATAGATATTAGATATTAACCCCTTATCAGATATAGGGTTTGCAAATGTTTCCTTCTCATTCTATAGGTTGTCTTTTCACTTTATTGGTGGTTTCTTTTGCTGTGCAGGAGCTTTTTAGTTTGATGGAGTACTAATTATTTATTTTTTTATTTTGTTGCCTGTGGTTTAAGTGTCATACCTAAAAAATCATTGCCAAGACCTACATCAAGGAGCTTTATTCCTATGTTTTCTTCTAGGAATTTCATGGTTTTAGGCCATATATTTAAGTCTTTAATCCATTCTGAGTTTGTTTTTATGAGTGGTTTAAGATATGGGTCTAGTTTTATTCTTTTACATTTGAATATTCAATATCTAAGCACCATTTATTGAAAAGATTGTCTTTTCTCCATTGAGCATTCTTCGCTCCCTTGTCAAATATCAGTTGACCATATATGTTTGGGTTTATTTCTGGGCTCTCATTTCTGATCCATTGGTCTATTTGTCTGTTTTTATAACAGTACCATATTGTTTTGATGACTATAGCATTATAGTGTAATTTAAAATCAGGAAGTATGATGACTCCTGTCTGTTCTTCTTTCTCAGGATTTCTGTGGCTATATGTGGTCTTCCATGGTTCCATATAAATTTTAGGGGTGTTTTTACCTACTTCTTTAAAAATGCCATTGTAATCTTGAATTTGGCTTTTGGAAATATTCACATTTTAACAAAATTAATTCTTCAAATCAATGAATACAGCATGCCTTTCCATTTATTTGTGTCTTCTTCGATTTCTTTCAACAAAACCTTCTAGTTTTCAGAGTAGACATTTTTCACCTGCTTAGTTAAATTTATTCCTAGGTATTTTATTGTTTTGATACTATTATAAATGGAATCAATTTATTTGTCTTTCAGAAAATGTGTTCTTAGTATATACAAGCATTACTGATTTTTGTATGATTATGGATTTTCCCCCCACCGTGAGTGAAGTGAATATTGATTTTTGTATGGTTATGGATTTTTTCCCCACCACGAGTGAATTGAATATTGAAACCAATTTAAATACACCAAGTTATGTAAGGAATAGGATGGAGAAATATGAGTTAACTGGGTTTATATATTCTAGTTAATGCAGTGATGTTTTGGAGCCCTGATCAGGTACTGACAAGCCACCCATTAATGCAGTTCTGTTGTAATATCCTCTAGAGATTTAGAAACCATATGCCCAGTCAGGAGTAGTATCAATACTTCTGCCAAGTGACATCCTTGTAAGTTTCTCTAAACATGCTTTTTTCTTTTCTGGCTTCAAACACTGTGGCCAGCAACCAGGTGAGCAGTGACTCCTATGCTACTGAGCACATAAAACAAGAAAGGACACAGGAATAAAATGGGGGACAAGTGAAGTACTTGCTCTTTTGTTAATTTATACAAACACACTAGCCCACTATCTTTTAGCTGCAATTTAAATCGAAGGCTTCCTTTCTAGAAGTAAGCCCAATGTCATCAAAACCAATTCCTCTCATTATTGTTGTGGGATTGCCAAACATCATTCTGATGGAGAAAGCAAAGAAGTCCATTCATTTATTTCAGTTTATTTAAAATTGAGAAGTAACAAGAATATATTTTTTCAGTTTGTCCAAATGAGGAATGGCATGGATACCTTATTTATTCTTGCAAGTAATTTAACTAATAACAACAAAAAAAAGTCATTTTTCAGAAAAGGAATTAGTCATTAGGGGAATCCTATCGATGAAAACCTATTAATTAAATTAAAAATTAACCGATTTTTTAAAAATAATTTTTAAATAATTTATCTTTATCTTTACCCTAATTTGAAAGACTGTGAAAGTGAATATATTCACAAGTTATTTTCTTTTCCTTTTCATTCATACTGTGTATACATATGAGAGACAACATTTCTTCTTTATTAACAGCAGCGAAAATGTTATTTTTATTGTTCAGTGTAAATATTTGATAGCAAACAGTAAAATGAACTAACTGAAGTCACATATATAGGGATTTTCAATCTCTGAATTGTAATAAAATCTTACTTCATTTTAGTTGGTATGAGACTAATTTATTTGAAATAATGTTTGTATTTCAAAGCAGGAAAGCAATGCTAAAATGTCGAATAACAAATCCAAAAGAATGTCAATAGGATAAAATTAACAAAATGTAAGTATTTGCATTTAGTTTGAACAAACTCAATTTGGCCTGAAGTTTTCAAGATTTCTGCTTATCCTACACAGTATAAAAAGGCAGAAGTCTCCTTTATTATTTCAGTTTCTATACCCATTAAGACAGCAGTGTCCTTACAACAGTATGAGGCAATATGCAGAAAATTATCTTTAAAAGCATAAAGGAGACACAATAGATATTATAATAATAAAATAGAGGATATTCTTATAACAATAGCTCAATCAAAATATATTCACATGACTTCCTGAAACGTGGACTTGCTAATGCACAATTACAAATTCTCTTCCCAATCTGTGAACTATCCAATGAATAAGAGTACACAAAATAGCAAGCTGGGAATGGTTTCCAGTAGTAATGGTACAACATCGAATGTAAGATTTTGTACATTGGAATCAGGTTGTGGTCCTCTGTGTCACTCATTGACTCTGGACCTTGGTCAAATACACAATAATGATAATAGTAGCAGCAGTAGCAGTAGTAATGGCTAATAGTTTCTATGGTAATTACTTACTTGCATCATATCATTTAATTTTCATCTCCTTAAAATAAGTACTGCTTTCATCATTTTTTAGGGATGAGAACACTAATATCGAAGATGTTAAGTAACTTGTTGCTGGTAAAATGGCTTTAAAGATTTAAACCTAGGAAGCTTAGCCTAGACAGAGCCACATATTTAGCCACAAATGTCATATAGGTAGTCCCAGAGTCTCTATCTAAAAACAACCACATCATAATTGTCTGATGAGCATCCAATGATATCATCAAGGAAAGACTTAGAACAGAATATGAAACTCGGTAAGTTTATGCTAATATAATAATAATAATAAATACTAGGGGGAATAAGGGGATGGGGAAGAAGAGGAGGAGGAGAATCAAGAAACAACAAAAGCAATAACAACAAAAACAAAATGTTTGCAAAATAAAAATTACATCTAAGATAGTTCTGGCAAAATGGAAAACAAGAAAATACTATAATACAAAAACCTATGAGATGTGAGTAAAGTAATATACAGAAGAAAGTTCATAGCCTTATACACATTTATTAAACAAATAAGAATTTAAATAACTACAATGTATTCAACGTAGGAATTAAAAATGAACCTCAGGAAAGCAGAAGGAATGTAGAATAAATATAAAAACAGAGCGTAAGGAACTAGAAAACTGTAAAGAAATCAGTTATAGATATTAATAAAATTCATAAATAAATTAGCAAATATAATCACAACATGTTAAAAGAATAATAAAGTGTTATCAAGTGAGGTTTCTTTTTAAAATTTAAGGACAACTCCTCATTAGGAAATATCTTAATAAATGACATGTATTAATAGGTTAGCCCCCAGCGAGCTCCTGACAAAAAGAAAAACAAACCTTTATAATGTAAGAACAAATGGATACTGGATCCAGATCATAAGCATATAGTTGTGCTATGTGTATATGTTTTGGCGGGGAGGGTAAGAACGGAGATGTCCATGTGAGTGTGTCTCAAACAAAAGCTGAGTCATGAAATTTAATAATAGAAAACATTCTTATTAAAGTAAAGATATTCACTAATATTATAGTCATTTGGGTAACTTTAGTCATTCATTGCAATTAGGCAATAAAAAGAAAGAAAGAAAGAAAGATATTAAAAAAAGAGAAATTCATGTCTTTTTTTGTAGAAAGTGTTGAGTGTAGGTAAATATAAAGCCAAAGAGAAACAGCCAAAAGCTTATTTTTACAAAGATATAATTTCACTAAAGGGCAGATTTTACAATTAACAAAAAGCAATCAATTTCCTAAACTAAAGAGAAGAATTGCCTCTTCTCTATACTTAAATGCTCAATTTCTGGAAGGCACACAAAATAGAGTAATTAGATAAATAGGTACATAACTAAGTATAGGCAAAAACAAAAAAATTATCTATTAATGACAGCAACCAAAAACATAAAATATATAAGATTACCTTAAGAAAAGAATGCATCTAGTCCATATGAAGATGTAAAAGAATAACTGAGTCAATGAATGACCAAATTCAATATTATAAATATATATAATATAAATATATATACACACATACATATATGAATATATAATACATTCTGGTATAATACATTCCCAGGAATCGAACAAATATTGTTTATTTTGTAATTTCAAAAATACTCAAATTAGTCTTGATATTTGAAATAGAAGATTGCTAAGGGTACTTGCCCTATCATACATTAAGTAAGAGCATACATATACACAATATTTAAAACAGTATGATCCTGTGCTGCAACAGAATCTACATATTGGCTTATGTATAGAGTTCTCTCAATGTGCTGGTATTTCAAATTTTTTAAAATTTTTTATTGGTAATATTTAGCAATCTTTTTGTATTTTTAAAATAAGCATGCATCAATTAATATTTTAAAACTGTTTTAACAGATGTTCAAAAAAACTTATGAAAGAATATCCTTTTTGCATGAGGAATACAGAATATATATGAGAATAAAAATGTTCCCAACTATTACCCATGAACATGAAAATTTGTCTGAAAGGAGACGTCATTTAAAATTGTCAGAGTTGTCAGAGATCTGAGGGAGGGAAGACACTGCTGAATAAACACCCTTGATTCTAAGTGCAGCAGCTAATAAAATATTGAAACTTTCTATTAATTTGCTTTTGATGAAACTAGAAATTATCAGTGTACACAGTCCTAAATAAAGCTCCCAAGAACTTATATACCTACCCATTAAAATGAAACTACTTGGGTATATTTCATTAAAGTTATGTATCATAGTAATTGCTTTTGAATTTATTTTTATCTGAGCTGGTTATAATATAGGAACTATAAACTAAATTCATAGGAAGTGATGTGTGTGTTTGAGAAGAAAAAGAGAGGTTCAGGGAAGGGATAGGAGAGAGAGTAGAAAATTCATTATCAATATATTCTGCTAAAAGTTAGGATTCTATGTCTACTAGTGATTTCTTGTATTTTTACATCAAATCATATAGTACAAAATTTAAGTTATTAAATATGCCAAAATTTAGATATAGTCCTTCTTAGGTCTTATATTTCCTTTTGAGAGTACGAAATTTAAGTCTCTTGGTCAGTACCAGGTGGAAGCTGGAATCCACAATAAGCAGCAACCAAGTAAGACTAAGTGTTTCATATTAGCTGAATTGTGAGCCATCTCACTAAATTACACACCATATTTCAGCCTCACCTAAATTAACATGAAATTTGTGGTCAGCTTGGTCGATTTCAAGATTGCAAAGAGAAAGGTTTTCTTAAACCCCATTTTCACTGTCCTCAATTCAAGCAAGCACATGATTCTTGTCCTTTCAGGAGATAAACTCATCCAAGGCTCAGGCCTTACCAGAGAACTCAGGGAAATCACATGACCCTGACTTTTACAAAACAGCTCTGCTTTAAAGCACATCCATTTGATCCTGCTGTACCTTGTAGTTTCTGCACAATCATGAACCTTTTATATATTACCAAGGTCAGTGAACACAGAGTTCTTGCTAAGTGCTTCACTGTCTTCTACACCATTCTATTTCAGACTTAAATTGTTGACTTTTGCGCTCATCGTTCTAAGGAAATTTGCCCATTTTATAATCCCAGACAGTTACAGAATTCCAAAGCCTAGACATTGGATAATGTTATAATAATGTAACACCCAAGGATCAACAAAGCCACAAAGATTATGCAGTTTCCAAATGTGCCTCGAGGTGTTATTTGGTGCACACAGGAGATAATATTGATAATCTGATTTCTTTCTAGGATTAATTTTTTTTTTTTTTAAATGCCTACAGCACCTGGTATTCCTAGGTGGTCTCCCATCCAAGTACTAACCAGGCCCGACCCTACTTAGCTTCTGAGATCAGACAAGATCGGGCATGTTCAGTGTGGCATGGCCATAGATTCTACGATTAAATTTAATGTGTTCAAATTTTTTAGGTGACAACTGCTAGGAAATCCAAAATGACCCAGGTTTTCAGAAGACAATACCTATGAGGACTCCAAGAAAAAATGACATCTGGGAAATAATATAAAAATAAATTTCAATGGTGCTAATTTATGATTAGTGTCCAATTTTTTTCACATCAGAAGTCATTAAAGGAACCAAAAAGTTAAGCCTCCTTGTTTAGGTAATAATACAACAAAGCAAAAAATTAAAGTAAAAATAAAAAGTAAATTTTATCAATTTACGTATGCCATCATGTGTCTCTCCCTGCTAGTAATTTCTGTGTGACCCTCTCGGATTGTATTAATGGATGGAGCTGCTCTTTTGCCTTTTGCTAGTGGACACTGCCTCCTTTATCATCACAGCATGAGTGCCCATCTCCCTACATGACATCAGGAGAAAGAGTTAACCAATGCAGGTAGGTGGGCCGGCAGTACAGAAAGGAGCACATTCTAGTTTGAAAATATCAGATACACAGCCTTGTCAATTCTAACCTGACTAGTATTCTCTCAGGAATACTGAGCTGCAAGATAAGAACTAGGCTTTGATAATCCAAATTCACTTTGATAGAACATCAACTGAATTTAGCAACGAAGAGGAACATTTTTAAGGTTCTAAATTTTAGCTGGAGGCAGAGGGAATACCAGAAGGAAAATAAATGAAAGCTGCTTGCCACTTCAAAAGCTAATCTTTGTAATGCTTTCATTAGCAGTTTAAAAAAACCACATACACACTTTTAAAGTAGAGATGATTCTGACGCCTGATTGCTATGGGGTATAGTTTAACTTTCCAGTCTGTAAAAAATAGGCAAGGTCAGGAATTTCTTTTACTGTTGTTGGGACTATAAAACATTTTGTTTGTAAAGGAACCAAAATAGATATGTGAGAGAGATTAGCTGATGAACTGTTCATTTAGATCCCTCAATAACAGATGAGGATCTGTTACATTCAGAGTGAAAAGGGAGGTGGAAAAGTCCTTCTTTCTAAAGAAACTATCCCCTCAGGCTTCATGTAAGGGCACCGTTTTCACTTTTAAATAAACACAGTATAAAAATATTTGTAGTAGACTTCAGAGAAGTTGCAGTGGGAATGGCAAGTAAGTGGGATTACAGTCTCAATCTTCAGCAAAGGGGAGAGGGAGGAAAACAAGTGAAAATATAATAAGCTCAGTATAACAGGAAAATATTTGTATTATATACAAAATATACAAAAATATATTTTATATCAAACCAAAATACATAAGTCAAAAGCCATACAAGTTTGTAAACAGAAAAATAGGTAAAATTGAGATCATGTCCCCCAAATCAATACTCTAAAAGATTTCCTATCTGAAGATCCAGCTATCAGATCAATAATATTATGGATATAACAGGTGTGCTGTGGTATAACAGAAAATTCCTAATTACATAGTATCCACGTGATATCAGTCTTTAGGAGACGATATCCATTATTTATTCTTTTAATACCTAGTAATTCTAAACCATTTTTAACTTATCATAGTGGCAAACTTTTCAAAACACATTTCTAGCATCCTTGTTATTTTCCATCCTTGTTGTCTTTACTCCTGATCAACAAATTCCTTTGGGACACTTGGCCTGCCCTTTCTGCTATCACAAGGGAACCCCACACATCATTTCCAACTCACAAGCAGTACTAAACTACAGTGATGGTGTCTTGAATTTCTCATATACAATAGTAAATAAAAGTGTTCTACTATTACTTCAAAACATGGCAGGGTTTGAATGATGGTGAGTGGAATGTGAGACATTTTGGGTAGAAGCAGCATGATTCAATCACAGTCGGGAATGATAATAAAAAACACTGGCTAGTAGTTATTAAGCATTTTTGTGTATCAACCACTATTATTTAGACCAAGTCACAGACAAGACAGAGAGACATAAAGATGAAGTAACTTCCACCAAAACACACATTGGGTGACATAGCTAGGAAAGAACATCACATATCTGAAGAAATAAGGCACCACTGGGAAACTAGAGAACAACTGGGGATGATTTTGAGGGGAGCTGATGCAGGATCCTAAAGTCCAGGATAAGATGAAGATAATATTTTTATTCTAAAAGTATTAAAGGATATTAAAGGTGGTTTGCTTAAGCAAAGCTGAGGAAAAAAGGTATTCTTAAAGATAAATTTGCTATGTCCGCAAAATGCACTATAATTTAATGCCATGGCTTTCTTAGCTCATGTGCAATGCTCTCGTACCCATAATTTAACTATTTAATTATGGTCCAATTACTGGTTTTGTTTTGGAAAGATCAAACCCTAATTTATGAACAACGATTTGACAGCTCTTTTACACTTCAGGTTTCATTAGTCTCTTGCAGGAGAGGCTCAATTTCTTTCCCTTTTTGCATTTCTATAGATTTGAATCATTATAAGTATCTGTGATAAAGAATTATTAGATGTCTATCTTCACATATTTGTGGTTACTATTGGGGGTCCAATCAAGCTATCAGGAAGTCAGCTTTTCTCAGAGAAAATACATTGGACATAGATTCTCCAAGGCCTCGTTTTAAACAGTAGTGAGTAGAAAAAGGGTCATGAGAATGTGAATGTTGCTGACTTTTAATACCAACTCTCAATCAGCTACTAAAAAAATATAATCACTACATGATAATGTGTCAGTAATACCATTCTCAAAAATGAATAAATAGCACATGCTGTTAGTTATCAAAACACAAATTTCAAACTTTCGTTGTGAAAAAATATTTTCCTTTTAGCTTATAAGCATAACACTCTATACCTAAAGAAATATTTTAATCCTATTATATCAACAGAGAGGTGTATGTAATTAAACTAGAAAATTTATTTCTCTCCATTAATGTTACTTTTAGAAATTCTGGGTCGGCCATTAGACAATCCAAAGTAGCAATGCTAAAACCATTTTGCAAGAAAACTATGCATTCGGTTGTATTATTCCTGTTTCCCTGACAACCTGCCAGCATTCATGACCCAACCAAATTCCCAACAGTGTTACAGAGCAGGCTCTAAATAATACAAAGGGCTTTCTTTCTTTTGGTGGGATGTTCTCTTAGGGGGAATGGAATCACCCATCAACAATTTGTTCATTAATTTTCCTTTAATATCCCAAATGTGATTTAATTTTTGTTAACCAATTCTCAGATTATTTTACACTGGATGCTAGTTAGAAAGTACATTGATAACCGTGATACAATTGATGCCCAAGGACTCTGAATAAGAAGTCACTTAAAACACAATCGTTGGCTTTCTTTCACCTACTTGTATGTGGCTAATTTATTTTAAATATTTTTAAGTGTTACAACTAATACAAGAAGGGCAAAATAATCTTTACTGAGATATGTTCTAACAGATATTTAAACACAGAACAGGTTTTTGCATCATCATCCAAGTTATTTTAAGGCATTAATGCAACACATTTAACTCTGCATAATAGAACACTAATCTTCGTCTTTTTCCAAGTCTCTGAGAACCAGACAACATGCTACTCCTGCATACTCATAAATGGCTAAGGCACCAAGTGATTTTCAATTTTTTAACTTTTTATACTGTGAATCACTTGCCTCTATGTTCTCTACATTTTTGCTAAAAGACAGAGAAACTCGTTTGTTTTCCTTTGGCTCAGCATTGTATTAAAGAGTATCTATCACGCCAGCAATAGGCAAAGTGGTTCACTTTACAAAAACATGTAGACTGGGTGTTGTTAATCAATGACATTTTATTGATTTTTTTTTCTAGAGAACAAACCAACACATAAAGTATTATATACAAAAATGAGCACTAGGCAAAAAGACATTACTTGAAAGGAAATATTGTTGTACTATTGCTATTCAACCTTCACTGGTTTGCAGCTATGACAATACAATGAAGGAATTGATAAATAGAAAAAAAATCTTGCCTTTGAATGTTGTTTTTAAATTGTTTACTTTTTTTAATTGGAAAAAAGTCAAATGATGTTAAAGATGTTGTAATTCTACTATTATATTAACATGGCAATCCTGATCGTTTTTACATTGCTTTGTAGTCCCTGCCCTTGATTTTAATAGTGCCTTTCCCCTTAGGCTTTTAATTAATGTTCTGATACAAATGAGTTATCTATCTACCTACCTGCTTACTTACTTTTATCAAATAGTAAAAATGACAACAACAACAACAACAACCGGAAAGATATATAAAAAGATATTACTTTCATTAGATGAGTTTCTAAAACTCCACAGGCAAATAATCATTGATTTTTTTTTTTTCTAAAGACTTTTTAAAAGATGAGCTCAACATCAGAGACAGATTAGTAATGATTATAATGGAAAGATTACTTCCTGGTCATTTCTTGTCACACTAAAACATACATATTAGTATAGTAATACTGGCCATCTAGAATCCTAAATATTTGGTATTATATTTGTGTTTCTTCAGTCTTTGATTCTTTCTTTAAATCTACCTACCCTGACCCCCATCCATGTTTCAGCTTCATCTTTTGTTTTTGCTTTCTTCCTAAAAATAATTTTAAAAGTGCTGTTTCCTTTTCACTCCAGCCCTCTGCCTGCCTTGTCACCATACACACCAGAGAACCTTCTTGAGAAGTAAGAGCTACCTGACTAGAAAGAGCACAAGAATCACTGTGCAGTTAACAATCCTTAAAATGAAGCAGGTGGCTCTTTTCCATTTCAGGTACTAATAGTGTTGACCTCCAGTTTAGTTCAGTTGAACAGATTTGTCGAGCACTTAATTTACTCTAGGCACAAAGCTGGGCTCTGAGGAGACAGAAATATGTAAGAATAATTTCATGCACTCCAGAAGCATCCTACATAATATGTATGAATTTGTCTATCCCCCAAAGCAAACAGTTTGATGGCTAACAGGGTTATACTTTAATTGGCATCCCATCTTACATGAGATTAGTTTCTAAAGAAAGTACATTTGGTACACAGAGACAAAATTATCTTTGTAAATTCTTTAAATCATCCATGAAATCTAGTATAAAAAGTCTTATGCATCATCACTATCCTCATAACTTTGCATTCAACATTATGAAAACTGCTGAGTAAGACTCAAGGAAAACTCAAAAGCAAGTTTTGTAGAAATAACTGACTAGTCATTTTCTGTTAATTATTAAATGATTAAGTTAATGGGGAGATTGCGGAAGATTTTAAAGAATCCCTGCTTGCCCACATGTTTATTCAATTCTATTTTAATATTACACTTCACTTCTTTAAACAAAGGTTGATTGTGTTTGGTTTTATGAGATTTAAAACACTGTAATATATTTAAAAGCATCTAACTAAAGTAGCACACAATAGTACCAATAAATGTTTGCAGGATTTAATCTAAATCTTTATCATATCTGCATTTGAAAAACAGCAGCATGTGCTTCTTTGTTTTTCCAAACTGATGTCACCTACTGTGGTCTCACTGAATAAAATCATTCTTAGGCTATTAAACACTGAATATTATAGGTCAAGTCCTATGTCACTCCTCATTGGGAGTTAGATTCTGCAACTGGCACCTTAAGTAAAAGGTGAGTTTTTCGCAACTCAGTGCATGCAAAAAAAAATTGTTATAGAGATTCAGAAAAGAGGATTTTAGGCTAGATTGAGATCTCATGAAGGTTTTACAGAGTAGATGAATATGTTAAGAATCCTAAAGAATGTGTAAGTTAGACTGGCAAAGAAAGAAGGATATTCTATTTAGTACTAAGAGTAAACACCAAGTCATTGAAACACCACGGTTTATGCAGAGAACACCACATCTTCTAGTGTGATTACAGCCTAAGATCCAAAGGTATAAAATCTTTGGATCATGGGGGGTTGTATGTTCTAGGTTAATGAGACTGGTCTTCACTCTATAGGTATAAGAAGGCAATTAAAGATTTTCATTAGGTAAATGGCATGGTTAGATTTTCATTTAAGATATATTTATTTTTCTTTACCTTCAGTGAAGAGTATAAGGGCAATAGAAAAAGAAGTTAAGAGACTAGTTATGAGGTGATAAATCTTGACTTAGGGCAATGGTGACAAGAAATGGAGAGAAGGAACAGAATTAAGAACTACTTGGAGGTCATCAGAATCTTGACAGTGAGGTGAAGGAGATGTGTGAAAGAGTGATGGCCACATTGGCCGTATCCTGCAAAGCAGGTTTGACTAGATGATGATGGTATTCTCTGAAAAAGACTACAGGAGGGGCAAATGCTATATATGAGCTTCCTGTGGGTTGTCTGAAAAGATATGGCCACCAGGAATTTTGACATATGCAAGACTAAATATCAAAGAAGAGGTTAAAGTAGGGAATATAGATTCAAGAGTCTTTCAAACTATGAGTAAAATACTTAAAACCTTGAGAGAGACTGACAGAGGACCTGTGGAGAATGAGATCCACAGTGAGTCAAGGACTTCATAGGGAAAACGACTGTTAAGGAGTGGACAGATCATGAGTTGTCAGCCGACAGGTAGAAAGAGAAACGCAAGAGATAGTAGGAGGGAGGCAAGGATGAGTTTGAGGGATAGAAGCGGTGGCAGGAAGATAGGAGCTAAATGGCAATGCAGTCTCAGAATTACCTGAGCCTTGCCAACACAGTTTTAATGGAGCAATAGACAGGCTACAATGCGCTGAGCAGTGAATGGTAAGTGAGGAAGCTGGGACAGCTAGTGTAGACACTTTTTCAAGAAGTTTAGCTAAGGAAAAAAGAGAATAAGGAACAGTAACTAAAGTGCAAGGTTAGGTCAGGGTTTGGTTTGGTTTAAGGATGGGAAAGTTTAACATGTTTACAGAAAAGGGATATGAAATGAGTTTTGTGGGGTTTTGTTTTCTGTTTTTTGTTTTTTTTTTCCGCTAACACTGATTAGTAATGGCTGTCTGAACACAAGGTCAGGAACAACTGTGACACCTGTATAAGTTCAGGGGGGGAAAGAAAAAAAAAAGCAGTGATTGATGATGAGTGTCTGCTACTAGCAGGAGTAGGAAGTAATGGCACAGATGTCCTAGATTTGCTTTTTCTTTAGAGGCTTACTCCAAATGTCTAGGATTACTCATAGATGAGATGCATATTGGACATGCTGGTAAACATTACAGCTTCTTGATTATAAAAGGAAAGAAAGATTGAAGAACAAGGTCATCCTGGGAAGGAGTTACTGTGAACAATGAGCTACTACAGAAATAGGTAGGCTTCCTTAGGGTCCACTAAATTGATTACTAGAATATTAGAGAAACACAAATATGAACACCAAGGCATTATTTTCCTAATTAACAATGTGTTTGAAATACTTTAAAAAGGAAAAATAAAAAAGAGAGAGAGAGAGAGAAAGAGAGAGAGAGAGAGAGAGAGAGAGAGAAGAGAAGAGAATACTGCCACTCATTGAGTGCATTATTCCGTTCTGTTGTTCTTTTTTAAAATTCATTTATCACTTTGTATCTATACTTACCTGTTAAGAACCTGGGAGGGGTTCTTTGTACTACTGTAACATCACTGTTTCTGTTAATTTGCGGGTACATCGGGTTGGACAAGAACAGAACCTCAAGTATCACAGATATGAATCTACTATTACATCTATTGCATGTCCCAGCCAATCAATACATAGTAGGATATGTGAGTTTATTACTGGAAAAGTAATGGCCACCTCAAATTCTTAACTTCAGTAACAAAATTGACCTTGGATTAGTTAAAGCAAAATGCATTTCCTTGTACTCTGTATTGATGATAAACACAGTTGTGAGACAGCTTATCCTTGACACTGGACGTTAAAAAAATGGATGCATATTAGCAATGAATTATCATAAAATATACTTGATTAATTTAATTAGAAAAAGTACTCTGTTGAAGTGGCAGATTTGTGAATTTTCTTTTTTAATTTTCATAATAGGGTCTGACAATCATGTATAATATTATATAAACAATTATCTTAAAGCCTGCTTACATCTAAAATTGGTAATTTAAGTATAAACTTAGTAAATGAGTATATGTTAAACAAGTCCATATGTCATTTCATAAATCTCTTTGTAATAATTTGTTAAATATTAATTTTGTTTTCCTCTTATTTTTAAAAATTGTATACTCCAGTGTGAGACATGTTTCATCTATGCAGTGCAGTCGTGGGAGATGCCACCATTCAGCAGGCGAGTGCTACAAGTCACTCTCTGTGCATTCCAATTCAGAACATATCATTTTTACAAAGCCACTCAGTACTGTTAAAATATAAATGATTGAGGTGTATAAACTATTATATCTAATAATCTTTTTGAGGACTAAGCTGATAAGTTTGATTTAATATATACATATTAAATGCTACATTTAAAAATTCCTAAGTCAGGAGAATATAAACTACTGATTGAAACAAATGATACATCATGCTAAAAAAACAGAAAACGTAAAACTCTTCTTCTGTTCCAAAAATCATCTGGACACTGTTTTGAGTGCAGGACATAATATCTCTCATTGACAAATCATCACTATCTCATTTTTAAAAACTAATTGTACCCCATAATTCCATTTAAAAATTGTTTTAATCTGCAACATGTTTAATATTTTCCTAACAATTCTTAAGGATATTATACTTCATAATGTTGCATCCCTAAATATTAATTTCAGATGGCTCTTCTATCAGTCCTTTCTTTTCTTTACTCCATCTGCTACTCTACAAACAGAGCTGGCTTCTAAATTCTAGAAGCTATATTTGTTAATTTTCCTTGGTAATGCCTAAGCTCAAATCCTTCTACTATCTGGCTTTACACCCTATAACTTTTCCATTTCAAAAATGTTAATGTGAATATATAAGTATCTTTGTTGAGCAACACGATGCTTGGCAAAATATTATCTGTATTTTAGCAGAGGTAATGAGAAAATCAATGTAAAGTTAACCTTTCCCGTAACAATGAGAAATTCTCTAGAATCTCAAAAATTATTTTAAATATATTATTACTGATAACATCGACATTTCTTAAATAATGTACAAATAATGTTGCATCAATGAGCTAACATTTCAGAGATATACATGTTAATGTAAAAATGGAAAAAGTACATTTTAAAAAAAAATTAAGGCACAAAGTAGGAGGATTTAGCACTACAAAGAAGGAAAGGATTACTAAAGATTACTAAATTAAAAGATAAAAGGGAAAAAGCATTGAAAAATAAAGGAAGATGGGCAGTATGCCAACAAACTGGGAAAAGTGTGACTTGAAGGAATAGTTAGGAAAAATGAACCAGAGAGGTGAGAAAAGAAAACAAGCAGTATGATTATCCTTTGGAGCATGGGTGTGTATACATGTGTACGCATATAAACACACACATTATAGAATACACACATGTATACATATTGTGTAATATTGACATATACACGTTACATAATATATATGCATACACACATACACATATGACACGGGTGTACACATATGTATACATGTGTTTATGTAAATATACGTGTATTTAACTAATATATGTGTGCACATGTGTATGTATGTATGTATGTATGTATGTATGTATGTATGTATTATATGTATGTATGTATAGGTAGCAAAGCCCATATAGCAGCTGCAGGTGTAATAAATGTGGCTATTTGTTTTCTTTACAAACTCTCTGGCCCTATAAGCTTCCCCCACCCCTACTACCAGGAATTCATGCAAAACACTCACATTCAAGGAAAAGAAAGGATGGGCAAATTAGCTATAATCGGATCTTATTAACTTAGTCATTTAAATTGCTAATCTGTTTCCAAGTTGGCTCATTTGTAGATACCTCATCTTTAGTTGAGTGAATTCGGCTTTTCTAACCCTTGCTTATAACTGTTAAAGAATGAAATAAGTTGTTGTTTATCTTCCTTTTGTTTTATTTCAAAAATAAATAATGGCCAAAATGTCTAGATCCACTAGAATTGGAACTCAATTTTTTATATCCACCCATTTAAAGGGTATGATCATAAAATGACTAGACTCTACACATGTTCAAATAACTTTCAAAGAATTCTCATGCAGACCTAGATGATGTAATTAAAGGCAGTAATATGAGAGGAAAAAGAGAATTCCTGGATAAATTTCCCAGCAAAGGCATATAAAATATATGTCTATACAACAAACCTATAAAGTAAAATAATTAAAAACTGATTTTCCTTTTTAATAAAAACCATTATGTAATTTAAAATTTCATAAAAATATAAGGTAAAAGGATAAAACTCAGCTTTACTTATGTCACTTTTAAAAGAAAAAAAATCCTGATGATATAAGAGGATAATATTCACAGGATATAATATTGAAATATTCAGAGATGTAATATGAGAAATATATGTTAAACAAATTTAAACAATATAGGCTAATAATTCTGACTAGACTTTAAGCTTATGAAAAGACTTTTTTTAATCTTCAGAACTATATCTTCAGGACTTATAATTATATCCAGAACACAGTAGGTGATCAACAAGTATTGGCTAAATGAACACTCTTCATTATTTCTTGTAATGATAAATATAAATGTCTTTATTATATTTTTTATCTTCCTTCAAAAGATTAAATACTGCCCTTATATAACAATATAATATATACCAACTCTTTTCCTGAAAAAAAGAAGTTGGGGCAGGAAATTCATATTTTATGTTACCTTTACTTTAGCTTATTCTGAAGATACAAACACAAAAGAATACCAGGAAGTATTGTCGCTGATCACCAATTTTTGATAACGCATATGGAGAAATGATGCTAAGAGAATGGATCCAATAAAAAGTCTCAAAACTCTGTTCTAATATTATTATGCAAAGGACAGTGATCAATGATATGATATCCATTTCTTTTGGCAGGAAGAATATTACTCCTTTACCAAGAAAAGATGACCCATTTAACATTGGCTTTTGGAAATACAAAGAACACACATTGACAGCATAGGTACAGCTTTGCACTTTACAGGATCTCAGGGGAAAAAGTCATCCCTGCTTCCTGTTACCTTGTCTTTTCAAATATTATGAAGAGGAATAGAGCGATCACTCAAAAGGATGATATTATTTCAGGTTAAAGTGAACAGCAGTATTAAAGAGAATGAATAAATAAGCAATAAGGTGCCGATCTTTTACAGCACCTACACTATTCTAGTTTACTTAAAAAAAAAGCCACTAATAAATTATATCTTAATAGTTTCCATTGAACATTGTTTTTCATCAGAATGAGTTTCTAGGTATTATGACTTTAATATAAAAAAAGAAAGTCTGTTTAGTTATAATAGAAAAAAGAATATCTCCAACGGGGGGTGAGGAGGGTAATTGACTTTTTACTATGAAAATGCCAAGAATTTTTTTACAATTTTAGATATTAGTGCACTGATTTATCTAAATGCAGATGACAAAATAACTAGACTTCCATGCCTGAGATGCACATTTCCCTCCAAATAGACACCCTTATATTAAAACTGATCTAAAATCTTTATCCTTCCTATAAGATTGGCTATGCCATTTACCGAGTTTTTACTAAGATACCTTTTTCCCCTGCTACAAAATGATGACATTAGGTAGAGGTGACCAAAATGAGTTTATTACTCTAGGAGTCCCCAACTCCCGGGCCACAGACCAGTACCGGTCCTTGGCCTATTAGGAACCTGGCTGCACAGCAAGAGGTGAGCAGCAGGCAAGCCTGTGAAGCTTCATCTGTAGTTGCAGCCGCTCCCCAGCGCTAGAATCACCGCCTCAGCTCCACCTCAGATCATCAGGCATTGGATTCCCATAGGATCACCAGTCCTTGGTGCCAAAAAGGGGATCGCTGCTCTAGAAAACAGACTCATAAGAATTTAGAAAAAAAAACTTTTGTTTTCAAACCTGACAATTTAAACTGAAAGATCGAAGACTGTAAAAAAATTTTAGACCTTTTCGTGATTCCAATACTAAAAAATATTTTAACTTCAATATATTTTCTTTCTACTTCCATAGTGAGAGAGGCAAGAATTATGTTCTGGAATATCAAGGCAACCTCACTTTAATATATCTTAAGAGTTGCATATTAAGGTGGGAATGTTAAGAAAATAACACATGTGACTAATTAGTTATATTTCATGAAGAGAAAGAAACTGTACCAAAGTGGGTAGGTGTGATGTTTTGATAGGCAGAATGACATGGGGGTGTCACCTAACTCTAATACAAGCATTGGGTACTTGCAGCAGTTCAGATCTGGATTCAAACACTGGCTCCAAAAAATACCTTAGCCAAATTAATTTAAACTTCTGGTCTTTGATTATCTTTCTTTATTTGTAAACTAGAAATAATAAAAGAACCAAACTCACATAGCTGCTGTTAGCACTATAAGAGAAAAAGTTATGTGAAGGATTTAAATCTGTGTCTGGAACAAAATAGTTGGCCAATACACTGTCTCTACAGTTGAGGGATGGTTGATGCTATTGTTGGGATGTCTAATTTATGTATATATACAGAAGAGGCCTGTTGTCCAGGGAAGTAGCCTCAGAGAAAGTGAAATTACATGAGGGAAGAAAGCTGAGCAAGAAATTTTATTTCAAAGCCAACTTGAAAACGTAATTTCTGCTTCTTCAAAACTGATTAGCATTGTGGACTGTGGCACGAATTCTTTCAGCAGTTCAATCTATTTTGAGCAAAAACTGATCACTGCTTTTGGGGATAGCATGCACTAAACTGCCAAGTTAATCAAGGTACATCAAGCATTGCATATAAATGCAAAAGCATATTTTGAAATCCAGCAATTCTGATTATTGTATTTACAATTAACTAGCTCTTGACAGTGTAACTTCTTGAAGCTGTAACAAATTTCCTCATTAGTTAAGTTTGCAATTTTTACAACAAAATCTTAACCATCATTCTTTGGCCTTCATTGATAATTATAAAGGAATATTTGGTTTCTTTCGCACAGGTAACCATTGCCAAGAGAGGTTCATATAGGCAGTTTTTACTTTATTCATTAAATGGTAATAATATTGCCTTAAAAATTTAATCTATACATTTTAAAATAAAATTTTATATGTAAAAATTGGGAAAAGTCTAAATAGTTTTCATGCAGATTTTTTGAAATATGCAACCTGTTCTATAAATTGATCACTGAATCCACAGATCAAAATTGAAAATATCTGCGTGCAAAGAAAAAATTCTTAGGTTTATAAACAACTAGAAAAATACAAAATGTGGACTAGAGGAACTTTAGCTGACTGATTGATTGCACACTGAGAAGGGTGTGTGTGCGCTGGAGAGTGAGTAGGGCCGGGGGAGGGAGGGGAGAAAGACCTTTGTGTCTGCAAGGTGTATTGCAGGAGAGAAATCCAGCAACCACACCAGTCCTTAATTCTGGTCACTATAGATGGCAGAACATCCCCCAGTATACTTATGGGGATAATTAAAAGCACACCTAAAACAGTATTTTCTCAAGAGATGAGCTCATAAACACTGACTTTCACATGAGATGCACAGAGTAAAATGAACAGAACTTCTTTGGACTGACATATATATAAAGGAGATGTTATGATTACTAATGACCCAGTCACAGCTAATGATTTTATGGCTAACCAGAGGCCTGAGGAGTTATGCAAAACCTACAGAACAGCTTTGCAGCACCTCATGATGGTTTTGATTCTCAGCTGAACCATTTAAAATGTGGTTCTTTTAATGAACTATGAAATGATCCAATAAGATCCTTTCAAGCATGAGACACACTATGTGACTTCATCGTGATGGGATTTAAAGAGCCAGAACTCAATTTGAAAACTTAAAGAAATGAGAAATTAAAACTTAAGACCCTACAAAAACTATCTGAAATATTGATAAATGGAATTTGGGGAGGGAAAGAGGCATTCACTATATCTCTTTTTAAGAGCAAAGAAACCTTTTTTAAAAGAAGATTGTGGCCAAAACTGGGTTAGAGTCCAACTTCTAAACCATTCACTGACAAAGAAAAGGAGATTAACCAAAGTTGGCTTATACCATTCAGAATTTATCCTCAAGAAAGGGAAAACGTCCATTTTCCCTGAGCTGTCAAACTCAAATGTAATATACATTCTATAGGCAAAGAAAATGGGAGGAATGGCATTTAAGCAGGCAAGCACGTGCCCTTCATACTCTGCTATTCATGATCCAAATTAAAATTTCCTTGAAGACAATCTGGTAATGTGAATTCTAGTCCTTCAAATTCATATCCCATTGGAATAGGTAATTTATCTCTAAAAATTTATCATAAGAAAATAATCAGATAAAATGTCAAAAATTATATATGAGACTACTGATTTCAGGAATATTTAAAATATCAAAAAATAAGGGGAAAAGTATCCTCTAGCACATATGTTAAACAATGAAATGTCATATGGTCTGATAATATGTATGTAGCCTTTCAAAATAATGTCAAAATATTCATGATAGTGTGTTAAACAGTCATACTAAAACTTTTTATGTAAATATATGCTCTAAAACAAAAACCCAAGATGTTTGACACCAAAATCTTAACACAAATATTCAGAGAAGCTTATTTTTTGAAATCTCCAAAATGGAAACTCAAATGTCCATCAAAAGGTGAAAGGACAGACAAATTGTGGTATGTCCACAAATGGAATACTATTCCACAGTGAAAAGAAATGAACTATTAATACATATAACAGTATAAGAATGGTTCTCAAACTATTATGCTAAGTAAAAGAAGTCAGACAAAAGAAAAATTATTATTCTATTTACAAAAAATTCTAGAAAATGGAAACTAATTTGTAGTGGCACAAAGTATATCAGCTGTTACCCAGAGTTATGATTGGAGAGATGAGAGGGTAGAAAACAAAGGGGCACAAGGAAACTTTTAGAAGTGATGGACATGTTCTTTATCTTGATTCTGGTCATGGTTCCATGCTGTGTACATATGCCAAAACTTAACAGATAGCATACTTTAATAATGTGCATTTTATTTCATGTCAATTATACCTCAGTAAATTGTAGAAAGACAGATAAATTGCCTGTATGAATAGAAGGAAGAGAAGGTAATGAAGCTAGACAAGTAAACTAGGGCTCAGATTGTTATACAATTTGTTGCATGCTTGAACTCTGTCCTATGTGTAATGGGGAGCCAATTGAGATTGATTTTAAAATGGGAGTGATCTGATCAGAATACTAAGAAATAGACCATGAAGCAAGAAGCAGTCTGAATTCTGAACTTGAATGGAAAGAGTCTAGTGACAGGAACAAACTAGTTAGAAAAATTATATAGTTCTTTAATTAAAATTTGATGAAAGCCTAAGCTAAGCAGGGCCAATGAAAAAAAGAGGGGTAGAATGGCTTAACATAGAGCCATAAAGTATAAAAATTCAGTCTATAAAAATTGACGAACGATTAAATGTGAGGGTATTTGGAGAGTGTTGGATTAAAAAAATGAACTAAGTTTGAGAGACTCGGCACGTGATGATGCCACTAAGACAGAGGTATAAAACAAATTTAAGGAAGGAAGATAATGATTTATGTTTGGACAGGTTGACTATAAGATAAATGAAAGATATTCAGATGGATACTAACAGTCATTTGGAAATATGAGTCTTGACCTTAAAAAGAAGTTGGGACAGGAAATGTAGATTGGGGATTAAACACTTTTACTATGATAGTTCAAAATAAAAGGATACAAGAATTGCTCAGGCAGAGTGTATAACACAAAAAGAAAAGATGATTTCAGTTGGGGCTCTAGAAACTCTCATCAAGGGTGGGTGGATGTCAATGAGTAAAGACTCCATCCAACACTAAGGAAAAAGACCAAAGAGACACAGGAGAACAAAAGGTGGACATGTCTTAACAATGGAGGGAGGGAAACCAAAAGATTATGAATCAGTTTCTTCAGATAAATTACCTAGAAGTGTAATTGCTAGGTCATAAGGTAGTTCTACTTTTAATTTTTTGAGGAACCTCTATACTATTTTCTAATGTGGCTGCACCGATTTGCAATCCCACCAACAGTGCATGAGGGTACCCTTTTCTACACATCCTCACTAACATCTGTTGTTTGTTGACTCAATTATGATAGCCATTCTCACAGGGGTGAGGTGATATCTCACTGTGGTTTTAATTTGCATTTCTCTGACGATTAGTGACATTCGGCATCTTTTCATATGTCCATTGGCCATCTGTATATCACCTTTGGAGAAATGTCTATTCGAGCCTTCTGCTCATTTTTTAAGTAGATGGTTTTTTTACTGTTGAGTTGTATGAGATTTTTTAAAATAAATTTGGATATTAACCCCTTATACCCTATGATCTTACTCATATGTGGAATCTAAAGAACAAAATATACAAAGAAAACAGAAACAGACTCATAGATATAGAGAATAAACTGATGATTGCCAGATGGCAAGGGGTTTGGAGGCTGGGTGAAAAAGTGAAGGGATTAAGAAGTCATGGGGCAATACGTACAGCATAAGGAATATAGTCAATAATATAGCAATAACTGTGTATAGTACTAGGTGTGTATTAGACTAATTGGGAGACCATTTTGTAAATTATATGTGTCTAACCACTCGGCTGTACACCTGAAACTAATATAAAATATTTAATGTCAATTCTAATTGAAAAATAATTTTTTTTTTTAAAAGCAAGTAAAAGTAGTTTTTGGATTCAGCAAATTGGTGGTAGTTAAAGAACTTGGTGAGAGCATTTGCTATACGCCTTCATGAAAAGAATCTTGACAAAAAGGTTTAACCAATGAATTAAGAGTTAAGAAAAAAAGTGGAGATAGTGATTAATTACTATTTAAAATCATCAGTAGGTAGATGAATAAAACTTATGAGAGTAAAGAAAAATTATATCTATCATCCTGAAGATTAAAAACTATATGAAAGAAAATAGAAAAAGTCTCGACCAAATTCCCTTTTGTTTTTTTAATAAAGAAAAACACAATTTCTAAGAACAGAATCATATGATAATAAATGTTCCACTATAGTGATATACTGACTTATTTGATTTATCATTATTCTAAGTACATACACACACATAAACACACACACCTTAATCTTCAAAGAGCCATTATTATGTACAAACTATTATTATCTCTATTTTACAGGTAAAGGAATTGAGGCAAGGAAAGGTTCAGCAAAGAAGGTTGAGCCTAGATAACATTAACTATGACACTATGGTATAAATATTCTTCTAAAGTAATCTAGTGTGACATACCCAACTTTCTCAACAATTTGTCCTTGGGATCATCTTTTAAATTTGCAACGAAAGCATACAAAATAATTGTTACGTACAACATTAAAATATGAAGGGGATAAAAGGTAAAAAATCACCAAAGCCATTGCTATGAACTTACTGAAGTGAAGATCATGCGGTTACTATTCCCTTTACTTTACACACTTCCCTTTACTTTAACTGACCACCAGTATTGAGAGTAGGTTAAACCCTTGTCAGTTAAAATAATGCCCAGGGGATACTTTGATCTATCATCAGGGGAGAGTAATGTCATCTTACAAGGTCCCTTTGATTTCTTCAGTTCTTCAGACAGCAATCTCCCTGTTCAAAGGGAAATACCTGTATCTCATCAAAGAAACTGTTACTTCCTTAAAATTTTAAAGGAATGAATTATATAGTTTGGGCCTTCTAAGAGGCTAAATCAAAACCCGGAATATTCATTTAAAAGCAAGACCACGATATCCCTTACAGGCCAATCTTATTTCTTTGATGTACTCTGACTTCAGAATAAAAATGGAAAAGTAGCATGAAGAGGCCAAGGCTCTATCTTGGATGATGACAGAATTGTTTTGAAAAGATTTCACATGGAGTATGGCAAGATATTACTTTCTATAGAAAGTTACTCAACTTTGTATATTCCTATTTAATCAATTTAATTCATTTTCTGATTAAGTAACCTCCATTATAATCCTTTACAATTCTGTATGTTGTTCTAAAAGGTTAATTACTTCAATACGGATGTATTAGACCAGTTCTCAAATTTATTTGTCTCAGAACTCCTTTACAGTGTTCAAAATTACTGAGGATTAAAAAGAAGTTTATGTAAGTTATATATATTAATATTACCATATCAGAAGTTAACAAATTTAAAACACGTATTTACTTACTTTAAAATAAACCCATTATACATTAAAATATATTTTAAAAAATAACTGCTTTCTAAAATTTAAAAAAATGAGAAAAATGTTTTATATATTTTGCATATCTTAAAAGTGGTAGGCTTTAATGAAAGAAAGTCTGATTCTCATATTGGTTCTCCATCACATATACCATTTTGGTTGAAGAATATGTAGAAAATCTAGTTTCACACGGATATGTAGTTGGAAAGGGAAGGATTATTATAATAACCTTTTAATATCCTTTGATACTACGCCAGAAGTTGAAAGTCAGTTTTTTTTTAAATATAAGCTGCAATGTGAATCTGAAACTATATCAATAAAATTTTCATATATTTTAACACTAAAATCAATTGGTATATCTTGCATTTTGAATGGATGTTTTACCCAGAAATAATTTTGTAACATCCTGCATTAGTAATTTGAAAACAATGGTTTGCTGAATCATTCAGATTTTCCAAATGTCGATTAATTCCATTTACAATATTTAAAGGTAATATTCAGTAATATCAGCCATCCATTGCATAAGAAAAGTCTTCAGGTATTGAGAAGCTGACAAATTCACAATGACAGAGACAAATTCTCCATAACTGAAAAAATGAAAACTCAAATTTTATCATTGACAAAAATACTGTCAAGTTGTCTTCCTTGGAGTGACAAATTCACTTTGTCCATTTTCAAGACAATATTGAAAATACTCAAGTATAAATAGTCATAGTTTCTGTCAATTTTTTTTTTAAGTAAAAATGGCATTAAACATAGAAAAAAAGTATCCAGTTCAGCTCTCAAGTCAAATGCACAAGAGCTTTCCTTCCAGACGGCAATAATACCTCAGTATGCAGCAAAAGAGCTTTATGCATGCTTCCAATTTGTCACACAGAATATTGAGATGTTTACTCAAGGGTTAAGAATGAACAAAATTAATAATTTTTACTGTTTTATCAAGGATCTTAGGTTTTTGTTTGTTTGCTTGCTTGTTTTATACTGTGAGTACACAGGGGTAAATAGCACAATGACTAGAAGTTTGGTGCCACCACCGTGATTCATGCTAAGGTGACTGTAACATCATTACTTTTTGTACCACCAGCACAAATGTCAACAAAGTGAATAAGGTAAATAATGTCTCAGTATTATCAGGAAACCAGTTTGGCCTTCCTGACTTCTTGAAAGGTCCACAAATTACACTGAGAGCTGCTGTTAGACAATAATAACAAGTAAATGAATACACGTTTATATAGTACTAATATTCGAATCTTAAATTCTTAAATTTTGAGAAGGAATATAAAAAATACATCATCCCCTTAAATTATATATGCTTATTTTTTCAGACACTGTCTGTTAGCAAAATGGAGCGAAAGATTTATGGGCAAATCCTCCCTGTGTGAGAGTGAAAGTGTGAGAGAGTGTGTGGGGTGGGGGGACAGAAAGAGTGGGGTACCGCAGACAACAAAATGGACACTTTCTGAAAACCAGTGGGAAAAGTTTTTTAAAGCCTACTCAGTACCGTGCATTGCCCTGATTCATTCACAACGTTCCTATTATTTATTTTATAAAAATCAAAACAATTAACTTCAGATTAGAAAAGCCTGCACATAACGTGACTATCCCTGACCAGAAGCTAATTTCTATTTTCAGATATGTAAAGCCATATATTTCCAGATATATGTGGAGATAAAAACAGTAAAAATCAGAAGTACCCTTTTGGCAAAAGAACAATCTGCAGGTGTCAACAATGAGGAAGAGGGACAGGACATTGCAAAGTGTGGAGTGGCAGAAGCAGTTGGTCCTCTTAAGCAGCCACCCAGCTGTATTTCTGTGCATTTGTAAAGGGAGCCCACATTACTAGTAAGGTAAGCAATAAAGCAGTCTACTCAAGACTTAGAACTTCCTTAGAATGCAGTAATCAGCTCTTAGGACTGCTGACCATTTATGTTTACAAAACATAAGTTCTCAATATCATATCTCAACATCATTTCATATCATTTGAAAATATGTGACAGTTAGATAGCTAGATAAATAAGTAAACTGTCTTCATACAGACAGAAGAGAGAGGCAGAGGCAGAGACAAAGAAACAGAGAGATGGAGATGAGAGGCAAGGACAAGAGACAAGATAAGAGACATACAGAGAGAAGAGAGAGACAAAGAGAGACAAACAGATGGAGAAAAGACAGAGAAAGACAGAGACAGAGAGAGAGAGTGAATATGAGGAACAGACACCTCAAATTAAACCAGAGAAGAGACAGAACAAAGCTTTGTATTTCAGGATTTCAAATGTTCAGTGTGAATTTGCAATGATCAGTATTAATTTTGACATATCAAATAGAGCTCAGTAATCTATTTTATGTCTTTTTAATTGTAATGTAAAATTATCTTTCATTTGCAGAAATATGAAAAACCATCTTAAAAAGCACATGCCCAAATCTCATGAGAGGTTGATTACCTTTTGTCTAAGAATAGCCACAGCAATTGGCAGTATGCCAATGTACTCATTTATTCATAGTTACATATACTGGTGAGGCCCTCAAAGGGTCTAGCTGTGCGTCTACAACACTATTGTTCACCTGGGCTGCATTAACCAGTTTACCTGATCTGGCCGGTCAAGTGTCAGTTTTAAAATGTTGTCTGTTGCCAAGACAGCCATTTATCAGGGTCGCTTTTCAGGATGACAAACACGAAATTTAAAGCTTGACCCAATTTCTAGTTATTGAACATCTCCTTTAGAAGCTAAGGGATCAGCACGAGTTTTCATAAACACGTATCCAAGCAAACATATTTTGCCACAGTTCCTGCTACTTCTAAATGACTAACTTCAAGCTGGTCTTCTCTAAGGCCTCATAATGGGATTTGTTCTGATTCCCTGGAACTGCTTCACACTTGCCATTTCCTCTCCTATCCAAGGGGCTCCAGGGCACACTGATTTCTTTAGGGAATACAAGAATCAACAAGGCATTTCACATTCACACTTTGAACTAATAGTTCTCAAATATTTTATGAAGACATGTACATAATACACAGTTCTATTTTTATAAAAGCCATGACCTAAGATTATCTGGTTCTCTTTGAACAAAAGTGTTTAGATTTGGTTTAGTTCGTACAACAGTTCTAATATTTAGTTGTTAAGTGAAAAAGGGAACTGATGCTTATAAACATACCTTTGGCCAGCAGGCAGAAGGAATGCAAAGTAAAAGACAAGAACACGTGAGATAAAAGATCACATTCTCAATTCTGTACCATTGGTCTGTATGTTTGTTTTTCTGCCAATACCATGCTGTTTTGATTACTGTCTCAAATAAACTCCCACACATATGAACAAATAGTTTTCAATAAAGGAGCCAAAAACATAAAATGGAGAAAAGGAAGCCTCTTCAATAAACGGTGCTGGTAAAATTGAAAAGCCACATGGAAAAGTATGAAACTGACCGCTATCTGTCACCATACACCAAAGTTAACTCAAAATGGATCAAAGACTGGAATATAAGACTCAAAACAATAAATTGCATAGAAGAAAACATAGATACTAAACTCATAGGTCTTGGATTTAGAAAGGATTTTATGAATTTGATCTCAAAGACAACGGAAGTAAAAGCAAAAATAAATGAATGGGACTATAGCAAAGTAAAAAGCTTCTGTAAACAAAAAAAAAAACCACCAACGAGACAAAGAGGCAACCATCTGAATAGAAGATATTTGTAAACAATACCTCCAATAAGAGGCAAATATACAAAATTTGCAAAGAACTCATACAACTCAATAAAAAAAAAAATCAAATTTAAATAAAAGGGGACAGAGGACCTCAACAGACAATTCTCCAAAGAATACATACAAATGGCCAACAGATATATAAAAAGATGGTAAACTTCACTAGCTATAAGAGAAATGCAAATCAAAACCATAATGAGATAATACTTCACACCTCTTAGAATGGCTATCATCAATAGGACAAGTAATAACAAGTGTTGGAGAAGTTGTGAGGAAGAGGAAACCCTTGTGCACTAATGGTAGAAGTGTAAATTGGTGCAGCCACTATGGAAAACAGTATGCAGGTTCCTCAAAAAGTTGAGAATAGAATTACCATATGACCTAGCAATCCCTCTTCTGGGTATTTACCCCCAAAATTTGAAAACATTTATCCATAAAGATATATGCACCATAAGGTTCAGAGCAGCATTATTCACGGTGGCCAAGACATGGGAACAATCAAAGTGTCCTTCAATAGATGATTGGATAAAGATATGGCAATATATACAATGGAATATTACTCAGCCATAAGAAAAGGTGAAATATTGCCATTTGTGATACCATGTATGGATCTTGAGATTATCATGCTAATAAGTAAAATAAGTAAGATAGAAAAAGTTGAGAACCATATGATTTCACTTATATGTGGGATATAAAACTGAAAGCAACAAACAAACAAGACAATCAGAGACTCATGGACATGGACAACAGTTTAGTGGTTACCAGAGGAAAGGGGGAAAAGAAGAAGTAGGAAAAGATAAAGAGGGTTAAATACATGGTGACAGAAGGAAATTTAACATTGGATGGTGAACCTACAATGCAATATACATATGAAGTATTATTGAATTGTGCACTTGAAACCTATATAATTTTATTAACCAATGTCACCTCAATAAGTTTAATAAATAAATAAAATAAAAAAGAACCTTTAAAACTCAACAATAAGAAAGCAAACAACCGATAAAGGGCAAAGACCTGAACAGGTGCCCACCGAAAAAGATATATAGATGGCAAATTAAGTATATGAAAAGATACTCTACATCATTAATCTTTTAAAAAAGTATAAATTAAAACCATAAGATACTACTCCACACCTATTCGACTAGTTAAATATTTTTTAAATAAAACTTACATATATTTAAAGTAAAAAAGATCATATTCCTCTTTTTGACACCACTAAAATTCAGCATCTTACCAAAGCAGAGAGCTATTAGAGAGCTCAAGTTAAAAAAAAAAAAAAAAAAAATCAAAACTCAATATTCTTCTTCCTGCCTATACCCTCTACCCCTGGATTGACTCATGAGTCATCACAGAGACAGCATGGCCAACAGGACTTGGTGGATTTTAAACAGGACATGGTCCTATATGCCACTGTCCAGTTGCTCTATACTGAATTACCAGGTGCACAACTGACTTTCAATCTTTTATTTCTCTGTTCAACTCTTTGCCTTTGGACCTGTAATCCCAAAGCCGAAAGCCCCAGAGACATGAGGCTATGGAGCTGGCAGAGTATAACATGCGGCTCAGTGGAATGGAAATACTCCAATGCTCTCTTTTCCTACATTCCCCGTGTGCAGGGCCAATCGATTCAAAAGGCATTGACACAGTGATCCAAGCTGGTCTTTTGAATATGAAAAAAAAAAATGTCAATAAAGATAATAGGCTTTAGAGTCAGAATGCCTGGTTCAACTTCCAGACGGTTCATATACTAGCCAGGTGACCTTGGGAAAGCTACTATAAAGGCTCTAAGCCTTAATATTCTCATTTGTAAAATGTGGACAATATTAAATGAATCAGGGGAGAGAGCATTAAATGAGATGATACAAGGAAAATGCTTAGCCTTCAATAATTATTAGTAAAGAAAGAAGGAGAGGAAGGGAAAAGAGGAATTGGTACAGTGAGGAAGAGAGAGAGGAGAGAGGTCAGGTGCATTCCAATGAAAGTGATTTTACATATAATTTTATTAAGTAAATTCAATTTCCCATTTATTTTATGACAAATCCAGATATGCATTTTGTGCAAAAACAATCTATAGATACAATGTAAACACTCAAGTTTACTTTAAAAACATATATTATAAAATACCTATGATAAAATATGAATATTTACTAACCTCCACCTAGCAGCTGTGCCAGTAACAATGTAGGAGAATAAAATACCTACATGGCGTCCACATTTTCAACAGTAGCCCACCAAAAATATACTTTATGACAAACGAATAAGAATTTAAACTTGAAACTAATTTCACATATCATTACACTTGTTAAATTTTTTTTTCTAAAAAAAAAAAATCCTATTCTGTTCTATTTTGATCTTTTCTTTAGTTTCACTTTTGAAGAGATGGTCAGGACCCAGTGAATTGATATCATGATCAAGAAACCATAATTTTAAAAAGTAGAGTTAAACTGTGATGCGTGCATTTTAATTTTAATTCCTATTCTCAGGGTGGTTAGCATTTGACGTGGCCTAAACAGGAATAAATTCCAGGTTAGTAAAATTAAGGACTCCATCAAAGTCCACAACAGAGGTCAGTGGATATACAATATCATATTTTGTTGGTGAAATAAAAGGTGTTTAATGTACATTTAGCAGAATTTAATATGAATGTTGATCTCACTGTGCAAGCCCACTGGTTGCAATGGGCTTATAGAGGCGGGGAGAGGCATATAGTCCACTTATCTCAAATCAACAGAGACTATAGAAATTTACCAGAAGAGCTATCCATTACTAAATGTCAAAATTTGCCTAGGTCCGTTAACCACAGTGATTTTATTCACAGTATTCTGCTGACAAAAACCTAGAATAACTTCTGTTAGTTTCAACTGCCCACACCCCTCTTCTGATAATAGACCTTTCTTCCTTCTGGGATCCCAGCTCTGCTCTCGTCTTAGTCCATTCTGTTGAGATGTCTTAACCCTACCCCCAGCTTCTGGTATGTGTACAGGACCTTTGGAGTGCCAGGTTCAAAGAGAGGGAACCCCAGGATTTTTTGCTAGAAAAATTATAAAACAGTAACAGTGGATTTGCAAACACACCTCTGCTGGGTCACAGAGGACAGAGGAGTAGAGAAACGGGGAAAGAGAGAATTTAATTTCTAATGCTCCAATGTTTGATTTCTAATGTGTAGCCTTTTTGGTTCTACAGTACCTAGTGCCAGTATACCCCTTAAACTTATGTGAGCCAATAAAAATCCCCCTTTACATTTTAAGCTAGATTTTGAGTTGTGTTTCTATCACTAGAAACTGAAAGAGTATCAACTATTGCATCTCTCCTGGATTCTGCATCCTAAGGCTTATAAAATAAAATTCCAATTTGATATGACAGCCCTTACCCTGAACAGTCTAGAGTAGAGCCACTCAACAACTTTATCTCCCACAGATGCTGGGACCTCAATCTCATTTTACTCACCATTACTTGAAAAAGCCAGGAGTGTTAAAACCCTGCTAAAGACATTGCTTTTTCCCCACAGTATGTTCCTGGGTAAATTCTACTTGTTCTTAAAGACTCTGCAGAAAGTGCATGTCCTTCTTAAAATCTTCTCACACAATATATAACAGCAGTGTTTTGAACAGATTAAGCTTGTTGAAGTGTAAGTATAGATGAGCGGGGAAGAAAAAGATGCAGGAAATCTGGTAGGAGTCTATCACAGGAATCCCACAGTGAGAGGACAAAAGCTTGTCTCAAAGAATGACAAGAATAAAGAGAAGGAAAGGTCCTAAGCATCAGGAGGGATTGATAAGATTGGTGACAGATTGCCCAAGTGATTAAAATGTCTTAATAAAGATATAGTAGCAAAAACTAGGTCTCCTGAATCTTGAACCACTGTCACCCTGGTATAACCACACCAGACTATCAGAACTAAAATTATTTGCAATATTAATGGATACTAAATTAGGAATTTTGTTTAAAGAAACAAATTAGGAAACTAAATTAGGAATTTTGTTTAAAGAAACAAAATGGTTTAGAGATAGCACGAGAAATACATAGGACTATAATTTTATTATTGATATTTAAATGACTATGCTATCTTCGAATAAAGTAGGCATTTTGCCAGAATTGGTGCAAAAAACGATAGATGAAAGAGCAATAATATTTGAGAGATGAACATGGATAATAAGTATTTCCAACCTAGGGGACATACTCTATTAAATGACTATGACATAGCATATGCATATATAAAACATATATATATATATATGACATTATATAATATACATATAAATATATAAATAGTTTAAACGTGTGTTAAGTCGGCTTCCAAGAAGAATTCGTTTACAGTAGTATGTTTTAGATATTCCCCAATTGTCATCACCCCACAGGTTTCTTTTGTATTAACAAAAACGTATTTAGGGAAGAATTTATACTTCTGAATTAGATAAGAAATGGTAATACATTATTCTGCTTTCCTGAACATTCTTTCAATCTCGAAGTTTACTTCTGAAATAAAGTGGTTAATAAATTTCAGTTCTTTCATTTCCTCTTCTTGTCCGCCTGCCTTCCCTTTTCCCTCATCTTTTTTCTTTTGAATTTCCCCCTTTCTAAGAATTTTATTGCTAGCAAGCAGTTATGCAATAAGTTCTTTTATTTCACAAATATGTATCTGGCTGCTCTTAAGCTTCATTTCTCTTCACTGAAGATCAATCGTATAACCAGATATTTTAGAATAAAAGAATGTGATTCTGATTGGTTCTTCATTCAATTGAACTATACCACAACTATGCTATCTAGATAACTACAAGAGGCCCTCAAGGAGACTTGAGATGGGCCATAGGATCCAAATAAACTGTTCAAGGTACAAAAGTGACTCATGTACCAAGTTTGGAAAGTCATTTACCTACGAAAGTCTAAGAAAAATAATTGGCAGATGGTATTACGAGCTTTGGAATTAGCTTAGTGCTTTAGTCCACACAAATTATATACCTGGACATACTCCATGTACTTTTAGCTCTAATCGGTATTAGAATTTCCTATTTCATTTCTAGCCTAGTTTCTGCATGCCGTCTTTAAAGTCTGGAGCTCTGGCCAAAGGTGATCACCTGCCTCATTGATATCTAAGCATCTAACACTGCATTTTCCATTGCTGAGCTCTATTTTCCTGCTGGGATTCCTGCTGCCCCATTTGGAGCCCTGCGGCTGTGCTGCTGCTCTGACAAAACTGTGCCCTTTGTAAACTGTCTTAGTCACTACTCTGTACCTCTGCAATCAGCAGGCGGAAACTGTGGGTGGTTTTCTTCACCCAACACCTAATCTGTTTAGCCCTTTACTGTATATTTTGGGTCATTCCTACTCACTTTGCTACACCTTCCCAGTCTTGATGTGTACAAAAATCTCATATCTTATCAATGTCCCTCGAGATAGGATACCCAGTTAGTAAAACAGTACCAGATGCATTAAATACTCCATAGAAAAGTGTTTGGTAAACAATTGCATTTCATCAGAAAGTTCCACACAGGTCTGGCATTAGCAGAGACGAGAACATGACGTGGTAGGAGATGATGGAACTATCAAAGGTGATATTTGGGTTCTTTAATGTCGTGTACATATTGACTTGATCTTTATGCATATAGAACCATGGCAAAGTATAATATTAATTTAGAATATTTAAGGTCATCCCACATTACCTTGAAGCTTTTTAGAAAAACTTAGGTTATCAGTTAGTAAGTCTATAACCTAAAAACTTAGGTTATCAGTTAGAAGGTGTGATTCTGGATCTCTATCTATACTCCTGATGTTAGCATTTTTTGATAGATGACAGACAATGAAATGAATCTTGGTGCCTCATATTGTCCTTTTAAATAATAAAACACTACTTCCATAAAGAATAGTGGAATTTGTCTGCTTTAGGTCTGGAATGACAGGGATGTGGAAAGAAAGTCTAATCATGAATTCATTTTACCTACTTGGGTAACATAATACTTCAAATGGAGCCACTCATTCTTGTGTTTTTATTACTCACACAGAGCTTAAGTTGGTTCAGCATGCCAGCAGAGCTTTGCTCAAAGCTTAGAACAAAGTGTGGGCAGTTCAAAGCTTGCCAACATCTATTTATAATCCATATGAAGCCCTTTCTCTTTCTCAGTGGATTTGAAAATTCAAATACAGTATAATTCTGCAAGGGCTGTCAATTCTCTCTCACTAAATTGTTTTTATGATTACTCTTATAATTCTTTTTTTTCAATAACAGAAAATAAATGTAGCCTTTTCTTCTGGATAGAGCCAAAGTAAATGAAAATGAGCACTGTAGCCAGGTCAGGTTTTGAACTACCTTAAATGATAAAATAAAGTAGGTAGAGCTTATACTCTAAAGCTAAAGCAGATCATTGGAAGACTAATTTAGTGATGATATGCAGAGTGGATTATAGGTTAGAATAATACTTTAAAAAAGGATTCTGGAATAAAATGAAAGTCTGAATTAGGTAGATGGTAAGGAAAAGAAAAGAAATGGACAGACAGTAGGATAAATTTAAAAACAAACTAATTAGAATACTTGGTTCTCTATAATTTCTTCAGTGATCCAGCATCAGCATAAGGTTTTTCTATTTCTTAATAGATGATTCATTTGATTCAAATTATGTTACCTTATACAATATTCTCTATCATCTACAGGGGATATGTTCCAAGACACCCAGTGGATACCTGAGACCACAAATAGTACTAAACCTTTACATATGTCATGTTTTTTTCCTGTACTTGCAGACATGTGATAAAGTTTAATTTATAAATTAGGCACAGTGATAGATTAACAACAATGATACAATAGAACAATTATAACAATATACTAAATATAAGCAGCATGATGGCATGAGAGGACCTCCAAGCCACTCCCTTTGAAGTTACAAAGTTGAACAGCTATAATTCAACAAAGAATTCCCTGCTCAACATACGAACATGCCTGAAGGATCTGTGTGTGCATTGAGACATCTGAAGGTGGGCATATGGGAGTAAGCAGAGGGGGAGGCGAGGGCAGGGAAGGACAGAGACAAGAGCCGCAGATGCAGTCTGGCACTTTCTACAGCTCCAGCCGATGTGATAGCAGTGAAAGGTTGGGCAAACCAGAGGGGCAGAGGCAGCAACCAGGCCTGGATGACCAGTACACATTGAGGCTAAGCCCAGAGTCAGGACAGAGAAGAAGTGCAAAGGATGGCAACCTTCTACAAACTGTCATCACCAGACAAAAGACCCTAGATGCAGGAGCTCGACCCACCCCCACCCTCCCATGGCTCACTTGAAAGTTAAATCCTCACTTGACAGATCCTCACTTGGCCTAAGTGGTCTGTACTCACTGCAGCTAAAACCACTGGAAAGAATAGAACAGAAAATGTGCAAACCTGCTCCCCGCCACTACCTCTCCCACAGAGCAGCACTGCTGGGAGCTTCTGGCTATCAGAAGGTAGTGCCAGGAACACACAGGCCAGAAGACCCACAACCTGCCATATATCCCACCACCAGAGTAGTGCCCAGAGACCAAGACAACTGTGTGTAAAGAAGACAACGAGCTCTTTGGGGAATAAGGGATGTTGTTTGCCACAGTGGAGGCCATACCACCCAAAGAGACTGTGGAAGCCCCAGTAGTGCAGGCAAGAGAGAACAAAAACACTTTTACTTTAGCACCACCTACTGAAAAACAAAATAAAAGGACTCTACTTATCAACCCGCTAAACAATTGAGTCAAATACTTAAAAAAAAAAAAGAAAAGAAAAGATTTCAGTCCCACAAATGACCAGGTCGAAAAATAATGCATTAAGCACAAGAAAAACCAAGGCAGTAAAGTTCAGAATGAAATGAAAAAATCTCCAGAAAATAAACTTAAATACATGGAAGATTGTGACTTAAATGACAGAGAATTCAAGATTGCACTTCTGAGAAAACTCAACAAGATAAGAAAACTCAGAAACATATTTCAATGAGCTCAGAAATAAAAATCAATGGACAACAAAAAAAGTACTTTACCAATGAGATTGAAACTACAAAAAAAGAACCAAACTCTAGAGCTGAAGAACTCAATAAATGAGATGAAGAATGAACTAATGAGCTTAGAAATAGAATAGACCTGATGGAAGAAAGAATTAGTGATATTAAAGACAGAAATCTAGAAATGACTCAGGTGAAAGAAGAAAGAAAAACAGGAGTAACAAAACAAAACAAAAAAAAAAGAAAGCGCTCTAAGAAAACTATCTGACTTCACTAGAAAGAGCAATATAAGAATGGGTTAACTACAAAAAGAAGAGAGGGAGAAAGGAAGAGAGAGCTTATTCAAACAAATAACTGACAAGAAATGGACCTTGAATTCAAGAAGCTAATAGAATACCTAATAATCTCAATCCAAAAAGGCCTTCTCCAAGGCACATTATATGAAAGTTGTCAAATATCAATGAAAAAGAAACAATTCTCAAGACAGCCAGGGAAAAGATATAACCTATAAAGGAAACCCCATTAGATTATCATTGGATTTTTCAGCAGAAATTCTCCAAGCTAGGAGAGAGTAGAATCAAATATTCAAAATATTGAAAGAGAAAAATCACTAGCCAAGAATAATATATCCAGAAAAGTTATCTTTTAACTATGAAGGAGAAATAAAGGCTTTTCCAAAGAGAGGCTGAGGCAATTAACTACAACAAAATCTGCATTACAAGAAATACTAAAAGGTGCTCTTTTACCTGAAATAAAAAGACAAAATGACACAAAAGTGCAGAAGGAATATGACATCAGACAGACATGGATCCACCAAACAAATTAAAAGCATTGGAAGTAAAAGAAATATCTATGATAAAGAAAAACCAATATACTGTAATAAAAGTTATATGAATTTGGTCTCTCGAAATACTTATTATACTGTACTTATTCTTCTTGTGATGTGAGATGATGCAATGTCTATGTGATGAGATAAAGTATGAATAACGTAAGCATTATGACATAGCTTCAAGCTACTATAAGGGTTACTTGACCACAAGCACTGCTACAACAAAACAGTCAATCTAATAACCAAGACAGATATTAAGTTACTAATAGATGGGTAGTATATAGTACATCAATACATTTGACAAAGTGATCTTTCACTCCATGCAGGACAAAGTAGGACATTGTGATATTTCATCATACTCTTCAGAATTAAATTCAATTTAAAACTTATGAATTGTTTATTTCTGGAATTTTCTATGTAATATTTTCAGACCACAGTTGACTATGAATAACTGAAACCATGGAAAGCCAACCCAAGGACAAGGGAAGACTACTGTATCATTATTACCTTTTTTAGTGTTTACTCTCCATCTCCAATTATACAGTCTTAGAATGTACATAACATTTAAACATCGAATATATCTGGAGCATCTAACTCAGAGGGAGCTCAAAAAATGTGTATCTTTATTGTTGGAGGCAGAATGTAAAAGTCATGATAGATAGAACTTGGTTCTTATTGTTATATATTAACATTTTTGGAATGTCAAATATGAAGATACATCCTTCTTTACCTAGACTAAGGAATGGGTTTGTCTCTTTATCACTGCTGTATAGCACTCTGATGAAGTCCTGGGGTTATATAAATGTTGTTGAATGAATAAGTTGCATACAATTGTACTCAAATTAACAAGAATTATGATTCATTGTAGAAATACCAACACGATCATAATACAAGGCAATACTCCTCTGAATAACCCTTATTTGCAATGTGCATTTATGCTTGCACATACAGAACCTAAGAGAACATCTTACACATTCTATTTAGAAAGCGGTATAAATACTGATTTATACCACTCATTCCTTTTAGAATTCACTTGATTTTTATGTGCATTACTCATTGTTCACCTTTCTATGCAACAATTCCTTAAAATCTGTCAATTTATCAGCTAAATAAATTCTCATTCCTTCCTTAATAGTTGGCATTTCTATCTGTAATTCTATATATAATTAGTTTGAACATTATAGGAGTATTTTTAGAAAATACATTGATTCATTATGATTTTTTTTTAAAAAAACAAAATGTTTGTAAATGAAAAGAAGTATGTAAGATTCTGGTGTGTTGGCAGATGTCAGTTTAAGAAATAATATGTTACTTTGTCTTGTTTGCTATTATTAAAAGTATATATGAAAATTAGAAGTTAAATAAATTAATAGTTCTAGACTACTGCATTTTACATATAACTGATCTTTCTAGCTCTGATCTACTCCACAATTGATCATTTCCTTCTTACTTTCTTTATGTAGATATAGCTTTAGTCAGTCACAGTTTTCAGAATTGAAAAGTTCTTTAAATAGTCTAATTTGTAATCTGAGACTCAAAGTCATTCCCTTTAGTGAATGGAAGTGAAGGAAAAATAAAATTTACGAAACAAAGTTACTCTAAAAGCAATTAAAAAAAAAACAGATTATTACAAGTTTCTCAGCATCACTAGATAGCATTTCCAATTTGGCCCGACTAAGATCATTCTGAAAAGATGTACTATTACATGCCAGTGCTATGGAAACCAGGTCATGTGATATTTTAATATTTTGATCACCTATGTGCCAGGCTTTGTGCTAAGTGTTGGTGATTTAGTATTTACTGCAATAATGAACAATTTGTTTACCTTTATGGATTTTACAGTTCACTGGAGCAGAAAGACAATTCACCATGGAATCTCACTATGATGAGAGATAGAACACCTCATAGCAATGCCACTAACTAACAATAATCTCACCATCTTTTTGGTGTGATTTTGAACTTTCCTAATGAACAAGAAAAACAACAAATAACAGGATTTAGCCTGCCAATATGAAATAAATCTATTGGCAATTCAGAGATGTTTGGGTTACAGAGATGCAACCCATCACCTGGTGAGAATATGTTTACCATCTATCTTTTTATATTTAAAGGCTATTAATCTTACAGAGTATTTTTTTAAGAAATAATTTAAGAATTCAAATTCCTAGGTGCATGGTGATAGTGGAGTGTGTGTGGTAAGGGCGGGAGGACCCAATACACATGGAATTGAATAAAATTGAAAAGACATGATAAGTTGTTTTCTTTCTTCATCTGGCTTCATGGAATGTATATTGTTTTGCACACTAAAATCCAAACTACTTATGGAGTATATTTCTTAAATGCCAAATTCCTGGAGTAATTTTATACTTTTTATCTTCACTCCTGAGGCTTCTATTATAGCTGCATAAAAGCTGATGAATTCCAAAGGAAATACAAATATGTTATTGTAGAACTTCCGCTGATTATTCTCAATTTTGCTCATTTGTATTTATTGAAATTCAAGTTATGGGTACTACATATTGTCCATGGACTCTCTGCTTTAATTAAGAGTGTGGCAGAATTGAAATTTTTGAGTCTCTTAATAGAAAAGTTATACCTTGTTACTATATCCTTACCAAGTCATCAGTTGTCAGTTTGATGTTGTTAAGACAGTGGCTTTTTGGAGTAGAATGAGCTAAGTAGATCAGGAGTTTTGCTTGATTTATTTGTTAACCAAGTTCCCAGAAAGACATCGTATTCGTCTAAGAATGCCTACATTGCTTCTTTCCATTTAAATGAATTTAGAATTAAAGAACTGAATTAATTTAGTAATAGTATGTGAAACACTGATGAAGTATTCTTATGGCTATTTGTTTCACACTGGAACTCATTGGCCATAATTAAATATAAGAGGACATAGATACAGAGGCAGAGATCCCAAGCACCCTATGATGTGAAACTCTAATTCCACATTGCTCTCTCTAATGTGCTAATGGGAGAGCTGTAGTCTCTGACCTCTCATTCCCTGCACGTAATGTCTCAGTCTAACAGAAACAGCCCTCTGGAAGTAATGTTTAAGATTCACCTCCAAGCTAGAAAGCAATCCTGACAAAATAAAAGCAGTACTGTATTTCAACAATTCTAAGGTGACTTTATTTTTCACATTTCCACATCATTGAAAGTGGGAAGAATCTTCAAGTATTAAAAGTCATACTTTAATTGTAAGTACATTTCCTTTCTTAGTCATACACTGAACATAATGCATCTTTGAATTGATGACAACTTTGAATGGATGAAATATGATTGCTCTCAATCTGTAGGGGTTTTAGATGTGGTAGCGATAACCATTAGAAATTTAATAGGTCAAATGAAAGCCGTGTGGATTCCTTCTGAATAAAGATGCAGAATAGTTTCTCTGCTCACACGTCAGGCTGATCTAGACACACATTGACCTGTGTAGTACACATACACAAATAGTTAGCTCTATCTCCTATAACAGCACCTTAGAATATAAATGCCGGGATCTCATTTTCATAAATAACACAGGTTCTAGAGTTATTTTACCCTTATTGCTTATTCGCCATTCTCCAAAGCTTATAGCTTATACCCAAATGATGTAACCTTACCATCTGCATTAATTCATGGATTTGAAACCGACTCTCTACAAGTTCCCTGGGGTAGTTTAGTTTCATTTGTATGCATGTAAATAGCACCAAGGCTGACATAAAAATTAATGAACTATTTACATAGAAGCCTATGCCTAACTCCTAAAAATCAAGCAAATGCTTAAGTTTATTAAAATAAAATTTAAGCTATAAAGTCTTAAATCATGACAGTATAAAACATTGGTGGCCCTTAATTTTGAAAAAAAAAAGTTAAATTCAAGATGAAAAGAAATAACTGAAGAACATTCATTTCATCTTTTCGATGGCATCGCTCTATCCATACCAAAACATAGTCTGATTACAGTACCACCATGGAGTTCAGGAGGCAATCTGGTATCAACTCACACCAAACAGGAACAAGGGTTGATCAAAGGATCTAGGGTTTAGGTCAGTGATAGCTGAACTTTTTAAAACTGACTTTATTAGTGACAATATCTGTTACCAGTTTTACAGCTCTGATTATAAATGCCTTATAATACAAATATTTTACATATTTTATTTATATATATATATTTTTATATATATATATATATATATATATATATATTTTAATTTCTCAGAGACAAGAACTGTCTAATTTGACCATGTCTCTTTAAAATTCCTGACAATAGATGCCACTGCCAACATCCCATAAGAATCTTTGATTTCAGGGTCTAGATTTGTCCCTAATTTTGAAGTCGCTGAGGTTTTTCAATTTCAAGTATACGACACAGCATAGCTTTCTCCAGTTCTCACTGCTTCGGGAAAGCAAATTGACAAGAGTCAAAATTATCCACCAGAAAAAAAGGACATATTTTTCATTGTTTAATTTGACACTACTTATATATGCTTATTAATATTTATTATTCAATATGGTACATAAAAATTCTCAATAAGAATATACAGATACTTATTCTTCCCTTGGAGGATTTCTTCTAAGTAAAAGGAAGATGTACAACTGAGAAATTCAATATTAAATAATTTGTTTATACTAACAAATTATATTTTTTGGCAGGTTGCCTTTTTCTCCTCCGTCTGTCTTTGTTATGTCAAAGAACCAAAGCCAAACCAATGTGAGTTATTTAATGAGTGAAACCCAGAATTCTAATGAACATAAAATGCACTTGATCAAAAAATAGTAAAAAAGAAATTTAACTGGTATGAAGTATAGAGGGAACTGGGAAGAAGGACTAGAAGAACTAACTCCACACAACTGTTTTCAGCATTCCACTTGAAAAAACCTAGAGGCCCAAAAGCAAATTATCCTTTCAACAAAGAATAGACTCCAGCTACTGAAACATCCTGGTTCATAGACAAGAGAACTTAAAAATATCCATATATTGCAAAATATTTTCTTGTTCCACATAAAATCATTCACTACCTCAAAGTAGTCTGCTAAGTGGTAATGGCTGACAGGACCATTGTGAATTGGCACTGGGCCAAGACAGTTGGCCTTGCCTATCACCTGGAAGCCTCTTGAATGTTACAAGAACAATAGTCATGATGTTTCTACATTCCTACCACATGGTGTAGCCATAAATGGGTAGCAATAAATTAGATGAAACAAGTTTTACAGGCCAGTTCCATTTGACCATATCCATAGAGAATAGTCACAGGAATATCACATGAGAAAATGCTTGAAATGAATTATACTTAATACATGATATCTAAAAAAGCTAGAGTTAGTTATTAAAAACACATCTGCTTAAAATTAATAGAAGTTTATTCAAATGGCTTAATATAATACCTTTCTTCTGATCACACATTAGATTTATTAATATGGTTGACAAAATGGTTGCTGCACGCTGAAAACTGAAATGCATCAGATATCTGTAGCTCAATTATATCAACTCTCTGATATCATTTTAAGAAAAAAAAACACATACATACGTGTGTGTGTGTGTGTGTGTGTGTGTGTGTATACACATATATATAAATTTGGAACAAAATACAAGTATGTATTTCTACACAAAGTCTTTCCAATGATAGTATCGAAATGTATTCACAACTAAAATGTTGTTTCCATTCATAAGAAGTTCAATTACATTTTACCATTTTAGTAAGCTAAGTAGCCATATGCTAAAATGAAGCTCAAAGCGCCTCAATCAGAATATCTTCCAAGAAAGAAAGTTTCCAAGATTTGACGAGGTATACATACTAATAAATTTCTCACATGTGCTAATCTCAAATAACCAAGAAGTTTAGGTTTAAAGGGAAACAATTTATGATCTATGTCAATAAGAGCAAAACATTTTCAGATGCCCCAAACATAAATAAAGCAAAAGCATTTATCACTAAAATATGAGAAAATATATATTTATAACTTTGTTTACGGGTTGATAATTTTAAATTCTTTTAGAAAATGTTACTTTTGATCTTTAAGCATTCAAATTGGAACATAAAGTTCACCATCGTACGTTCTTCTTTGCACATTAATAATAATGAGATATTACAGCTTGTTAGCTAACTTACAATTTCCAACTACCAAGGAAACTATGTTCTTGACTCAAAAAATAACCTATTTTTTAAGAGAACATGGCATAATACTTACTTGAAAATTTTTTAGAATAGTAGGCTACAGTCAATATTACTGAACAAGTCTTGAAGACTTTACTAGGAAAAGAAAAAAACTGTTTACTATTTACCCTTATTATAGACCTGAAATTTATTATATCTTTCAGTAGAAAAGAATACACGTCAATGCAAGTAAGAAAGAAAGAAGGAAAGGAGATGGAAAGAATGATATATTAAAAGTAACTGAACATTTAATGAAAGGCATCCTCCATATACGTTGTTTTCCCTTTTCATACAGCATTCTATTGCTTCGAATATTGTCAACATACAGGTTTTAGATTTTACACCTAGATCTCACTGATTCATGAGGATTTTAATTAAAAATGAAATCTTCCCCCAAAATGAAACCTTCCCATTTATCAAAATTATAAGCTAATTTGTCAAAAAATCAAAATAAATTCATTTGAGTATGTTTAGTACTTGACTCCAACCATAAATTTTATTAATGCTTTGTTAAAATAACGATGAAAACAGTAATAGTAAATGATAGAGATATAACGTATACTCAGCTAACTGGTTGTAGTGGAGACTTTTTTTTTTTTAATAACTAACCTGTGGAGTATGTAGTAACTACTATAGCATCTACCAAGAAAATCCTTGACAGTCTTACAAACAAAATCTTTATGTAAACTTACAAAACAGTTAGCAATGTTTTAATACTTGCACTTTTTAACAAAGACAGTTATTTTGGACTTCTACCTGATGGATCGACTGCATCAAAAAACGGCCACTTCATCTGACTAAATTGCATCATCTTTAAAACAGTGAGGTCACCATTAAGGGGCTAATGTAAGGAGACAAAAGGGAATATACTTTTTTTGAGCAATTCCACATACTTGGTTTGGTGCCTTACATAAATTATTCTACTTATCCCTCAGCAAATACTTTTGGTTGGTAAAAATTATTAACTCTATTGTTACATATCAGGAAACTAACTCACACAGTTCAGTCATGTAAAGAGAGGGATTCTGTCTGTTTCTGAAAGCCAGGTTCTGTTACTGTCTTCCGTTTCCAAACATCTTGCCTGGAACTGCCTGTCACTTTTTGTCACCTGGCTGGCTCTTACTCATCCTTGGTGTCCATGATGCCTACCTCCATTGTGTCTTTTGTTAAAATCTTTTAATTTCATCTCCCCCCAGTAGACTGTGAGGACTCTAGGATAGGATTATTGTCTTTCTCTTCTTTGGGTTCCCAGCCTTACCAGCAGTGCCTGGCACATGGTAAACATTCAACGAATGTTAACAGAACTAATCAAATTTCACCATCTTGTGTTTTTTTATTTAGAGTTTTAAAAAAATCAGTATTTGAACTCTCTTTATCAGGTTGGCCTTCATTATGTTTCGTTTTCACCTCAAAATATTTAGCCCTCGCACAAATATGCCATAATATAAAGTAATGACAGAGTGTAAAGTTTCTTGAGACCTTGTTAGAACAAAGCAGACTAATGTGATTCAACAGTTTGAAATTATTTCTCCAGGAATAATACGGGTACCCATATAGGACACACACCTTTGTAAAAGGTGTGTGAATCTTTAATATATGTAGAGGGAGATGACATTTAACAATAAATCAAATGTTAATGCTTAAAAAAAAAAAACATTTACTTCATGTTATTTTTACTTCATGTTATTTTTAATTAAGGCAATGGACAAGATGAGGAAGGAGAAAGGAAGGAGAAAGACAGCTGGAGTTTATTTGGGTGCAGTCTATTGGAGGTGGGATGGAGAGAGAGGGTTGTAGGAAGACAGCAGTTGTTGTAACTGGATTATGCTTTTCTTCCTGGTTTAAGTGGAGAACTTACTCACCCCTGGGGAAAATGTCCTGGGAGTCTTACTATTTGCTTATACAGCAGCTGAGCATGACCTACAATAAAGTGGTAAATTATGTCTAGGTCAGACACTCTAATCCTGCTCTCTTCTGGACTAGAGAGAGCACAGAAATGATTCCTCCCCAAGGCAAAATCTAGAGAAAAAAAAATTTTTTTTCTTCCTTCCACCCACGGTAGTAAATATTTGAAAAAGTTTAGGAGCAGATTGATTTTTAAAAAAACAAACAAAAACAAAACAGCCTTTCTATGCACTATTCAGGGTCTCCAGAGGTACACTGAGCAGATTGGTTGATGTTATCTCAGAATCTGCTAAAAAAAAGTATATCTTGGTTTATTTGTCCTTCTCCTTTCTCCAAACTGAGATTCATTTCAGGGACCTCTGTGGCAGAATAGCCAAATTTAGAGCCACTATTGCCCAAGGACAAACATATTCTGGTCTTAACAGAAAACTTTCCAAAGATCTGAAACTCTCTCTGGGAAAAAAGCAGATAGGACTGTGAGCAGTCTGACTCTATACCTGAAATTTCCACTTGGCCAAGACAAAGTGAGTTTTATTAGCCATTCCAATACCATAGATGGTCACCCAAATTATTATTTTTTTCTACAATTAGCTTACTGAACAGTCATCTTTCAGCTGTAGCACAGTCCTATTGGAAAAGGAATGAGTCATAATTCAGAAATATCTTAAAAACAACTTTAAATGTGATCCTTAATACAAAATGGACAGTTATCAGTATAGCTGAGGATAGGCACACGGACATAAAGTATTCCCTTTGGAAAAATATCAGAACATAAAATGCTATGTGAATCATAAAATTTGTAAGCAGTATAAGTCTGGGGAGAATGCACACTTAATGTTGATCAACCTAGAAGCACTGATTGTCAAAATAACTACCTGTTTGGTTCTCATTCAATCTGTGGTACTGGTATTGTCAATGGCAAGTCAACTTTTAAATGTTTTATTTCCAATGAAAGACATTTTGCCTTATACTCATATGTATCTTGAAACATGAAAAGTGTTCAATATATTAAAGGATAAAACATTAAATATATTATTAACATGTTTTGTAAAGTCTTAGAATTTATAGACTACTGTTGATCTTCAACTAATGCTGGTCAGACTATTGAACTGAATAGATGTTACCATACTGATTCCTTTATAATTATCAAAATTAATTTTTTATACCCCAGTTGTATTATCACTTATTAATTATAATGAAATGAACTAGATTCATTAGCACAATACAGAAAATGATATGGACAGAGACAGGTGAATACCCTTTTGCCTTAAGAACCCTATTGAGAAAGTTAATATGTTACAACAATTGAGTGAGTTTTATATGGTATAGAGTGTGCTAACCTTGTTGTGTAATTTATCCTATTTAATCCTCCCAACACACCTATGACATAGCTATAGTATTATTCTATTTTACCAGATAGGAAAAAAGGCTTAGAGTGTTTATGTACTTTGTCTGGTCTGAGTTCTCAGAACTGGTAAGTAGTAGAGCTGGCTTTCAAATTCTGTTAGTATGACTAAAATTATGGGCTCATAATAGTTTTATTATATAGCTTATTTTAAAGGCAGACAAAAATAAGAGGCCTTTATTTAAATATCACAAGAAAATATCATAGAAACAAAGGACAGTGAATATTACTTAGCTCCTACTAATATCACCTTCTTTGGTCATTTGACTTTAATTCTAATTGGATCATCCCAGCTTTGCTTCTTCCAGTCCCAGATGTGTCTGCTATTAAGTGTTTCACAGCTAATCTAATTTAAGTTATATGTTTTCTGTTATGTACCTTTTGTAGCTTTATATCTTGTCACTTCAAATCATTACATTAAATAATGTCTTAAACTCAAATATCCATTATTCCAATCTGATTGAATATTGGTATATGCCTTGATATTAATTTTCTCCTCAAAAATGACTCAAGATTTTGGTTATTATTTTAATATTTTCATCCATTAAGTCCAGCAACTCTGCTATATTCCCTGATCAATTCGTTCTCCCGCTTTGCGCATGTTCTCAAAAATGTTCTAGTATCGTCAACCTCTGACACTTGGGACTCCGCTTTCTCCTCGTTTTCAACAGAAGTTCCTTCACACTTCAAAAGAAAATACAACTATACATTTTCATGAGAAAATAGAGAAAACGTCTTTCTTCCAGTCACATACTGTTGCCACACATTATTACTATTCCTTCTTCCTTCAACCTGTCATGATATATAAAATTGTCATTCCTTTGACTATGGAAGGTATGTTTTCCTTTCTCTTTCATACATCATTCTCTCTCTTGGGAGAAGAGAGAAGAAAACAAAAGGATGTAGAAGCAAGGTCAGTGGAGAATATCTTAACCTTTCCTCCCACCCTGTCTTCCAGGCCTCCACCTCTACCTCCATCTCTACCTCCACTACCACCATCCCTCTGGTCCCCAACCCCCAGCCCAGAGACACTACCCATACCAGAGACTATTAAAAAGATCTTTTTCTGATTCTCTCTCACTAGAAGTATGACATGAAAGGACAAAACTAACCATAAAAGAACACCCCAATTTTTTTCTAAGTCTAGGAAACCTACAGAAAATGAGGTTCTTCCTCCCGCCTTTGATTTTTTTTTATGTCTTGGAAATATTTTAAACATATTTTAAAAACAGCCCAGCAGATATATTCATTCTTCATTTTAGTTGCTGAGCAATCCATTGCACTGTCTCTTCCTATTGCTTTGGAATCTCCACATGCTCTACATTTTCTTCACTAACTATCCTTTTTAGGATCCTTCCAAGCCTCTCTTTTCCTCTCCCACTATTATTTAATATCAGTGGCTCTCACTTTTACTCTCACAGTACACTCTCTTCCTACTGCATCTAATTCCCACCTATAACTTAAAATGGCATCTCTATGTCATTGACTTCAAATGGTAGAACTTGTTTTAAAGGGCAAAACCCTTCAGGAAACACAGGATCAAGCATTTTCACCCATTAAGCATCTGTTAATCAAAGTTGTATGTTGACTTTTAAATTGTATTAAATAAAACAAATTGACCTTCCTCAAATAAATATTGGCTCAAATTAATTTTTTATTTCTTTAGAAAATGAAGAACCGTGCTTTTTTTACTATTATTTGTAACATCTATTTTCACTCTTATTAAAACATAGAGTATGTACATACATAAAAGCATTCTAGATATTTACCATCATTACTTTAGTTCTATGCCTTAGAAGACACTGTATTTACATTTAATGAAACATGGTGTTTTACTACTTAAAAATCAACTGATTAATTATTTCATTGACACCAACTGTGACATTGTATTAATGGCACATTAAGAGCTTGCCCAAAATGTAGCCAATATCCAATCTAACATATTACCAAAAGTTTCTGAATCAACAACATCAGACATATAATAAGCATCAAATGTTCTGAGGTGATTTGTGAGAGCGGCAGGAGTTCAGAGAAAGGAACTCCTGTCACTGTCAGCCAGCTGGGGCCGAAGGCCCTGTACCAAACCCCTTATTACGGCACTGAGAAAGCCAATGGTTGCATAGGCAGTCCTTTCACAATGGCACTAGTCTTCAAACAATTGATCCTTCGAAAATAATTTTATAAAACTACATACCCCTCACACAATTTGAGGCCGACATTTAATTTTTTCGTAAGTATAAATAGCAAAGGATATAAGTTGTAGCATATTAAAAATATTGACATTTTGGAATAAAACACATTTTTTAATGCGTCCAGAGTAATCTAAATACTCAACAGAATTGCAAAATAAGATCTTATTTACATTTGGAAATTTTACTCCATTCCTATTTCTTTTTGAATTCATATTTCCATCCCCATTAATTTTTTTCCTAATGTAATAACTTTATGCTTGAAAGCATTTTATTGATATTTCTCTGCAATGAAAATATGTATTAAAAATTCCCCATGATCTTATGACTCTAAGTGTAAAAATAAAGTTTTTTCAGAGTTGACTTATCATTAAAATTATTAGAAGAGCACATTATCAAAATAAACATAAAACTGGGATGAATAATTATTAGTCAAAGATCACAATTACTGGAAATAAATATTTTACTGAGATGGATATATTTGGCTTTTTTCCACTTTTTTCATGTATTCCATGGGTAACTACTACTTATTACTAAAAAGGAGACAGGACCCAGAATCAATTTTCTTCCATTTTTTTAGTTTATTATGTTTTCAATATTATAATGTGAAGATATTTTGTTCACATAAATAGACAGAAATGAAAGAAACTCCTTCCATTACAGCAATGCCACTCAATTCCTTGAACTTCTTCTCAGTTATATGCCAAAAGTCAGTGATCTTTCATCAAAAATTATTTTAATCATATATCGGCTGACAACTCAATTAGGCCCTCTGGTAACTTTGCTTAAAGTAGAGAATTGTAAACCACCTGACTTTCAAATGGATTTGTTACCCAGTCATCAGAGAGATTTCATCTGTCACTATTACAACCAAACAAATTATCTTTCTTTCTCTCCCTCCCCACTTTTTTTTCTGAGAGTTAGGGTGGGAGTTGGGAGACATCCTCAAAGCTCTCTGAGTCATATCCTAATGGAAAAATTCCTCATATAGCCCCAGGGATATGCACACTACAGTTGAAAGTCCACTACACAATAGCATGATGACAATTTATATTACATTTGGGTATGTTGAGTTCTCCTAAAAGTATATCAGTAAGTAAAAAATAGAGTACAGAGTAGATCTGAATCAAATACCTTTAAAGAAAAGATCTCCCACATATCTTCCTATTATCATCAGCAAATAAACACATACGCATTCTCTATATATGTACACATACATACATTAATGGTTTAAATATTTATGGCAATTTATTCAGTTTTAATATAAATTATATAAAATTTTTCCCCAAATGCCAGGGTTTGCTTTATTTTCTATAGCAAGATTGTATTAGCCAAACAAAACACTGCATTATTAGTATACCCATTCATTTAATGGAAAAACAACCAAAAAGATGTATTTCCTTAGTTAGGTTCTGAGAAATGGAAAATTGGTTCAAACATAAACAATGTTTCTGACTATAAACACCATCGTTTCTTAAAGAGTTATGAGGAATTATTTAAAAAGTGGCTAAGTACTCAGTGCAAGTACTGAGCGGTTTAATACCTTTAAGAGGCTGCAAGCCAAGGCTTTCCTTGTACTGTGGTAAATCTTTGGAACTCACACAAGCAGATACACTCAACATATATGAGGGTACCAACATGCTACTGTTGGTTTCTCATATCAAATAACACAGTTTCCAAAAAAAAAAAACCCACAAGTGTATGTAAATTTTTATTTGTGGAATAAAATGTAGTTCTTTTAGAAAAGTTTATTTTTGGTTTGTATTTTTAGCATATATTTGTTACGGGATTAAGTTATATGAGAAACTTTACATATTAAGAATGAAAAGGAGCTTCTAGTCAAGATAGCAGAATAAGTTAATGCTATGCTTACTTCCTCTCATGACCACATTAAAATTACAACTATAGAACAACCATCATTGAGAATCACCTGAAGTCTAGCTGAACAGAAGTCCAATAACTGAGGACAAACAGAAAAGGCTACCTTGAGATTGGTAGGAAGGGCAGAGATGTGAAATAGGCTGGTCCCACACCCACCTGAGGCATCAAAAAAAAAAAAAAAGTGGCTATGTCAGCTGCACAGATCCCCACTGAGGAGTGAGGTGTCCCAGCCCCACACCAGGCTCTCTAGCCCAGAGCACCAGTGCCAGAAAGAGAAGTTTCCATAACTTCTGGCCATGTAAACCAGCAAAGACTGTGGCTGAGTGAGATGAAGGATGGCTGGAATCTCAAGCATTGCCCTTAAAGGGACAATGCACACACTTACTTGCTGACAGACTCATTTGCTCTGAGCTCCAGAGCTGGAGAAGCAGCTTGAAAGACTCCAGGGACATACAGGGAGGAAGTGAATGGTCTGGCTTCAGGGCAAGGGCTGGAGGGGCAGCTTTCTCTGGGATAGAAGTACTGGCGGAGGCTATTGTTCCTTTCTTTAGCCCTCCTCCAACCCAGCATACATGCAGAAGTGGGAGCCATATCTGAATTTCCATCAAGCTGGCTAACACTATTTGCCCCACCCTGGTAATTCCCTGAGACTCTGCCCCACCCAACTTGCAGGCCCATCCAAGCCACTTCCAGTGACTTTTCCATACAAATGGCCCATCTCAGCTGATACTATGGATTTTCCTTAAATTTCTCAAAGGTTCAAAAACCTCAAACAAGTAGTATCTGTCCTTGGTATGTCCCGTACCTCTTGCTAAGCAGTCCTAAACCCAGCACTAGCAATAGCAGGCCTCAGTTCACAGCTTAGCCTCTCCCAGGCACCTCCAAGCCCAGCACAAGTGGCAATCATCTGAAGATCACTTCGTAGCTCATATTAAGTGGCTCCAGGAAGGACACAGGCAGTGGCTAACCTTTACCTGCAACAGAGCCCTTCCCAAGAAGTCTCAGAACCAACACACCCGGTGGCCGGCTTCAGATCACACCAAAGCACCACCTAACCACCTCCACAAACTAAGCACCCAAGGGCATACTGGACAGGTGCCAGAGCCCTGCTAAAGAAAATCCTCCTCCATAAGGTCAGCCCCTGCACAATAGCTCCTCTACTGTAATCACAGGCAGTCTAATCACAGCCAGTCCTCACAACCAATCAACTTGAGGGTCAGTTCTTTCCACTGACATGAAAACAGCAACAAAGTTTCAACTATAACAAAGCACACATGACCTACACAAGGGACACATCTGGAGCACCCAGCTCAGGTGACCAGGGAGGCTGTGCTACTGGACCCCAATGAACAATTACTATATAAGACTACTCTACTAAGACTGGGAGACATAGCAACTCTACCTAATACACAGAAACAACACAGGGAGACAGCCAAAATGGGGAGACAAAGAAACATGTCTCAAATAAAAGAACAGAACATAGTTCCAGAAAAAGAGCTAAACAAAATGGAGACAAGCAATCTATCAGATGCAGAGTTCAGAACACTGGTTGTAAGGATGCTCAATGATCTCAGTGAGAACTTCAACAAAGAGAAAACATAAAAATGGAGATAAAAAATTTTTTAAAAAGACAGAAATGAAGAATGCAATAACTGAAATAAAAAATACATTAGAGGGTAGCGACAGTAAATTAGATGAATCGGTCATTTAGAAGGTAGCAGAAACACCCAATAAGAACAGCAACAAGATAAAAAGAATTCAAAAACATAAGGATAGTTTAAGGGGCCTCTGGGACAACATCAAGCATACCAACATTCACATCATACGGGTACCAGAAAGAGAAGAAAGAGAGCAAAGAATGAAAAACCTATTTGAAAAAAATACTGATAGAAAATTTCTCTAACCTGATTAAGGAAATAGACGTACAAGCCCAGAAAGGGCAGTCTCAAAGGAGATGAACCCAAAGAGGCCCATGCCAAGACACATCATAATTAAAATGGCAAAGGTTAAAGACAAAATCTCAAATGCAGAAGGAGAAAACCAGTTAGTTACCTACAAGAGAGCGCCCATAAGACTGTCAGCTGATTTCTTAGTAGAAACTTTGCAGGCCAGAAGGAATTGCAGGAAATATGCAAAGTGATAAAAAGTAAGTACCTACAGCCAAGATTACTCTACCCAGCAAAGCTATTATTCAGAATCCACAGACAGATAAAGAGCTTCCCAGACAGGTAAGAGCTAAAGGAGTTTATCATCACCAAATCAGTATAACAAGAAATGTTACAGCGAATTCTTTAAAAAGAAAAAAAATATCAAAAATGTGAATAATAAAATGGCAATAATTATGTATTTATCAACAATTACTTTGAATGTAAATGGATTAAATGCTCCAATTAAAAGATATAAGGTGGCTGAATGAACAAAAAACAAGACCCATACATGTGGTACCTACAAGAGAATCACTTCAGATCAAAAGACACATACAGACTGAAAGTAAAGGGATAGAAAAAGATATTTCATGAAAATGGAAATAATAATAATAAAAAAAAAAAACCTGGGGTAGCAATATTTATACAAGACAAATAGGCTTTAAAACAAAAGCTATAACATGAGACAAAGAAAGACTCAATAATCCCACTTCTGGGTACTTATCCAAAGAAACCCCAAGCACTACTTCGAAGAGAAATATGTGGCCATATGTTCACTGCAGCATTATTTAACAATAGCCAAGATATGGAGGTAACCTGGGTGTCCATCAGTGGATAAATGAATAAGGAAGAGGTGATACATATATATAATGGAATGTTACTTAGCCATAAAAAAAGAACAAAATCTTGCCATCTGTAACAATGTAAACTGACCTAGAGGGTATGAGGGTATTGTGGTTAGACAGAGGAAGACAAATGCCATATGATTTTACTTGTATGTGGAATCCAAAGAACAAAATAAAGGAACAAACAAAACAGAAACAAACTTATAGATACAGAGAACATTTTAATGGTTGCCAGATGGGAGGAAGTTTGGGAGAATGGGTGAAAAAGAGGAAGGAATTAAGAAGTACAAATTGGTAATTATAAAATAATCATGGGGATGCAAAGCATAGCATAAAGAATATTGTTAATAATATTGAATAACTAAGTAAAGTGTCAGATAGGTACTAGATTTATCAGGGTGATCACTTCATAAGTTATGTGAATTTCTAATCACTGTTTCACACCTGAAACTAATTTAATATTGTACACCAACTATGATAAATAAAATATATTTTAAAAATAATGTAAGAGAAGAAAATAACTAAGAAATAAGAGAGCACATAGCTTTTGCTGGGCATGAAAACTATAATGTAAAAAACAATTTATGAATTAATATCCTGCTTTTTTTTTTTCCTATTTTTCTTACAGGAACTAAAGCAAGGCTGATCTCCCCACCCCATCAATACCAAATGAAATGGGTACTCACTAATAAAGCAAAGTACTGAAATTCTTTTCATTCCTTGCTTTAAAACCACCTTAACATGTGCCAGCATCCACTCACCCTCATGTAGGAACAGGCAACCTTCTTAGTTGATCCCCAATGACCTACACCCTTTTGGATCATTGTTATCTTTGTTATGAGAGACACCTGTGAATATGATGGGCCATCACTCCTGTAATTAGGTTATTTGGTACAGCTGACTTTAAGAAAGCACACTTCTCTTCAGTGGGGCTTATCCAACCACAAGAGCCCTTTAAATCTAGATGTAGACATGAGGGAGGGAGAGAGAGATTTGAAGCATGAGAAATTCTCTGTCACTGGCTTTGGAGATGGAAAGGGACACTTGACAAGAAATGCAGATTGCCTTTAAAAGCTGAGAGCAGCCCTGGCTAAGAGCCAAAAAGGAAATTAAAATCTCAGGCCTATATTTCCAGAAACTAAACTCTGCCATAAGCACATGAACTTGGAAGAGGACCTTGAGTGGCAGATGATAACAGACCAGCTGACACCTTGATTTTAGCCTCATGAGATCCTAAGCAGCCTACCTAGTCTTCTTACCTACAGAACTGTAAGCTAATAAACAGTTTTTTTAGGCACTGTTGTTTTGCAAATTGGTCCTTGTATGTGAGGGCAAGGAGAGACCTAAGAAAAAGGGCATATTACTCCAGATTGGTAGGCAGCAGTGTTAACAAGTGAAGGAATTTAATGTATGAAGCTTTTCTTGTGTGCTGCAAGAGGAGTAGAGTTCCCCAACTGGCTCACCAGAACCTTAAAAGTTTACATAGATGCCTTACCTGGGTTCAGTCCCATAAGCTGTCCAAACGGTCTCAATACTTTCTTACAGTTACCTCCTTGGAACAGCTCCCTCTGTGGAAAAGTGGATGAACAGAACATACCTTCCAAAAACAGGGGAGCGAGTGAGGCACCTCTGACTGACCAGGTCCAGCTCACTGGTCAACTAGTAGTCAGATCTCTCGATGACCTCTTCTAACAGACACTATGCTTGCAGTAATTTGTTATATAGCAACAGGAAACTTGTATGTGCGCACACACACACAAATTAGGGAAATTCAAACACCTTCAAAATGTCCAAAAGGGCACTACCCCTCTACCTGTCCAAGGGAATATGTACGATGTCTGTTTATCTACTCTTTTGAGATATATACTTTGAACAAAAGCCCACTAGTGTCCACTAAAAGGAAAATAAACTTACATGATGGTAACCAAGTGTTGAAACTATATCACATTTGACAAATAAGATATGAAAGAGACCGATTGTCTACCTCTCTATTCTTATTCTATTTTTATCTCTCAACACTTTGTTCATATAAAGTCTCATTTAACTGACACAACTTTGTGATGAAGTAGTTCATTCTCATTTCACAGACAAGAAAACAGAGTCCTAAGAATTGAAGTTTTTCTTTAATATATTTAATGTTATCTCAACCGTATCCGTCCTATATTTTACAGCTAAAATATATCTCCAGCAAAGACTCCATATCTTCATTCCACATATAACATTTTCAAAGGTTATGTCCCAGACAATTTCATCAGTAAGCCAGACAATGAATTTTGAATCCTCTCATTCTTAATTCTTGACTCAAAGGAGTTGTCAAAGTGATGTCCCCTGACTTTGCTGCGAGGCAATTTTATTTATACACTGAAGATGCTAATAGGATAAACCTTCCTAGAGCAGTGATTTTTCAGTCCCAGTGAGAATCACCCGAGAGTATTAAAACATCTGATGCGTGGGTCTCATGTCAGTGATTATTTAATTGACTTGAAGTGGGACCTCAGTGTGGAATTTTTAAAAAATCTCTCCAGGTTATTCCAACATGGAGCCAAGGTTGAGAACCACTGATCCAGAGGTGGATCATGCCTTTGGAAAGGACTGTAGGGGATATTAACCAGACTGAAAGCAATGGGGAAAGATAAACACTAACATAGACTATGAGATTCTGCTTTTGCCCCAAGATATTTATTTAGTTAGTTGAGGCCTTAGACAAATTGCTGAAAAAAAGGTCTACTAAATGTTTCACATCTATGTTTATACAAATATTCCTGTGGGCCTTTCTATAATAGAAGCCTAATTTGAAAAGATTTACATTGCTGCTTTATTTAATGTTTCCATTTAAGCCTGCTTAAAAGAAGTATATTTGTCTTTTAAAATCACTGTTTGTATTCCTCTCCTTCAATTCAACTTAATATATAGTGTTATCGTTTTGTTTTAGCTTCAACTTAATTGTTCACAACTACATTTGTCTTATTATTTCTTTGTATTCTATTTAAAACGTTTTATTGTTTTTTCCTTTATGATAATTTTAGCTAGTTTCTTAATTATTTATACTTTAATGGGGACATCTTCGTTAACAACAATAGAAATTTATAAAATAGAAACTAAATTTGCATGTATAATGCCAACGCCAAAGGTAAACCTCTCTTACATTCTACAATCAATACCTACCTTTTTCAGTTACTTAAACACATTAAATCTCTCTGGCCTATAGGCTTTCTTAGATATTGTTCCCTCTGCCTTATATAATTTTTACCTGGTTAAATCTTTCTTCTCTTGCTGGTTTCAGTTTAACATCAATTTTTCAGGTGTGTCTTCTCAATGTCTAAACTAGGAGTTTCCTCCCGTATGCAACCTTTGCAACTTCAATTAAAACCAAACAGGACATAACCAAACCATCAAGGTGAATTTTTATTAACTGTTTAATAGATCTCTTTGCCACTTGTTATGTGCTTAGTGTATAATGGGGACTCACTAAATATTTATTGAATGAAAGAATGCTAATAGTGTAGTGTGTATCTTTCCAGACTTTGAATGCATATAAATGTATTTATAAATGGGACCTTACCATGTATGTTGTGTTTAATTATCGTTCAACAGGATGTCATAAACATTTCCAAGTCAGTACAGATAGCTCTAACTCATTCTTTAACTTTACAGAATTCCATGTTTTTAAACTCTATTTACCAATTAGTTTGATACAACCTTTTAGCAGTGGAACTTATGCTTTAATCAAGATCCTTGTGGAGTAGTCTCACTATATCCATGATTTCACTTTTCACAGTTTCAGTCACCTATGGTCAACCATGGTCTGAAAATACTAAATGGAAAATTCCAAAAATAAGCAATTCATAAATTTTAATTCGTGAGCTTCCGAGTAGAATGATGAAATACAGCACCTTTCTGTCTCACTTCGTCACACCCAGGATGTGAATCATCCCTTTGTCCAGCGTATCCGCAGTGTATAGTGGATCCACACTGCATAGACTACCTGCCCATTAGTTACTTAGTAGCTGTCTCAGTTATCAGATCAACTGTCCTGGCATCACAGTGCTTATGTTCAAGTAACCCTTATTTTACTTAATAATGGCATAAGAATAGTAACGCTGACAATTTAGATATGCCAAAGAGAAGCTGTAAAGTGCTTCCTTTAAGTAAGTGAAAAGTTTTTTATGTATAGAATAAAACATATATATAAGGTTTGGTACTATCTGTGGTTTCAGGCATCCACTCGGAATTTGAAATCATATTCCCCACAAATAAGGAGGGATTACTATACACACATATTTTGTCACCTGTACATTTATTTGCTTAGTCCTTCAGGTGGGATCATTGGGTTGAAAAATTTATCATTTTAACTTAAATTTGACACATTTTGACAGATTTTCTCCAAAAGTTTTCTTTCTAATTTATAATTCCATCAAGTGTTAATTATTTTAATGTTTATATTTTCATTTTATTTATTAAATGTTAACTGTTATCATTTTCTTTTATTTACTATTAAAAAGCCATTTATATTTCATCTTAATCAATACATGTACCAACCTCTACATTGAATATCTCTTTGGTATTCAATAATGACCAAAGTGATTCATTTCACAGAACTATGAAAACTGAATAGTGCAAAATAACTCTGTAGGTTAAAATTTTAAATCTTAACTCACCTATCAAATTCATAAGATAACTGAATGGTAGTAACAGATTTCCTAAGCATTTATTTGCTTACCCCAAACCTAATCCAGTAAAAAAAAAAAAAACCTCACAGGATCTAAAATTAATTTTCATGTGTAGGAGGCAAACAGATTCAGCAGTACATGTACAAATTAAAAATAAGATGGTAGATCCAATATCATTTTTTAGTTTTGATATAGTAGAGGTTACTGTTCATGTTTTAGAATCTTATGTAAGATGTGAATTATATTTATACATATGTTGAAATTATGAAGAGCATACCATTTCACACATTTTCCATAGCCTTGGAGGTCCATAGAAGTATTTGTAAAAATTTGAATATAACTACTATTTAAAAAGTAGGAACTAACAGAAGTTAAAACAGTAAAAATAATAAAATAATAATAATAATACAACCTGAGCTTTCACTTTAAAGAATAGAAAGTCTCTGACAAAATATTGGTTCACCCTTATTTACAAAAATTTAACAAAATAAAAAATGATCAAGAATAACACTGCGTATTTTTTCAGTTTTAATTCATAATAGAATGTCCCAACATTTAATATTGTGAATAGAAAATATATCCTCAACTATTTGATTGAGAATAGGAAGTACCAAATAATATTTAGGTTATAGCAAATATCACAAATATCTACTAATTAGACAAGAAGTGAGTGACCAGTGGGGAAATAGGGAGTTGTATCAGAATATCCTTAGTCGCCCAGACATCATTCACTTTAGAGGTTAAGAAATTAAGAAAAGTGATATGGTAAATGTCTACAGATATATAATGCTTATGATATTAGATATGGTCGCAGACAAGGAAAAAAAACAAGACGTGTGTTTTGTTCTCTCTCATTCTCCGCCCCACCCCCCGCCCCTTCTCCCTCTCTCCTTTCCTCCCTCCTTCCTTCCCTCACACACATGCATCTGCAGACTTATAGACTTGTATGGTTAGAAGGACATTGTATTGCTAATAATCCCACATCAGAGTTCCATGTAACATGTCTGACTTAAGGCCACCCAACCAAATCACTTCCCTTCCTAGTGATAGGAGTTCAAGGGCTCACCAGGCAGACTGTTCATTCCACACAGTCACAGTAATGTCAGGGAGCTCTTCAGCTCTTTGCTGGACATCTCAATAAGAAATTCCCACAGGCATTTCCAAGTCAATCTCTCCACATTCAAAGTCATTTTATTCCCTGCTGTGAAACTATTTCTTTTCCTAAATGTTCCCTGTCATAGTTAACAGTCCTCCTACTTCACCAAGCTAGACCTTCTGGCATTATCTTTGATCCACTCCCTTCCCAACTCCCACAGCCTGGCACATAGCAGGCACTGAGTAATAATATGAAAATGAAAAAGAAAAAAAGAAAAAAAAAAAAGGAAGAAATAGAGGAAGGAGAGAAAGAATGGGGGACATGGAGAAAAAGGGAAAATGGGAAGGAGGGAGTTTCTTTCAATTTGGGGGTTAAATTGAGGCCCACATGTACTGTTTCTATTCTATTTCCACATAGATGGCCGTAGGTCAGGCACTTCTATTTGTTTATTGGATTGTTGCAATAGCCTTCAAATTTGTCTCCTGCTACCTGTCCTTCATTCTCTCATCTCTCTAAAATGTTATCCTGCTATTAAATGTATTATGCTTGTAGAGTATCTTTTATAGTAATGGACACCTCTGGTTTAAAAATATATTTAATGGACCCTGTTCAAATTGCTGAGCTTAATTTGGGCCCTTAAAATCCTATTCTTAGTAGATATTTATAGTTCTATCTTCTGGCAGCCCCAAACCTGACCCTTTTTCTACTCTCATATGCATCAAAGTCATACAGAAGCTCAAGTGAAATGGACTCAGCATTCTTGCTACCATTTTTCATTCTGTGTTCACAAACTGAAATATCATAACCTGATTTCTTTTCATCTAAACCCTGTACAGTTAAATGTCTCCTTAACAGTCAATTTAAAAGTCACCTCTATAAATCCATCTTTGACACTTTCAGAATTAAGAAACCCCACTCTGTGTATCTACAAAATTTTAAGTCTATTACAGTATTCATTTTACTTTGAACATGACTAATAAAAACATATAATTTTATATTCCAGGATTCCCTAGGGTGTCAGCTCTTCTGAAGGTTGTCCAGGGTCTGCCGCTCATGCATCTTTGCATCTCCAGCACCAAAGTCAGAGCTAACAACAGCTATGTAGATGTCAAGCTAATTGGTGGACAGTAACCTGGAAATGTTTTCTAGAAAAAAAATTAAGTTGCATGGCATTAACATTTTTGCTAGACCTAAGGGAAATGTTTCGAGCTTACTGAAAGGGTTATATAGTTTTAAGTTATCTCTCCACACAATATTGCAGTGCTTTAGTGCTCCTTATATTTGTAATCAGTGCCCCTCGATCACACTGAAACTGACTAACTTCAATAAATGCTAACCTAGTAAGGCATATTGATCTAGACCCCAAAACACATCTCCTTCCTACCTTCTGCTTCCTCTGTCTGCTTGATCTATTCATCTCTCTTTTCCCCTTTTCCCCTCCCTTTTTCTCTCTCTCCCTCTCCCTCTCTTAGTGCCGCCACA
>NW_024354503.1:8264968-8468561 GCF_902729225.1 Pteropus medius | reverse complement strand
CTCTCTCTCTCTCTCTCTCTCTTTCTCTCTCTCTCACATACACGCACACATACACACACTTCTCAGAAAAATTATGGTGTTTTGGAGTTAACCATAATTAGATTGACAGTCTCTCAACACCCAGTGAGTGACCTTTATCAATAAAGTAATATGAACACCATTCCACCTTCCTATGACTTTAGCTCTTCTGCCATTAGAAGAAGCACCAGCCCAGTTCTATAAGAGAAATATAATACGTGCTAAAACTCCAGAGGCTGTACAGCAGAGCACACTTATTCTCCCTCTCCTGAAAACGTTAAGTTTAATCTCCATATTTGCTGGAGCCAAAATGACTGGGACCAGAGAGTGGCCAACAGGAAGGTCTGCCTTTATCGAGGACCTATGCTAAGCCAGAATTTCACATTGCGGGGCATGCAGAAGTACGTAAGGCCACCTGGAAAATGTCCTGTTTTTCCTGATCAGAAAGGCTCTAAATACTCTGGCTACTACCAGATGTCAGCATTCCTATAGCAGTGGTTAGACTGTCTGTATAAATTAAAACACTTGCATACATATTATCAGACTCATGTAATAAAGGGATTGTCACCATTAAAGACTGTACTCTGTTCTCTTTCCATTCTTCATTTATATGAACAGAGATATAAAGGGGAGGATAAGTAGACAAGAAAAAGTTAACTTAAAATAGTAAACACCATCACTTAATCCTAGGATCTCTCTTTAATTCCATTCTTCTTGGATCCCAATTCAGCATTATGGAAGTCCACTGAGTGATCTGAAGTTCTACAGAAAATAAGTATCCCTTAAGCCTCACTTAAATAATTAAACAGAACTGGCTTAATCATTCAAAAGCCTTTCTTTCTTAAAAATGGCATGCATCTCAGTATTCAAATCTTGTTTGGAAGTTAGCTCTGCAGGCCTAAACTGTAGAATATCTCCTATTTTGTAATTCTAATATGGTGTTACTCTTGGGTATTAGTGACATGCTATAAACTGCTGGCATTTACAGAGTACTGAGCAGTGACACCAGTAAATCAAGATGATGTTTCAGCAACACTTAGGTTTTAAACCCCTGCCTCACTTACCCTCTGTCCTAGCCATTAGTGATGTATAATTGAAATCTTAATTCTCACTGACTTAGGCAGAGTCAAGCCACTTTAGGAAACAATAATGTTATCTGACATGCATGACCTTTCTGATTAAAATAACTTGTCTCTTTTACAAACGCCCCTTCCCTATCTCATTAGAAGCTTCACAGCCTCCAATCTTCAAAAGACATTTATTTCAGGAGATGCTTAGAAACTTTGCTTTACTCTCGGAGGTGTTACTAGAATAATATTTATCTATATGTTACTATTGGCAATAAGTATTCTGGCTTCTATAAGGAAACATATTAAAAACTTAACAGCAATTATCAGAGCATCCCAAAGTTTACAAAAAGTCTATATAGACATCAAATTCAAAAATATCCCCAATTTATTAAGAGCTCTCTGACTATGCAAATGTTCACAAAACTAATTAGACGAATCACTGTCTAATACCTGTATCATAATGTTGACTAACAATTCTGTAGAAAGTTACAAGAGATAATTGAATGACATTTAAGTATCACACAGAAAGGAAAACATGAACACAAACAAGAGTGACTTCCTTTGCTCAGGTTTCATTGTCTTATTCCCATAACTCATTCAAGCCAGAGTGAGCTCAGAAGGATTTTAAGGAGATACAGAAAACTAAAATCTCATTCTATAAACTATCTCTTTGAATTAACTTTCCAAAAGTTATGGGGCAACAAGACCCACATTAGAGGTAATGATCAAAACAATGCAACGCAGTATGATGAGATTTTATTTTAAATAATATTTGTATTTGGTCCTAGTCAGGTAAGTTGGCCTTCTAAAATGGAAACCAAAGAAATAGCTAGAGAGAGAAATTCTGAATGTTGGATGACATATACTGCACTTACAGAGGATTTGGGCTCTGACATCATTTGCTGTCTAACAGAACTAAAGATTTTCAAATGTCTCAGAGCACTGGTGAAGCCCAAGGGGCCTTAGCAACTGCCCAGTATGGCAGTAGATAATTTAGGCCAGAAATATTATTACATTTGTGCACACACATTTATACCCATACCCCACACACACACACTACTTAAAGACTGGAGCTCAATCATTTGATAATAAATGCCATCACCTTGCCAGCACCTACAAAACATAATTTAAATTTATGGTTTCCTAATAACAACATTTTAAATTGTTATTAATAATATTTTTAAAAAATACATAAGCTTTTCTGAGAGTTGTACATTGCCCAGCTCAAATTGGAATTGATTTTTGATCCTTCTGAGAGAGAGAGAAAGAGAGAGAGAGAAGAATATGAAAGAATTTTTACACAGTAATATTAGGCAATAGTCACAAGCATAATTACTCAGAATTTATGCCTGTGAGTAATAAATAATTATATAGTATTTGTTTCATCTGAGTATATCTCCAAGGAGAGGGTAAGGTTCAGTCCATATTCAAACCCTTATTTAAATATAATGAATCTCTATATCTATAGGATAAAGTCCTAATCAATTATATACATATGCTTTGTGATGAAGTTTAAAAAATAAAAATGTGTTACCTTTGACTGAGAAGGCAGTCAGTCCATACCTATTTATCCATGAAGCTAATGGCATAATAACTATTGAATTCTTGGATTTATCGACAACATACTCTGCCCTGTAGAAGCAAGTCAGTCAAAAACAAGCCCTTGCAATGTGCATGTGTATGTTTGATATGTGTGTGCTTACTCATATGCAAACACATGAATATTTGAGCTTTAGAAATTAAAAAAAAAAAAAGCCTTCAATGTTACTTTCTGTTTTGTTTTTAATTATGTTGTTCAATAACATTCATTTTCTGGGAGTCTATGATAAAGACAAGTTTCATATTCGATACTATGTATCAATACAGGTGGTTAGGACTAATACTGTTTTGATGCTTAAAATTTGCATTGTATCATCAATAATTAATGGGCTATACTCTATTTACATTTTGCCTTATAGAATGAAGTTCAATTGAAAACTCTAAAATTATTTATAAAATTGCAAATTTTAATGCCTTTACAGACATAATTCAAGAAGGAAAATGGTACACCTATTAGTAATTAGTAATTAGTTTAATTTATATTTTAATCACCATTTCTTCAGAGTCCTACAGGCCTCTGGGACTCTTCACTTTTTTGATCAAAATATAATGTGAGAAAACCAACAGAGTGCAATTGCAATTGAACAAGTAAAGTTCTCACTTGATATTCGTCTAATGTAAACAAACAAGTAAAAACAGAAAACCATAATTCCTACAAGATAAGTTTTTTTAAATGAATATATAAGGGAAATTTAAGTAAAGGGAAGAGCTGTTTTTTTTTTTAAATAATACAGAAAAAATGATAAATATTTGTAAGTGAAAAGCAGTATTTTAATATTTTAAATTGGTACACACATTTCTGTATTTGCTTATCATGCTCATCTAGTACCGCATATGCCTCCTCAAAATAAATGAGCTACATTTTTTAAAAGATCCCTATAACATATTGTCTATCTGAAATTTGAGTTTGTTCAAATAAATTCAAATACAAATACAGATTTCATCTAATGGGGATTTAGATAGAAGAAAGACAAATGAATCAAGTGTTTAACAGAGAAATATGAGCAATGTAACTTTTTATATGAGAAGGATGTACATTCTGAATTTAGGAACTATATCTACCTAACCTGCTCCGACTGCCCAAGAATGTCTGAAGTGCAAACACGACCAGGATTACAAAGAAAGACTCTGCATTCATTAAATTAACTGCCGGAGAAAGGGCTTTGGATAAGATATAAGTAATTAGCAAGGAAATTTGTCTTACCTGTTATTTAGCATATTTTTCCTAAATGAGACATATCCCTCAACTCTACAACTTAGTTACAGCCTTCCTCTTGATAAAAGAGAATCATTTGACTAAAATGTAACCCTTATATATGCGTAAGCCTAAGTAGTTTTATCTCTTTTCAATTTTTAAACCACTAATAAAAAACTGACTGTCCTGATTTTAGGTCAATATTAATGTTAATATCAAAACACATTTGTGAATGGCATAGTAATATCCTCCACCTCTTTTTTAATTGTTCTAAACTGGAGAAAGTCAGACCAAAATGGTCAGTTGAATGGGGGATGGTGAACATCACCATAGCCCTGGCCCCTTTCTTATCCATTCTTCTAAACCCTTAGATATTGAAATGTATTAGTAATGACACTGAAATGATTAAAGGGGGAAATTTTTACAAGTTTATATAATTTGTATGCTTTGATATTTAACTCATTCTTCTGGCAGAAAATTTTGCTTCCACTGCAGTTGAGAATCAAGGTAGCATATCCTAATTCTTGGCTATTTGTGAATATATGGTGTGTGATGGTTAATTTTAGATGCTAACTTGGAGGGCTGACATGTGGGCAGGTCTCATCCAAACAGGAGAAGGCCTGAATAGAACAAAAAAAGGTTGTCTTCTCTGAACAAGAGAGGATTCTCCAGTAAACTGCCTGTGTGCTATAAGTGCATCATTGGCTAACCTGGGTCTCCAGCCTGCCAGTCCACAATGCAAAGTTTGAACTCACCAACCCCCACAATCGCATGAGCCAAATTTTTTATGAATCTCTTTCTATACATATTTACACATGTATCCTATTAGTTCTGTTTCTTTGGAGAAACTGGACTAATAAATGGTGCATAGACCAGTAACATTTCTAAAAATTGTTTCTATAAAAGGTATTTTTTATCTATAATTAAGTTATAGTACTTCAGAAAGCTCTCCTTGCACATGAGAATGTTGTGGTGTGATTCATTTACGCAGTTTCTTACCCACATGGAAATAAGAAAATTCTGTATTTTTTTTTTAATATTCAGGTGAGAAAAGGAAACATAAATTGAGTAGTAGATTCCCTAAGCATTTCGATTCCCTTTAAAAATATATTATAATATTTTTTCAAAACTCAGTCTATTCACCACTTGTTACTTCTTAGAAGGATTTTATTTTATCCTTTTAACATTATAGAAAGAATACCTAACAAGTAGTTCAGTATTTTCCCTATTACATCTAATGGGTTGTTAGCAGGACAGGTTAATAACTTCATTTTCTGCTTCCATTTTTAAAGTTTTTCTCTTCCTCTTAATAACTAAACATAAGCTAAAATGTGGAAATAAATGGATTCAGGTCCAGAAAATTAATTCTTTAATGATGGGTAGCTGCAGAGGTCAAGCACACTAACATTTCATTATTATAAGCATGACAAGTGCTTTATCTTCTCTTACCTTCTGCAGGATACACTCTCTAAAGAGCAAGACAAAATGTTAATAAGAGGTGTGCAGGTAATAAACTTAGTCTTCTCTAAGTTCTATTAAATTTTCTGTTAGAACTTAGAAAATAGAAGATAATGTCTGCCATAATATCAATTCCTTTTCAAGGGCCCCCACATTCCTCAATTCAATGGCCAACCTTTTGCCTGCACAAGCAGAAAATGCCGAAACCAATTTGCCAATACAGCAGACTTATATTTTGACACTGGGTTTTTTCTCTAATTTTTCCCAGAATCTGATACTTATGTGCACAGGCTATGATTTCCATCAAAAACTTCACCGCCTCTCTCGAAGCCACTCAAAGAAGATGCTTGCGGAACCATGTTAATTTTTATTTTAACTGATAGTCATTTCCCCATGAACATATGTTGTTTTAATCTAAAGTTAAAAGAAACACAGCAGAAACGAATCGAGCCTACTGCTACCCTTCAGTTTCACCTGAAAAAAAAGACCTTATTTCTTGACTCTTTCAAGAAACATCCTTTTTAGAAGAATTATGGTTCTATTAATTTGGGGAGTTATAATGGCACTCACCTCAGGCAGCTATAGAAGATCCAAACCATTTTTTGCATCCTGTAATGCTTCATAACGTACCTATTCAATTTCCTTTCTTTATTAGGATATTCTCATTTCTGATCTAATAACATTCTCTATAGATGAATGAATAGGTATTACAGATTCATTTTCATCATTTATTTGAAAGCAATTCTACTTTCACTTTTCTATTTTCTTACAATAAAAAAGTTTCATGACTTTTAGCCATAATATGAAAAATTCCCATGAAATTTTTTCTTTCCTAACTGATTTTTAAGATAAGCCTCCTTCCTTAAAAAGAAAAAAAATAGGGGATTCTATTTTATAAACAGTTTCTCTTTATATTTAAGACCATGAATCTATCACGACACTGAGTTATATAAGAAGAGTTCTATCTTTTAACAGGTCTTCGAACATTCTGGCCAAATATCTAACAGAATAGCTGGATTCATAAATATTATAAAAACAACTCATGGTATTTTGTGAATAGAGACTGTGAACCTGGAGTTGTGAATAGATAAGAAGCAAATTGTAGTCCTGCTATGGTGATAAATTCTGACTCTTATCCTTGAATGCGAAGTCTTCGGCTTGTATTGTCTATTGGTAACTGGTACTCTTCTTCTCTTCTACATAGACAGGCCAGGGCTTGTTCCAGACACAAGAAAGATGTAGGCTATATAAGGTTCGATGCCTTCTCCTGCCCTTATAGCATCTCTTCCCTCTTGCTCAGTATCTTCCCTCTCTTTTCTCCTCCCTAAATTTACTTCATATCGCAAATCTTAGCCTGTCTTTTATTCTTTAGGAATATTTTATTTAGCTTGCTGTCTTTAACCATCAGTAAAAAGCTGTTAGCTTTAAGGGGTATGTATAGCTTAACCATGAGCATGCAGAGACAGAAAACAATAACTTCTGATGGCAAAAGTGGACTTCATGGTTTCCAGCAGGAATAATGTATTTGGAATAGAACAGCCCTCTGCCCAGATTACACTACAGCACAGAGAAGACTGATTAGAGATGAAGCCAGAACTCTCCTGGATCAATTTTTTAAATGTTAGATTTTTCAAACAGATGATATTTGTTTTGGTATCTGGGGAACAAAGAAAATCTGGCAGCAAATATAAAAGTTATAAAATATATTGATCTCTGATTTTGATAGTATTAAGTGCCTTGCTTATTTGATATTACATTGATTAATACTGCGTGCTTACCATGTATGAGGCACTATTCTAAGCACTATATATGTATTCTATCACCTACACAGACCTCACAACAACCATATATCTGTTTATAACAGACCAAAAATCTACAGTCCTATGATCTATACAGCAAGGAAGGGAACCTGTATCTAGAAGTCAATAGTAAATGATGTAGTGATAAATAGTAGGAAAATATTATAGGCTTATAAAAATGTTTTCAGGTTTTAACAATGATGAATATTTTCTGAGTAGGAACAAATTTATACCAATACTAATGGGTCAAGGGGGACTTACTCTAAACTAACATTGTGCTCTTCTATCTATGGAGCTTTCACCAATTTCCAAAAAGTCTCGCAGTTCAATTTCGTGGTTTTTTTTTTTTTCTTTCAATAATTTAATAATATCTATGTTCCACACACTGGGCTAAGCGGCAGTATTCTCAGGTATTCAGATGCTAAACATTAGTTCCTACTGTCGATTTTCATAGTAAATTAAGACCTTTGCATTCTGCAATTAACCTTCAACTATACTATTTGTCACAAGAATCTCTTGAGTTCTGTGATGACCTGAAATCAAAGACATACTAAAAATTCACACTGATCAAATCTGGATAATAACATAAATATGTTGTCCAGATCATTACAAAATACAATTAACATTTAAAGCCTTTATTTTTACACCTTTTCAAAGCCTTTTTGGAAATATATCAGCTTTCATCCACATTAATCTTCATACACAAGAGCTAAACTTTCAAGTGGAAAATGGACATATAACCTGTCCGGATCTCATTACATTTCATTTGTCCAGGAAGCAGGAGACAACTGATAAGAAAACCCTCTGCACTCTCCCAACACAGGCCGACATCGTATCTAATGACTGTTGAATACACATGTAATGAGGACAACAAGCTTGCCTAATGGAGATACTTTTACCATAGTACTTCAGGAACACTAGCCTAGAATGTTAAATGTATAAAGACCAAACCACAGGTTTCTATCCAAACTGACAAAAGGAGATTGACTAGAAAGATAAGAATGTGTCCATTTCGACTGGACAGGAAAAACACTATATGCAATAAGAAAGAGCAAACTCCCGTGAAGCACATGCAACCCATATTAAAATATAGTGCAATTAAAATTACTACAATTAACATATATAATTAAAATCATTCCTGACAAATATTACTTGGGAAAAAATTTTTAACTTTTATATTATTTCTTCTCTCCACTACAGATCCTAGGAAAGCAAACTCTTCTCTTTCTTTAGTTTCCTTTGCATCTAGGGTGGACCATATGACTCTAATCTGCCCATCTAGATATTGGCAGCTATCTGTAAAGTGGATTATGGTAAAGCCTTTGCTTTTCAGAGAAACAAGTTAAAGGTCCCTGTGCAATTCTCTATTCACTACAGTGAACAGAGAATATGGGCATAATATCTGGAGCTCTGGCAGGCATCTTGAAACCAAGAGGCGGGGGGAATGTACATAATTGAGCTGGTGCAACTATGCCATGATTTATGTGTACATAAGTGTGTGCCAGTCTTGTTAGTAAGAAAATTTAGCCTTTATCATTAGTTATGATTCTGTTTATTTGCAGAAGAATTATTGTTAATCCATATCCATTTCCTCACAATTACAGTTAATTCCATTCCATTAGCTTTTTCTTTCATTTCAATAGATCTCTCCATTTTAACTCTGCTCCCTCTTCTTTATGAAAATATATGTTCTGCTTCACATAATTTCATACCATAATAAGAAAAATTCTAACCATGCATAAATCTTTAAAGTAAAGGAAAAGCGGGGGTGGTTACCATTTTTTAATATAGTAGCCACGGTAAGCCTCATTGAAAAGTAAGCAAAACCTAGAGATATTTGATAATTTTGAAAGCCATATCTTATTTCTTCAGAAGACATTGAGATACTATTAAAATTATTTTGGTTCTGTGGCCCATATCTACACATGAAGGCAATGCAATCATTATTCAAATCACATTTACTCAGACATTACTGAGTGTGAGACTAAGAGCTAGGAGGGAAGGGGAGACTTACAGAAAAGTAGAAATAGGATTCTCTTTGTGGAATTCACAGTCCAGGGGAGAAGGGGAGCCAGTTCCAGCACAGTGTCAGGTGTCAGACACTTTACAGATGAATGTGCATTTCCTATGACTTTGGAGAGGATGAAGGCTGTCTGGGACAATCACTAAAATCTTCACTGCAGATTTAACTCTTGGACTGACACCTAATGATGAGCAGAAATTTGCGAGGCAGACAAAGGCATTCCAGAGAGAAAGAAAAGCATGGGCAAAGACAAGAAGCACCCAGGCAGTCAAAGTTTATTATGAATGGAACCTCGGTGTGAGCCGTAGTGTAGCAGGAGACACAGGCTATGCTGTTGACAAGAGCACAGCATAAGGGAAGTTAGGATCCGATTCTACAGGTGTAAATGAGTGAAGAATCTTAGGCATTTTTAAAAAAATCATCTAATACATGAAAGTATTTTTAAATATGTTCAGATGACACAAAACAAAAAAAATGTAGATATTTAATCTCTTCAGATACAGAAGAACATGTTTAACTCCTGAAAAACTAAGAGCATAATCTAGCTTTAAACATACAGTTTTTAAAATGTGCTGCTCCGCTCTAACAAGGACTCATCGGGATCACTATAAGTAATCATGCCCTTGGCTTCTCATTTTGCACATGTGATTAATTGGAGGACATAAGCCAGAGAAACCCCCATTCGCCCCCTTTATCCTGGTTCTTGCAGCACCAGTGCTCTACTTCCCTTCCTGTTTACAATTCCCGGCTTCTTTTCTTTGCCCTCTCTCCTCACAGTTGATTATTCTGAGAACACATTTGAAAACAAAAGGTTGGGCGAGAATTCCAACAGGTGTAATTAATGTCAAGTGCTCCTGCAAGTGGCATTGCTTTCCTGCTGCCTCCTCCACCTGCTGCCTTTTGTGGCTGCCTTCTTAATGCCGTGTCCATCTGCTGAAAATGTGCATCCAAGATTCATCATTTTACATCCTGAGAGGCACCTGAACCCTCTTCTCTTCTTCTTAAGGAGCCCTCAGAGTGTCACTTTATAGGCACAATTAGTTAAGTGCTGTGATGCCATGGAGATCAAGCACTCCAGTTCCTCACAGCACTTTCAATATCTCAGGGTGTTTTGTTCATATTCAGAGAGTTAGTGCAGTAAAAGAGAGAATTCCCATCCTACATTTTGCTATTGTGCTTGTTAAGTGGAAAATATGTGCTAGGAATATTGTCATATGTTTATAATATTGTTATACATATATAAAACACACAAACATATATATACATATATACATATATATGTATGTATAAATACATACAAACACTTTTTTGTCATGGTGTTTAACACTGGGTAATGATACACTGGTTACGTTAAACTTCTGTGCTCTACATATACCTCCTCTCATAGGTGGAGGTGAAAAGCTATAGTTAAAATTCTCCCAGCACCATTTCTGACCAAGTATACTTCAACATTAATGAGCACATGAAAAGCTGAAATTACTGATAGGATGAAGTATCAAAATATCAAACAGAGAGTATTAGAGTAAAAAGAAGGTAACTTTTAAGTTTCTTAAGTACAGAAATGGTGTTTGCCCCAGAGCTTAGGGCATTACTAGCTTGCTTCCCAGTAATCTCAAATAGGGGCCATGAAGAGAAGAATCAGAGAAACTAATTATATTCATAACTGATTATTATTTAATGTACTTTATCCCCTGCAGGTTATTTACTATTTTAAAAGAAACTCTCAGAGTTGCAATGACTTAAATACACACATGTATACATGCACACACACATAAGAGCAGCTTTGTGTTCCTTCCAGAGAGACAAAAACTTGTGGAGCTTACTGAAAGGAAATATAACTATAGATACTCCTATACTGATCTCTCCTGAAAGCCAGAGGATTTTTTTATTCTTTTGGACTAGAGAGATTGTTATTATATTTACGTAATCCATGGCCTTAATATGTTAATAGTTAAAACATAAAATAATCCTATTTCAGAATGCAAAATGTCACAATATCTGGAACCATGCCTGTGGTGTTCACTAAAGTATTCCTAACATTCAGCACTTGGCACATAATAGGTAACCAATAAATATTTGTTAACTGAAAAATAGCCTTCTATAGTAGGCATTAATATTAGCATTTTAAAGATGATCTCGAGGCTCAAAGTAATCTGAGTTGCTCACTTATGTTGGATGTTTTTGCTACGCAAACAAATGAACGGTGGGTGGTGTCTTGATTCTTTGACATCACTAGCTTTTCCTATACTTCTAAGAAAATCCACCATCTACATACATCCTTGCTTGGAGAGCTCAGTTGCAGCTTCAGTCCAAGGAACAAACAATTGAGCACAAAGTTCATCAACACATTGTGCCCACCCCACTCCTGCTCGCTGATGGACCACAGAGATAATTGTCTGCCCTGGTTAAGCATACAATACAAACGCAATAAAATCCTATGCCAGGTCCACTGGCAGTAAAGCAAATTAAGACGTTAAATAATTGGTATCTGGCTCTTACACTTCACCTAGGCACCTCCATCAAACTAGTGGGGTAAGGACATGATCAGAATTAAAGTTCTTTTCTTGGGGGTGTAGGGCGGTGGGAGGATGTGACTGAGTAAACATGGAGGGGAAGAAGCAGCCTAGACAGAACTGAGACTAGGCAAGCAACTCCCAGCCAGAATTCCCTGGGTAAGGCTGACAAAAGGAGCATTAACCAAGAAAAGATTCCTGAAATTGCCACCATTGTCCTAGAAGTTCCAGACAACCACAGGACCCAGAATCATCCTTACTGATATTTAAGCTTTTATGGACCCTAACCAGCAGGTGGCACCAAACCATAGCCAGGATCCAGATGGGGTGGTTATAACAGCTTACCCTTCCTTAAGAGCTACCTACTAAGGCTTGCCTGGACTTAACATATTAATCTCTCAATAATGTGCACTAATATTTTAAGCATTTCGGCATTTAAGAATATTGAGCCCCTCTAATTAATTAGACTGTGTGTTATTGTATGCTAATAATATAAGACAAAATTTAAGAATAGATTTAATAAGAAATGCCAAAACAAATCACTATATGAATTCAAAGGAGGAAGAGCTCACATCTGATTGGAGAAAAGAGAATTAAATCGTGGACACAGTGGCATTTGAAATTTGCCTTCCAAAGCTAGACGGTATTCTGATGGAGAGAAATGAGGAGATAGTTCCAAGTACAGGCAACAAAATGAACAACACCACTACCAAGCTGGCTATTGGGATTTTGGAAATAAAATAGTACTTTAGTTTCATTAGATCACAGAGTAGCAGAATGAAGCATGTGGGGATTTAAAGGAATGAATACCAAGTACAGAGAGTCCTGAGTACTTTGATAAGAACTATGAGCAAAATGTTGGCTGCACTGGGAGACAACAGAATTTTTTGACCATGGAGTAAGGGAGCTTAACATGATAGGATAAGTGTAAGATTTCCCAAATCTAAATTTCCAGTTCTAATCTCAAACTAATCTCCAAATGTTGTAAGAACATTTCTAAACTTGCATTTCACTATAAACTAAAAGTCATCTATTATTGACAAACTTATTATCTCCACTTCTTGAAAATCAAGTCCAAATTGCGTCCAACTTTTATTTTTGGTATCTCTGGTCACCTTAGGATGTTTCCGATTCAATAACTACATAGATGACCAGGATAGGACTGAGGAAAATCTCACATTAAGGAGTTCCATTGAAAGAAGTGCATAGATCTCTCTCAAGACAAACCAAAACAAAACACATATGTTATCAAGACATTCCAAATATTAAGTTAAGTGGAAGCTAAAAACATACAGATATTCTGCATAAAAGGAAGACTGACACAGGAAGCAGGAACTCAATAACAATAAACAATAAAATCCAGGAAAAAATGGTCAATAAATTTAAGGAAGGATTCAAATTTAGTCAAAAAGATAGAAGACTTGGTTATGAGTACAAGGTAAGAACATGAGCAAAGGAATAAGAAAAGAGCCCAGATAACAGGACCAGGAAATATGATTAGCTTGAATCTGTTAGGTAAGAAATGGATGCAGGGCTCATTTAGTTTTCAATGTGGGCTGGCCCGGTTCCAGAAACAGGAGTGAAGCTCAGCTTCCAGATGGGGTAAAGAGAACTAGATGGATACTGGATGAATGTGGGTTCAGGAAAGTGGCTGGGCAACACTCCAAAATCCATTTGACATTTTCACTTAAGAATTATTTTTCAAACCTTTAATCATTTTTGGAACTCATATATGCCCTTTCTACATCCCCATGTACTTTCAATAATGAAATGAGGAAATTGAGATATGACATAGAGATGAGAGGGAAATTACTTCTCTATTGCAGAGACCACTTTAAACAAAGTCTTTCTATACCTGAGCTGGAATGACTAGGATTTACATTAAAGCCATCAGAGGCCATTCATATAGCCTTATAAAGCAATCCAATGTTGCTGACAGTAGAAATTGATACTAATTAAATCTAATGGAACTAGAGGAAGTTCAAGAAAAGGCAACAGAAGCATCAAGGGATGAATAAACACTTGTATAAGAATGATGAAACACTGACTTATTTACTAAATTCTAGGCTACTAGAACAAAGAAGGTAAAACTTGAAGGCAGAGATGGTTTTCAAATAAAGAAAACAAAATTGATGTAGGTAATTTCTACCTCACACCACAATGCATTCTTGGAAATCACACCATAAAACAGCTTGTATTTTCCCCTAGGAATAATTTTGTAATTGCATATTATGTTCCTGAATAAGGACATGTTTTACAAATAAATCAGAAATATGATCAACAATATGTTATAAAAGCAAAGATAAAACAATGTTAGGCCTGTATAATAATTTAAAACATCGTCATTATAATCCTAGTCCTATGAAATGGGCATAAATGAACAGTACATGTTGATTATACAAAGGGCCCAAATGCACTATAAAACCGTACATACCACACATAATATTACAACTCTTCTGCCTCGTAAATTTGACCTATCTAAAAATGAATTTACTAGCTATTATAAATATAATTTAAATATTTAATCAACTATATTGAGTGCCTTCTTAGAATTCAGATGGACTATTTTAGAAGGCTAGTATTGGAACTTGAAAATAGGCATAAAGAAAGTTTCCTTGAATGTCTGCTTTTTTTAAACTTTATCTATCTATCTATCTATTATCTACCTACCTTCCTACATATCTATACTTGCTATGTTGCAGGTTCTTGTCTAAGAATTTTATAAGTACTAATTTATTTAATCCTCATAACAACACTACAATATTGGTGCGATTATTTATTTTATAACTGAGAGGGCTGAGGCAGCTTGCCTAAAGTCACACATTTGATAAGGGAGAGAGCAGGATCCAAACTACTACACTAACCTGCCTCTCCAGACAAGCGCTTTTTCTTTCAAAACTTTCCTGTAACATGTAGAAGCATTTTAACGACATTCGAGCTGTGTTCAAAGGTGAGATGTTTTTCATTTCAAAAAGTCACTTCTACTTTTCTTGTGAGGATTTGAAGGGAAGAGTTTTGCCTTGGGTTCTGTAGTACACTTCTTGCCCTTTTATTTCCTCACTCCAAAAACATTGAATATTAACTGGAAGATAAAAATGGGTCACAAAAAGGCAACTTATAGAGTGTGTCTAGTACGCAGTTGATTACACTGCACAAGTCCTCGGCCCCAATGAAGATGGTCCTATATGGTAAGCCTATGAGAGTCAGGGCTTCCACAACAGCAGTCAAATCATTATTTTCCTCCCCTTATATAATGTCTTCCTGAATAAAGCAATGTCTTCCACCCACCACTGTAAGCTTCAACCACCAAGCTTATAATAACAATGAGCCAATATATGTGACGAAAGTGAAATTCAGTATTTGTCAACGAGCTATAAAGAAGGGCATTGAAAAAATTAGAAATGATAAAAGTAGGAACATATACACAACATAATACACAATTATAGCCTTCGAGTACTTGTAAATCTAAGAGACAGTATAAACTGAAAATATAAATAAGCTTATAAAGGACTCAGAAAAAAAAACAAAACAAAACATTGATTCTAAACATCTCTGCAAGGAGAGATAAGGAATGGGAATGCATCTGACTGTAAAATGATGATGGTCAAATGTATCCTCCCCAAATTAATTAATCCCCTTCATCAGAGACTTTTCTTCAGACCCCAATTCTAGATGAGAGTGATGAGTGGTAGAATTTCGTATGAAATATATCATTATACCAATGCATGTTCCAAAATGTCCAAATGAAAAACCGCATATTCTTCCAGAGTAAATAAGATTTGAAAATAAATGCTAAGTTTTTGGTTGGTGTGTTACTATTAGAGGTTTTCATTCAGATAAACTAAATCGGATGTTTATTTTTCAGTTGTCTAAAGATTAATTATAAAATGACCAGATTGCGTGTAATTTTTTCTTGCTGTTTTCATTCATATCTAGTACACAATGTGATAAAGTAAAAATATGGACATTTAAGTTGTTTGATGAAGATATTAAAATAGTTCTTTTCTTATCTTTTCCTGTCTCATTAAAGTACTGATTTCAATAAAGCTCCTACTGGCATATTCTAACTATGTTATAAAATTATATACTAAATTCTGATGATATATTCTTAAAATAATTGATTGTTTAGTCACCAACAGTTCTGGATAATGCTGGTCAAATGATGGGGTCCTAAACTACGTTTTGTTTAGTTACATATACTCATTATGTGTATATACATACATACATATATGTAGACATATCACATGCACATGCATGCATATTAGGTATAATATGGCTTTGTGATTATATATAATAATCATGTATAGATTACATGTATATGTAATAGAGAATATAATGATGAATGCTGGGCAATTATATTATCATAAATAAAATTTAATTATCTATATTAACCAATTTCTGAAAGATGTCAAATTTCTAATTAACAAAAAAGAGAATTATATTGGATCTGACTACAATTTTTTACATATACATATAAACACATGCACAATAAATATGCATAAGCATTTCTTATTTTGGGGGAAAATAACTAAACTACTTATTTTAATACAAAAGTAATAGTTAATATGTATATCACTGAATAAAGACAAAAAGTTTATAGCTCCTGAGATAACCTATTAAAGGCAAAGATTTTTTCTTTTTGGTTTGTTTACTGTGTAATAACACATACTCTAAAACATCCTGTCCCTGAGATATAATGTAATTATAAGGAATAGGAATGTTTCAATGTGGTCCCTCCATTTTGTTATACATAACTTTAAACAGATTAAAGAACTAATCATCCTTTCATCAAGATCATTTCCATTATTTTTCATTGACTACTCATTTAAAATTAAATCATATCCTTTGTCTCTTTGCATTTCTCTAAAGAATATATATTATTATTTCCATTTAATAGACTAGTTATGACTTGCAGAACTTTAAAATATGTTAGCCTGCTGCTCCAACAAGTGTTGAAGAGTTTGAATATATACTGAAATGGGATTCCTGGATTTAATGTAAATATATCAGAACCAGTTTCTTAAACAATTCATGTTGTAGAAAGTTTATTTCAGGATTGCAGAAACAGCATTTTCAAGGGTATTCTCTCCTATGTATGAGTGTGTGTGTGTGTGTGTGTGTGTGTGTGTGTGTGTGTGTATACAGAGAATGGGATGGGATGGGATAGGATAGGATAGGACAGGATAGGATAGGAGAGGAGAGGACACCACATGGTAAGTATGGACAAAAATATGGTTTGCAGTCATATTCACTGTGCCTGATATTTGGGTTGGTGTAAAACTAAAGCTTGTGAAATATCATTTCAGTATTTAACTATGGAAGTTCAACATGTATCAACATTAACACAATAATTTAAGAAGTTATAGAAAAGGGGAAAGTTTTATTACCAAATGTTAGAAATGTGCCCTTATCTATTATCAAACAGAGGATACAGATTATATCATTCCACAAACAGCAAGTAGCAGTGGTCATATCATCTCTCCAATACAATCTCAGCCATAAAAATAAAAAGGTTTTCACAAGGAACCTAATATTATGAATATTCTAGCAAGTAAATATAGTCTAAATGCTGACATAATAAGAATTCTATTAGGGATTTGTATCTGGATATGGCTACCGACATAAAATGTTCAGAAAGGGGAGTAGTCTAGAACAGTAACTGCATTATGCTGAAAAATACCAATAATAATATGCTGGCAATTGTGCTATGATTGTTCACATTTCTTCTAAAGTGTTTTTCCAGCCCATGAGTACGTGAGCTTTAAACAAGTTTGATTACAGCTGCAAAAGTATTTAATGAATCAAGAATAATAGTAGTATATGACGAGAAAGGCTTTATGTACAGTTTTAAGACTTATTTTGTTGTTGTTGTAGTAGAAAATGGGACACAAGAGGAAACTCGCTGCATTTATGGCACGGTGTATATTTTTTTTCCTTCTGCTTTGTCTTTATGAGAATGTCACTTTCAGATTTAGAGTCACCAATGTGCATTTCCAATCACTGAGAGCAACAGCCACAATTGCAGGCTACAGAATTGTACCAGGAGAAAGACGCACACATCTGCTTTGCATCTGCCACAGAATGTGCCTCTAATACCACCTGTGCAGTGTTGGGAAAAGATAAGATAGCCAAGTTACGTAATGATACAGTTTTGTTTTTGTTTTTGGTTTGGGTTTTTGACTGTGAATTAGTTGAAAACATATTTCTCTTTGCCTTGAATCAAAAAACCTTGACATTATTGCCTAGGCTGGTAATCTCCAAAAAGAACAAACAAGGACTACAGTTAACTCCACCTTCCACCACTTATCAGAGACACCCATAATTAAGGCTCTCATTCACATGTAAAGAAAGTCTAAGGAATGTTCATATAGTATGAGGGTCTAGAGCCATATATAAATTTTCACCTTGAAAGGCTGAGGTCCTGCTTCCACTTAATGAAAATGTGTGGTAAATGCCTGTGACCCAGGCATAGAAGCAAGGGAGAGCACATGAAGGGGTAATGGTGGGAAGAAGAAGAGCTATTCAAAACGTCACTGCAGGAGAATCTTGGAGTTGAAATCGTGAAGAGCTCATTTCAAGAATGGTCAAGGAGGTATACACCAAAGGCAGTGCCTCCACTTCTGTTCACCAGACTCAGGTGAGCACTCTGGAGAAGGAACTCTCTAGATAGAAAGTCAGAGCTAGAAAAGCCTGATACAAACCTTGCTGAGTGCCTCAGGGAGAAAGAATAGAGAAAATCTAGAGGAAGAGTGGTTAATGACAACAGCAAGGGCTTATTGGGCACACATGCAGTGTGGAGATAGAGCAATCAGAAAGAGCAAAATGATAGCCATAAATCAACTGCAGCTCATAAGTGTCAACATTAAAATATAGAATTTTTACATAATATTTTCAGTTTATTTTAAATATTATACAATCTTGCATTTCAGCAAATCCACATAATAAACTGGGACTCATTCTGTTTATCTCTTTAGAAAGGCACATGTTCTCAGTTCCTAGATTTCCACAACTCTTGACTACAAATTATGTTTTATCCATGCCTATAATATAAAAGGGAAAAGGAAAAAGATAAATTAAGAGAGAAAAGTGCTATAGGCTAAACGTTTGTGCACCTTCTGCCAAATCTCTTATGTTGTTGAAATCCTAATCCCCAAAATAACAGTATTAGGAGGTTGGGCCTTTGGGAAGTAACTAAGTCATATGGGTGGAGTCCTCATGAATGAGATTAGTACACCTATAAAGGAGAGCTCAGTGAGCACCCTTGCCACTTCTCCCATGTGAGGAGACAGCAAGAAGACAGCCATCTGTGAACCAGGAATTAACACCAAATCGGCGAACACTTTGACCTTGGACTTCCTAGCTTCCAGAACTGTGAGAAATAAATTCTGTTGTTTATAAGCCACCCAGTTTATATTTTTTTTTAGCCGCATGAACCAAGACAATATATCATTTGGAAGAAAAAAAAAAAATCCTTATTTCCCTAGCCACTATAGTCATTTGGAACCTGATTTACAAAACTGAGCAAGTTTTCTCATAGTTCAATTAATATATTTCTGCCTTATGTATGATGGTAATAGGTTTAAGAAAACAAACAAAAAATTTGAGCTGAAGAATCCATTTCTTTGTTTAGAAAGGAGTATGAATATATTCGTTTGGCAATCACAATAGAAACTGAAGGGATATCATGTTCAAGGACATAAAAATTGTTTTTACAACAATCGTAATCTCAAAATAAGCACTGTAAAGTGAGTACAGTGGTAGCCCAAATTAAATCCATGTTTTTCATTTCTCTTCCTTTTTTCCCCAGTCACTCGAAGGCTTCCCAGCAGTGTAGGCCCACCACATGCAGGAAGTCAGGGGCCTCTGGCTCAGTGCCTTCAAAATCCGCTGTATGCCATATGGCAAAGAACTCCACAATGTCTCAATAATCTTAAAGGAGGCATTTATAGAGCCAGGTTCACTTCTAAGGCCAAAGCAACCTTAGGGCCTTACAGCATCAACATATTAAGTGATAACAAAGGGAGAATGCCATTAACCTAAAGATCACTCATTCTACATTGCAGAAGACACCTGGCAAAACCTGACTTATTTTCTAGACCCACAGACCTATTGTGTACAAAATCTCCCTCTCATAAACTCTTTCTTTTCTATATCATCTCCTCCTCTCAGTTCCTAGCCCCCAAATACTCACACTGATAACTTGAGTATAACTTTCAACTACCTAGAAGTAAAAGCTTTGCTGAAGTTGGTCTCAAAAAAAAAATGCCTCCTTAATGTAAGCCACATATTCAAGAACAATGGCCAATAACTGCCAAGGAAATTACTGGCCATTTGGAATTTCCTTTCTCATGTGTAAAAGTTTCTTTTCTTCTACTTTATAAAGAATAGCATTCATTCATTCACTCCACAAATATTTATTGATATATTAATTACATGAGGATGAGATAAATAATTCAGCCCAACCCCTGCTTTCCAGAAGCATATATCCAAGATAATTACATAGATGAGGAAATATATGTCAGCCAGTGGCAAGTGCTTTAAAAAAAAACTGAAATAGGACAGGCAATACAGGTTGATGGAGTGAGTACAGGGTGCTATTTTAGATAGGGTGATTTGGGAAGTCCTTCAGAAGAGAAGACATTTGAGTCGAGAATAGTTAAAATAAAGGTAGAGGGTAAGAATATTCTAGCTGAAAGAAACAACAGTTTGAAAGTTCCTATGGCAAGAATGGCCATAGTGACTGGCCTGGACTGGAATGAGTAACAGGGAGGATTGTGAAGTGAGATCAGAGTACAGAAGTCTTCTAGGATTTTGTAGGCCACGAGTTATGTATAATTAGAAGCCACCAACAAGTGATCAACAAATGCATGACATGATCTGATTGTTTCTAAAAGATCACTCATTCTACATTGCAGAAGACAGACAGTAGAAAGAGAACATGAAAAGAGTGGCTATTGGAGAAGTCTAGGAGAGAGACAATATGAGTGGCTCAAACTGAGATAAGTTCTGTACACACCGAAAGCAGCAGTATGACCAGGTAGATACTTTGAAGACAGAGTCAATAAGATATATTAATCAACAAATGAAGGGAGTGTAGAGTTATCATCAAATAAATTTGTACAAAGTAATATATTAGTCTGTTTTCTATTTGTATTTAATTATTTCCTGCTGGGGCATAGTAAAGAATTGAAGGTGGCATTGTGTGGGGGGGTAAAGGGGGGCGCGGGGGGGAGCTCTTGGACAAGACCAGGACAAGTAAAGCCTTGCAAGTCATAGTAAAAATGCAAATTTAATCTAATTTCATTTTGGTCAATATTTAAATCTGTCATATCTTGCATCAGCCGGTCTGAAGAGAAAGATAACTGGACAGAGAACTGAGTTACTCTAAAACAATTTTAAGTCCAACTTGAGAAATTTTAAATCTAAAATTCAGGGAGACTCAGATACTAACTACTCCACCAGGGTGCTGATGGTCAAGGAGTGATGGATGACTCCACGTGAAGAGAGATGAATGGAGTAGATATTGCTGTTCCTGGGGCGTCTGGCCTCACTGAAGTTGCCCACAGCTTTCATAGGGATGAGGATAATAGATAGGACAGGTTTAGTATATGGTTTCAGATTTAGTAATCCTTCTTCCTCTTCTAATGACTTCTGATGAGTTACAAATTCTTCTTATCCTATAAAAGATCTCTCAACTTCCCAGGTAACAGGTACTCAAAGGGCCTAAGTGTACCTTCCTACACTGCCCACTTTCCAAGCTACTGGGAAGGTGAGACCCTAAAAACTTTCTCTTTTCTGCCTTTTCAAGGTCAGAAGTTTGGAAATAGAATAGCTATGATTAAGGGATGACATGCTAGCAGCAAATATCCCTTACATTCCTAAAAACATTACCATTATCATGACACATTGTACTTTGCAAGTACTACCTATTATTTTCCTTCTATAAAAGTCAATCTCACTTAACCATAATAGTATATGCCCAAATAGAGTATTTTAAATGACTAGAATTTCAGTAAAAAAAAAAAAAAAAATCAAGTAATAAAAACACTAACATTTAATGTAAAAAAAAATAATTTTTAAACTGTATTTTAATTTCTTCTAATCTTAATTATTTTAAGAAACAAGTTGTCTTTTTCAGTAGTATATTAACTTAAATATTGTCATTTTAAAGACACAATTCCCTTAATAGCAAATTATATCACAAAGTAGATCACTGTGTAATTCAAGTGCATACCACATGGTTATACATGGTAAACATCTAAACTAAAAAACAAAAATTACATCAGGAAAGTAAGAATTGATGTTAGAGTTAAAGAACCGTGATAATAAATAGATATATAAGCGTTGTTTATAAGTAAAGAATTTTTCAAAACTAATTAATTTGTTCTAGATCTGTTTAATATCACATTAACTGAAAATACCTTATTTATTGAAAAACAGATATATACCATGTAATTGCATTCATACATCCAATGTACTTGTCTTGGTTTTCTATGATTAACCACCTGTGCCAGGTGCTGATAAAAAAGTAAGACTCAGATATGCACTAAAAAGGTATCCCTAGTGTGACACATTTGGAAAGATAAAGGAGAGTTAGTGATTCCTATAGTGATGATGTACTTATCTATTTTTAAGCTGAATACTAGTGGAGTATTCAAAATTACATTGTTTTTCTATAAGCTAATAATATTTTTGTATATAATGCTGTGCTACCACAGCCAAATTTGACCCCAACTTTTATGCACTAAAAGTAATTGCTTTAAACAGAGATATCACAATAGAATCATAGATCTTCAGCTGAACTCATTTTTACTCTTTCAGCAGTGACCCACACAGTGAGAGTAGCTTTAACTTTTGGGTGAAACACTAATAAATGCCCTATCAGATCTGAAGTGTATTGTTTTGTTTTTTTCCTGATTCGAGTTATAATTTGGATGAAAGTGTTAGAAACATGGCTACTCCCAGAAAATTCCGAGAATCTGATGATTCAGAACTAAAATGAAGAGACTGGAAGGGAGTGGATATTCTCATGTTTGAACTCACCAATCTTCCATAACAGATGTTGTTACTCATGAAATAAGGACCAAATAACTGGTTTTCCTCCCTTTCTTCAAAGCCAAGCATATTTAAAGAAATACACACATTTTATATCTAATTACAATCAAGGTTATGAATGAAATAATATCTTCAAATATAAATATTTAACCCCATAGCAATTTTAAGAAGGATAATATGATTAGATAGGTGATTTTTTGCAACTTTCATCAGTACTCTACCTAGTTATTTCAGTAATGAAGAATTTGAAGAATGAATAGTGCTCATGAAAAATGCCCTACATAAGTTCTGAGCAAATAAGCATAAAAGTTGAAGTGGACAAAGTATATATGAACAGCTTAGTATAACAAGTGCATTGATGATATCCATAATCATTAGTCTATATCATGACAATTAGCAACAAATAATAAACAATTTCATTAATTAATATAATCAGTTCTACATTTACATAGCCAAATTAAGTTTTGGCCTTTCTTTTACTCAGGTCTTCAATATCTCTTTGAGAGTCAGCTATATATGATTCTACCCTATAACTACAAATGTGTAATACAATAAATGTTTTAAAATGCTGAATCGTGTGTTTGATCAGCTGTATCTATCCCTTCCTCCTTGACCCCTCCCTCTTTTCCTCTCCCTCCTCTCCCGACTTTCTGCACCTTTTTCCCTCAGTACAGCCCCACAGATCACAGATAACAGGTCCTGGATAAAGCTTCCCCCTAATATCTGTTTTCTTCTCTGCTTCAAGTCTCTTTTACTGTAAAGCTTCTTAACATATTCTCCCGCTCCCTGTTCCCTGGTCAGAAAATTCAGTTCCTGGACACCAAAGGTCTAAAATGTTGAGATGTTATATCAGAAAAGGACAAGGTATTTTGATACCCAACAAAGAACACAAGCCAGGAAGAGGACCTGGACTCAATATCTGGGAGGTTCTGGGGCTGAGGCAGCTCTTACAGACAGGGAAAGGGAATGAATGAGAGCAGATAAAGAGCTCTTAGAGCCTGAATAACCCATGTCCCTGGTTCTCTGGCTATAACTAAAAGAAGACAATGCTAGAAATGTGCTCTTAAATCCTACATGGTGTCTTGGATTAACGCTTTCTGCAACACAGGATCTAAATAACATTCTGGTAGTGTACAAAAAGAGGGGAAAAAAAACTAACATGAAAGAGTATTTGAGAATAATGAACACTAGTTAGTTGTCACAAATATAATTTTGGAAGTACCATTATCTCTTTGCCAAATTCCCAAAAATCTATAACCTGGATTTTCACTGAAAAACACAGACACACACGTTCACTTTAAGCTAGACAGGCTCATAGTCAGATCGAGAAAAAGTAAAGTGCTGTGTAAACCTCGACATATTAGCTCTAACATGCTTCCTTGATCAGAGCTCTGACCTTGAAGACAAAGGGCTGGAATAAATAAATTATGCATCCATATCACTTTTTCACATCAATTGGGGCGCTGACCCCTGAAGGCAGTGTGGTTCAAGAGAGGATGACTCCCACAGTCTAAGACGCCAATCTGTTCAGTGGAGGAAAACAAGCTTGGAGAGAACAGATATACAACGGCTTAGTTAAGATTCCAACAGAAAAGGTCTTCATTCCTGGGTATAATAACATTTAGAACCTCCAAGGTTTGCACTTGAATGATCATTTCCCAATACAGAGGGACTGCCAATCAATGGCTTTAATAGATACCACTATTCTCCCTTTGATGCCCAGAGAAAAGGTTCAGCTGGCTTTTCATTTTACACTTTACCAAACACCAAGGAATAGGGGGGAAAAGAAAATCAGCATAGAGATGTCATAGGAATCTAAACAATTTGGTTTACAGAATTTACATGTTTTACTCCATCAGAATTGTTCTTTAGAGCTAGCAGCAATTTAGCAGGTTGCCCCCAATTCCAATTGCTTTTCCTCTGCACAATACAATCAATGACATAATCATTAGACATAATGTGACATAATTTTTTAAGGCAAATCATCTGAAAATAATAAAAAGACTTCAAGTTCCTTAAGAGAAACATGAAAAATTTCCATGGTGATAATTTCATTAACACAGTGAGAGTTTTGAAGCTCCATGTAAATTAGATTTAAAAATTAAAGTGTGAATTTCATTTAAAGCACGTCCACCTTAACAGGCGTATCAGAGCAATGTATTTCAAAGAAACATGTTTTAATATTTTATATAATCAACATTAAAGGAAAAAATACAGACAACAAATACAATTTCAAGAAAATTAATGATGTGTGACACTGAAATTATAGGCATTCACACTTAAAATCATTACTTAAACATAAGGTTCTTTTTTAATTCCAAGAAAAATACTTTTCTTTTCTTTACTCACCAGCCAAATTCCTCATTAACCTACCAGAATACAGCAATGTTGCTGTGCAGCTGATAACCCTCCCTTTTTATTATGCAAATAAGACTATACAGGTGGTTACAGATTTTGAAATAACCGTTACTAATTATACATTATTCTCCAATGCCATCACAAAAATTGAATGAACTTGATACTGACATAAGGAAAATATGCAGTTTAAATAAATGATATGGTATCCAAAACAGATGTTACCATAAATTACAGTCTAATAATTTAAGTGTGAAATTGTGCTGAAGGCTCAGTCATCCATAGTGGATTCCTTTTTGACTTACCCAACAGGAATCGGGGTTAAACATTCTAAATATGGTTTAATCTCACCTGAATAATATGTGATTAAAAGTTTCCATTTGACATAATTGATTAATTATTTCAGAAATTCAATTATATAGAAATAGTTCACTTTCAAGGATAATTCATGTCAACACATGTCATGAAGGTTTACTTGCTGAAACACGAGAGAAAGAAAAAGGGGTCTGAGTCTAACACATTAAAACAGGGTTCACCAAGCGATGGTGGCAGTTGCACAGTTGCCAACATGAACTCGGGTACAGGCAGATTTTGGGATTGGCTGTAGAGACCAAAAGGTATATGTTCACAGTCACACAGTCACGGTGGAAGAAGCCAGAGTCCCAGGTCTAACATGGAGGGCGCTATGAGGGTCACTGAGTTTAGGCCTCACCTTCTTGAAGGACCTTGGATTTAGACTTTGATGCCATCTCTATTTGAGAGTCACAGATATACTGAAACAACTGAATGAAAAAGGTGTTCCTATTAAAATTCTCAATATACCAAAATTTTCATAAGAATATTAGACATTATTTTATAATACACCAGGACCCTCAACATGGAAGTAGCTGGAGCAATCTTAACCTCGGAGAGGCCATGGTAAACCCAGAGACAAAAAACTGCAGATACTGACTGTAAAGTTCTATACTGTGTTAGCTTTAGGATATTGTCGTAGGTACCATTATTAGTAAGTTTAACAGTATTCACCATCAGAGCAGGGGATTTTAGCATAGTCATTGCTTTTTCACACAAAACCAGTTATACTGACCCAGTACATAATAAGTGAAGAAGAAAAAAAATTAGAGTTCATTGTGAGTGCTTTATCATCTTAAAGATTAACAATATCTTTAATTTATGAACCATCGCTATTTTACCTTTCCTTCATAACTTTGTGGAAATGTCCATACATGGTTAATAATCTTGAGTTTCCATCATACAAAATTTATTTATACCTGTGTGTCTGTGTGTGTGATTTGAAACTTTGTAACAGAGCTGACATTGCTCTTACCTGTTAAATATCAGGGTGGCAGAAATTTAAACATAAACCTAAAATTGTAAAGCAAAATTCTATCCAAATCTTGAACTACAACCTTAAGGAGTTCAGTGAAAGAGTTTTGAAGATACTAAGGTATGGTAAATAATCCTGAGAAGTTGCTATTTACTGAACAGTATCTGCATAAATAGTAAGTCCAAGTGATTGCTTCATAGTTTTACTTTATCCAAAAGTAAATTGTCTTATTTAAAAAGAGGCTAATTTCTCAAGTTTAATGTTTTTATTATCAAAGCATTTGCAACAAAGACTGAGTAGAGAAGTAGGATAGGCATATGTTTCTTTATTAGGCATCCATAAGAGTAGGACATGGGATAAGGCTACAATTATGGGGGTGATAGTAGCCCCAAGGAGGGTTGGTTAGTAAGGCTTTGTGACTATGAAAACATAATTCTAGGTACCTTCCTGAACTAGACGAAGAACAAGAAACCAAAACATAAAGCTACATAGGGGTTGAGGGGTTGTCAAAATTACAGAGCTGGGAGTTCAGGAGAATGTTGACTTAGGGGTTATCCTTTGAGGTAGAGGGGCAAGGTCTGTAGTCTGCTTAAGGATTAAAGCGGGAATCTCATAATCCTCACAGTCTGAGACACAGGATCTACCATCTAGAAGAATGATTTAATTCTAAATCCTACCAGAGTGGGGATGAGCTGGAAATGGGGCTAGTGATAAGGCTGGTAATTTGCCACTTGCATCAGAAACTGGGGGAAAAAGCACCCCATAAATGAAAAATAAGAGGTACAACAAGAATGAGGGGGGAAAAATGACATTTGCCATTTTTTGTTTCAGGCCCAGCAAATTTTGAAAGAAAATGGAGTTATCCCATAGGAATATAGAGCAAACTTCAAAGAATCCCTTTGGAATCAATTAGGGCCTACGAATATTTATCTAAGGAGTCATTCAAAGATATTTGATAGGTAAATACTTAAATTCAATGAGGTCCAATAACACAGTCCTGTGAACAGAACTTTTGTTTGTGTTTGTTTTTTTCATTTTTTAAAGCTATTACAACATCGTTAAGCATTTGATAAAGGAATGAAAATGGTATTATCGATCTAAAGTGTTCTGACTTCCATAAAGTATCACTAAATTGCTCTTTCAGCTATTCAGTTCAACTGAGTAATTAAAATAATAGAATAACCAACAAAGCTGTTACATTAAAGTCTAATTTTCAATGACGTGGAGGTAACTATTAAAGTCATATGGAATCGTTTCATAGGGAAAGACTAATAATTATAATGTACCTACTGTGAGTCAGATACTTTATGTATTTTTCTCCTAAAATCCTCCCAACAACCCAATGAGATGGGTATTATTTCTATTTTACAAACTGGAATACTGAGGCTGAGTTTAAAGGCAGAGTTAAGAATTGAGCCCAACATATATCTGAAGCAATTGAAATCAGGATCTCATAGAAATACCTCCACTCTCATGTTCACTGAAGCATTATTCACAATAACTAAGATATGGAAACAACCTAAGCAAGCATCCATCAAAGATGAATGGATAAAGAAAATGTGGTATGTATATATATAATGGAATTTCAGTGATGAGGAAGAAAATCCTACCATTTGCAACAACTTGGATGAACCTTGACAGCATTATTATGCTAACTAAAATAAGTCAGAGAGAAAGAAAAATATGGTATGATCTTGTTTACATTTGGAATCTAAAACAACCAAACTCAGAGAAACAGAGAGTGCAGTAGTGATTACCAAGGGCTGGAAGATGAGGGAAATGGGGAAATATTGGTCAAAGGGTACAAACTTGCAGTTACAACATTAACATGTTCTGGGGATCTAATGTACAGCATACTGATTATAGCTAATAATACTGTAAGAGTAGATCTTAAATGTTCTCACCGCAAAAAAGAAATAGTAATTATGTGACAGGATGTAGGTATTAGCTCTAGCTATGGTGGTAATCATGTTGCAATGTATAGATGTATCAGAACAAAATCTTAAACTTACACAATGTTATATGTCAATAATATCTCAATAAACCTGGGGGATAGAAAGGATTGAGCTCAAGATTGCCAACTCCAAAGCATGTCCGCTTTCTACAAGGGAACAAAGTAAGAATCACCTCCAGAGAAATACTAGAATACTTAAAGATGGTTTTATCACATCTTTGTATCAATATTTTTCTTGAATGACTCAAATAATAATTCAGGTCATATAAAACACCCTTTTAAGCACTAATTTACTATTTAGGTGAAAGCAAGCCCTTAATTGTACCAATTTACAAGTATTGGAGGAAAGAATAATAGTCATATTTAATAGGCGATAAGCACCTCTGAAAGATCTAGATGTATTGTACACACTTACTAATTATAGCTCAGAGATAACTAATAGGTTCTTTTATAAGCTCAGTAGATGTCAACCCATTATAGTAGTTTGTCACTGTAGTCCTTTCCAACCATCCCTGATGGAAAAGTATAATTATTAAAACTACCAAAGTAAATGAAATTGAATTAAAGCAGATCACACTGTAAAATTTATGGCCATATGTTCTGTAATGCACACGGGACTGGATAACATGTAATACCTTGGCTGCTTTAAGAAAGAAGAAAAAATAGCTTCTAACACAGCAGCTAAAACCTAACAATGGTTTACTAGAGTACTTGATTCAATTATTATATAAATAAGCACTCCTACAGAAATGAACTCAATTGTGGTTACAATGAAGACTTAAATAAAAAGCGAGACCTTTAAAACAGACACCGACTGTTCTGAAGCTATTGAGAAAATTTATTAATTTAAATCATGGCTCAAAGGATAATATTTAAGGAGCCGGTCGGTCTTCTTCCACGATGACAAATCACACCTCAAAATTGCCTTCAGAGGCATAAAACCCTAGAGCTGTGCAAGACCCTGAGCTGTCCTTCAGCTTTGGCCAACAAAAACATCAGCAATAAGTACTGCTCACATTCCACCTGCAGCATAGTCTAAATGATAGTAAATAAGGCATTCATGCAAGAAATTGACACATGGCAGAAAATAATACTAAGCTCCAGGGTAAAATTCGGTCTTGCGTCATAGTAAAAAAAGTCAAAAAATATAACTTAGAATATGAAATCCCTAAACAGTATCTCCTTAGTATAATTCAGAATTTTACTCAAGGGACAGATACTTTATAATATTTATTTTAATCTTATTTTATCATGCTCTTTAAGGAATTTTTCACTCTCTAGAACTATGTGCAGAAAAACTCTACCATTGGTTTCCATTTAGTTATTAAATCTCATTAATGTTATGTCTTTTCTATTAATATTAGTCATCGTTATGGTTTTTCCTTTGCACGCATTTAGAAGGTAAGCAAACATTCCATTCCAGTAAGCTCAATTTTTGTTTTACTTCATAAATAGAAAAAATACTTTCTCATGTGCTAATCAGTAACAAATTTCAGACTATGAAACCACTGACAACTGTTTTAGGGACTCATCAGTAACATAAAAAAATCAAATGATCTAATTTTATACACACCTATAAAACAATGACGTTAGCAAAAGTCAACGAGCTGTTTTAGGGTGCTATACATATCTTGGTCTGATAGAGAGTAAACCAGAACCACAGAGTAAAGTGAAGTCAAACTGAAGCTGAAGCCCAAGAATAGAATCTGCAAAGAAGGGCTCAGGGGGAAAAAAGAGGTGGCACACAGTAACATTTCATGGGGCATGCCTACAATACGACAGATATAAGAAACCCACAGGAGACTTTCTCGTAGTATTTCTCTATCCAGACTCCTTTCTAAACTCTGAAGGAGAGTAAGAAATGCCTGGACATTTTGCTTCCAGAAGTTATGTAACAGAACGGATCAAATAAGCATTCTGCGTAATGCTGTTGTGCTAATTTTAACAGCATTTGTCTCTGAAATACCATCCTAAAAAAACATATATGTATAAATGTAATTCATGTAGTTCACAGTTTATGTGAATGTTTCTCATGCTTTAAGCATCGTCTGCATGATTTCTGCCAATGGTGGTTAACCTGGCAGACTGAAGGATCTAAGCTTTGGCCCATGAGCACCAGACTGCCAGCACTCTCAGCCAACAGCGCTCTATGACTTTAATCTGGGTGGAATATTTTTATTGAGGTATTTTCCTCTCATTGTTGTATCTTCTTCGGCTACTTATTTTGTGTTCTGATGAGCAGTTCGGGCCCTTAATGGCTGCCAAATATAGACTAGACCTGCTAGCAGAAAACAAGTGAAATGTACAACACTGGTTGTCAACACGCCTCCAGCTGTTAAGACGCCTCCAGGTTTCTTCCAGAAAATGGTTGAGGAAACATTACATAAAGATCTTCAGGATGTTCCGGATCCACAAAAGCCTTCCGGCATTACAAAAGGCACCACCGATTTCACTGGAGCCTGGAAGGCTGAGACAACACTTGTTTAAATGGTACCTGGAAGAAACTGTTGCTGAAGGAATCCTGACTTCAGTAACTAAAATTGGATGTTAAGGATGACTCTTCCTGGGAACTAAGCAAGACTCTTCAAACTACAGGTTCAGCCCTTGTAGTGGTTCATGAAATCAGTTTTGTGAATCACATTCTTTTTTTTTTTTTTTTTTTTATGTATATAATAACAGGACAAAATTCAATAAAATAAAAAGACCACAGTGTGTCATTCACAGTAAAGTTAACTACTGGGCACACAATTTTAGCTTCATTTCTAATTTATGTCCATTTATGTCATATGCTGTCTAATCATGGGTCACATTTTAAAATATATGAAAGCCAATAGCCTAAGTATAAACTATCAGAAGCAGTACTGAGTTAGCATCTGCATTTCATGAAATGACTCCCCACAGAAAAAGGGCTCTGAGGATACAAATCTCAGCTTGAGAAGTGTGCAGGAATTTGTTTCTCTGTGTACTAATATCATCTATGTTTTTGTTGAATACGGGCACCTGTGTACCTAGTGCCATCCACCACCAGCAAGCACCACCACTCTCCCCAGATAACTATATCTTTGGGCTCTTCTTCAGTTTCCTGAAGGTACGCCATGACTTCAGTAAGACTGGAAACTTATCAAGATCGCAAACTCTCTTGGTCCAAGCCTTAACATCTTGCCTTAATCCTTCTGACTCTTCTTTCCATCACATAAACTCTTGTGTTTAAACATTGAAAGTCTGCCCAGTGATGTGCTCTGGATATGAACTACAGCTGTAATGCACATCTGACATTCTAAAACCTTTGCCTGCTTCTTGAACCCTCCTTCTACCTTATCCTAGCCACCAAAACTTAATTTCCTGAAAGACAAGGCTGGAATATACTATGTTCTTCAGATAGTGTTGGCAGATCAATGACTGTCCCTCTAAGAATCAACCCTCCACAAAGGTCAGTTCTACATAGCCAATGCTCACTCTTCACCAACTTTACTAACTAGTGTAAGTCCAAATATATCCAGCAGAGCCTGAGTTAAAACAACTTCCACTCTAACTTTCCATGATTCCATAAATGGACACTTTCTTCCAGATTTTTGGTATCAGGTATGTATGCAATACTTAAATGCAGGCCATTCTCTGAATCTGCTGAAGAAAATATATATTTCAAGAGCCGCCCTTATAAATGAGTTCTGGTTTCATGGTAGCTGAAGATTGTTCCATCTCTGAGCACTTGACTGAGGAATTGTCAAGGTAATCACGGCGAACCACAAAGTGCTCAAATAAACTTCTAAGAAATCAAAACAATTTTGGAGTGTATTTTCTTGGCATTTGTCCTTTCGCTTTTATTTCTTCTCCTAGTGTTGGAAATGAGCTTATTCAATTCTAAGCCATGTGATTTTAGTTAGGAATGTTTTTGACTATAAGCAAGAGAAAATTCAGCTAACAGTAGCTTAAACAAATAAGGGTTTATTTTTCTCACTGCAGAAGACCAGGTGGAGGTAAATGGCTCTGTTACTAGTTCAGCAACTCAAAAGTATCAAGCCTGAGATTTCTGAGATTCTCTTGGCCTTTCCCAATGCTAGTTTCGTCATAACGTTCTGTGCATCGGACCCATGCTCAAGGCACAACATGGGAGAACAGAAAGGACAGTGCTAGCCACATCTGATTCCTTTCAACTAGAAACAAGAACTTCTTGAGAAATCATTACAGCAACCAGACTGGGTCATATGGACACCTTGTCACTACAAATAAGGCTGTACAAATTAGGAAAAGAATTGTCAAAATTAACTGAAATAATCCATTCTTGTGTTATTACCACCCAAAACAAACTAGGTTCTATTAAAAATGAGTATCAAGTTTGCAATGAACAGAGTTCACCATCTCATGCCACCTCAAACTACAAAATTGACGGATTAAAGGAAAGTAGATACTTTCTGTCTATATTCATGAATAGTTCAGTCTTTACAATGTGAAATGTAAGAGATCACCAAACATTTCTTAGCCCTTAGGTGGTGACAAAGCAATTTTTTAAAAAATGTTGTCCTTGTTCTCATAAACAATGGTATACTTTAAATGGTTTTATTATATAAACTGGAGCAATTAATTCCCTGAGTGGTCTGTATCCCCAGTTCTAAAAGAAAGTGTTCGAATTTAATTAGAAGAGTAAATGAAAGATTGACATATGGATATCTAGATAGAAGATCGAATTGTGTCTCTTACCAACAAAGAAATCCTGAACAAATCAAACCTTTTCTGAAAGTGATATCTTTTCTGGAAATCAAAACAGTTCCAATGATAGCTGTTAGATTTAATGATAAATTTGCTCCAGCTCAAAGAACGATTTAACTTTCTAGAACAATTTAAGAGGCAATTCCTGAGGTATGGGGCAGGGGCTGGACTTATGGTTTCTCAAGATCCATATAACCATTATGTTACAACATCCTCATTGAAAAATCAATATAACAGACATCTCCAGGAACCTAGTGTCAGAATAGCAAAGCCTGTTGTGCTAGTTATGATAGCGATGGTGGTGATGGTCTATTGCTCCTTCACATATGGAACTACTTGTTTATAGTGCCAGCTGTGTATAGTGGTCACTAAACTAGTTACAATTTCTCTAGAGCTTAACTGGGAACTCATCTCCAGATTCTTTTAACAACAGAAGAAGGCCCATTTTTATCGAAGAGATTTTCATTTCAGAAAAACTAGTGGATCAAGGAGTTATTTCTTCTAGAATAATATTATTAAAGATCAGGTTCTATAACATCAATTCATTCTGTATTCGTCAATTCTCTGCTCACTGAATCATAGCTCCGTAAATTTCAGACATAATTTATTGAGGTAAATCCTAAAATTTATTGGCACATAAATAACAATACTTTAGCATAATTAGCCCTAACATCAGAAGTCTTATTTAATTCCTGCCAATTAACTAAATTATTTCCCATGTTGCAGTCTGAATGTCTGTGTCTACCCCTACCCCAATCACCAAAATTCATGTATTGGAATCTTAATGCCCAACGTGATGTCTGGTGTTAGAAAGTGAGGCCACTGGTAGTGGAAAACTCAAGAATCGGATTGGTGCTCTTATCAAAGAGATCCCACAGACCTCTCTAGTCTCTTCCACCACGTGAATACAACAAAAAGGTGCCAGCTATGAATCAGGAAGAGGGGCCTCACCATAAGGCTATCATGTTGCCACTGTGATCTTAGGCTTTTCGGTTTCCAGAACTGAGAGCAATAAATTTCTGTTGTATATAAGCTGCCCAGTCTGTGGCATTTTGTTATAGCAGCCCAACAGACTCAGACACTGTAAATGTTGTCTTCTTTTAAACATTTAATTAAATCTTTATATTATCACCTCCCCTCACTTTGTAACTTCTTGAAATAATAGCATTTTGTAGATGTATAACTTTTATTTTGTTTCTGTCAGCATTTTATTTTAGGACTCATTTCTTCCCGTGACATCTTTTCATCACCATTACACATATTTTAATATGGAAATTTTACTTTCCTTTAGATTTCTGTTCTTAAAATGTTTTAGGCAATTTTTTTTTTTTGTCTCACATCTCAATATCTAAAAGCAATAATGGGAGTAATTAATGTTTTGCTATTTTACTCCTGGTTTATGCAGAGTAGTCATTTGATTATCAGATCCATCCAGGATCTGCAATTAGAGCTGGTTCTGCAGCTGCTCTCTTCTCTTTTCCTATAATGCATGTTCCTTTCTTTGGAGCTGTTGTTTTCCAATGTGTCTGATGTACAATACTCAGAATGCATCTTCAAAATGAATGTGGCTTCTCTTTCTATCTTCAAGGCCAAAATGGGAAGACACTGTATTGCGCTTTTCAGAATTAAAGTGGTGCTTTTAGTGCCTATCTATATTTTTGTGTGTGTGATTGTGGATGCAGTCAGCAGCTTTGTCAATTTGGTTGTCACTGTCGCACTAGGCTTTCCAGATGTTCAAACGTAGAAATGTCATGAAATGCCATGGCAAGGATGAATTTCTTTTTTATTCTTTTTCTTGTCTATTCCCCACTCCCACCCCCAAAGAAAGGATGAATAAAAGCATAGCCATGGAAAGTATGGCTATCCACCAGTCTCCCTAACTGGCCTAAGGAGAAAAACACAAAAGAACCTCCAGGAAGCTTTTGGTGATTATAAATATAGCACAATTTAGATAGATGGAGAATTAAATTTAATAACTGAATTAGAAGAGGACCCTGTATTTAACTCTGCTAGAACTCAAAGATATTTTATTTATATGATTAAATTACATTAAATAACTGGCATATAAATATGTCATTTATTTTTCTAAATTTGATATAGTATTACTATATTTATCTTTAAAAAGCTCTTTTGTCTAATGTCATGTGAAACATTTTCATCAGGAATAAGCTTTAAAACACTCACACTTACACAATCATAGAATTATAAAAAAACTTTTTTAAACTTAGAAGGAGCCTTAGAAATTATCTAGATAAATTATACTGATAGTTTATCAAAAAAATGTGATGACTTTAATTAATTTGTCACAAGAATTTCACATGCATGCCTGTGTGTGTTACTTGGAACAAACGTTAATGTTCAAATTCACTTTATAAAATAATGGCTTTTTCAATAAATACGGAAATTGTAAGCCACTCGGATATAGCTTCATAATTTCACACTTCTTCCCCAGAAAAGACATCACTGCATAAGATTTCTCTATATTGCCAATTATTTTCAGCCAAGGAAAAACTAAAAGAAAACTCTGAATTACATCTCTTTCTTTCTGGTTCCAAATCGAGTTTACAGGGAAAAAAAAGCCTGATAAAGTTACCTTTTTAATTCATTGAAAAAGATCTTCTCTTAATTTCTTAATTTTGTTTGAAAATTATTTTTAAAAAACTGCACAAATGTCATTTGGAGGGAGAAAAACATTGCAGAAAACAAATTTAACAACCCTTGTAGAGACTTGTGACAGCACAGTTAAGGCATCGCATTTCGGAAAATAATTTAAGGGCTGTCATGGTGACAGACAAAAATAAATTCTGAGTAGAAATTCCTTTCTGAAAAGTACTGTGGTCCAATCAGATTTAGAAAGAGAAACCAGCTTGTTTATTAGAGTTATGTATACTTTAAGATTTTCTAGGAACAATCATAATTTTTAGACCATTTTAAATCTCAATAGAAAACCAAATGTTTGGGACATGTTGAATCTTGTGAGGAAAAAGAATATGCACTTAACAGTGTAAGTAATAGCACACTGAAGAATACTGCACATTCAATCAATGGCCTAGAACACAGGCTACAAAAACTGAGGAAAAGGAGGGTTCACCATGGGCTGTAGTAATGGAGAACGATTTCATCGAGGAGTTAGGCTTTGATATGAGTTTGAGAAAGAGGATGATGCCATTCTCATTAGTAGAGTGAGCACTAAAATTGGAGATAATGATGTGAGCAATACAGGACAAACCAAAACAGAAAATATAACCAGAAACATCAAATAATCCCATTGGGTGGGTCACCAACAAGAGCTCAGCATAGGGAGTAGTATGATAAAATTAAGCAAGTAGTTAAGGAATTGATTATAAAGATCTTTCAATGCTAGTCCAAGGAAATGCTAGTCCAAAATTCTCATATAAATGCAAAATCACTAGTGAAGGTATTGTTTTTATTGTTATTGTTAGTTTCAAATACACATGTCTAGGAATCATTCTAGAGATGTGGATTCCCAGAGGCTGGGATTTGTGACTATTTCACAAACAATCCACAGATATAGTGCCAACATCATGGGCATGCAACCTGTGCAGTCTCACAGGGTCCCATGGTAATAAGGGCCTCAAACTTATTTGAATATTCTGCTGTAGTCATCATAAAATTCTTAATAATTTTATCATTCTTTTATCTGCTGCCATTCCTTGTCATTCCATTCATATATAGTATTCACAATGGCTCATGAGAGTTTAAAAATAAGTGGGCAGTGATGAAATTGAGGTTGCAATAGTACTGCTCATTTAAAAAATATAGTAAAGTATAGTTGACATACAGTTATATCAGTTTCAAGTGTACAACATAGTAATCCTACATTTAAATACCTTAGGATGTGATCACAATGATAAGTCTAATAACCATCTGTCACCAAACAGAATTATAACAATACTATTGACTACACTCCTTGTATGGTACATTATATCATCATGACTTATTTATAACTCAAAGGTTATACCTCTTATTCCTCATCACCTTTTCGCCCATTCCCCCCTCCCATCTGGCAACCATCAATTTGTTTTATCTATGAGTTTCTGTTTTGTTTTTTAGATTTCACATACAAATGAAACCATAAAGCATAATACTTTCTAGGTCCAATCTGTTGTCACAAATGGTAAGATTTCATTCTTTTTCATGGTCAAGTAATATTCCATTGTATACATGTACGACTTCTTTATCCATTCATCTATAGATGAGCACTTAGGTTGCTTCCATACCTTGGCTATTGTAAATAGCACTGCAGTGAACGTAGGGGTTCATACGTATTTTTGAATTACTGTTTTGGATTTTTCAGCTAATACCCAGAAGTGAAATTGCTGGGTCATGGGTGGTTCTATTTTTAATTCTTTGAGGAAACTCCATACTGTTTTCCATTGTGGTTGTACCAGTCTGCAAGCCCATCAACAGTGCATGAGGGTTCCTTTTTCTCCACATTCTCGCCAACACTTGTCTGTTGATTTATTGATGATAGCCATTTCCACAGGTGTAAAGTGATGTCTCATTGTGGTTTTAATTTGCACTTCTCTGATGATATAGTGATGTTCAAGATCTTTTAATATATCTACTGGCCATCTGTAAGTCCTCTTTGGAAAAATGTCTATTCAGGTCTTCTGCTCATTTTTTAATTGGATTGTTTGTTTTTTTGGTGTTGAGTTGTATGAGTTGTTTATAAATTTTGGACATTACCCCCTTATCAGATATATTACTGGCAAATATCTTCTCCCATTTGCTCGGCTGTCTTTTTGTTTTGTTGATGGTTTCCTTTGATGTGCAGAAACTTTTCAGTTTGATGTAGTCTCATTTGTTTATTATTTCTTTGGTTTCCCTTGCCAAAGGATATAGATCAGAAAAAATATATATCACTAAGAGCAATGTCAGAGTTTGCTGCCTATGTTTTCTTCTAGGAGTTTTACAGTTTCGAGTCCTACATTTATTTTTTTCATGTACCTCTCCGGTTTTCCCAACACCATTTATTGAAGAGACTGTCATTTCCCCATTATATATTCACATCCCTTGTGGTAGAATAATTGTCCTTATAAGCATGGTTTTATTTCTGGGCTTTCTACTCTGTTCCATTGATCTATGTGTGTCTGTTTCTGTGCCAGTACCAAAGTGTTTTGATTACTATAGCTTTGTAGCATAGCTTGAAATCAAGGAGTGTGATAATTCCAACTTTGTTATTCTTTCTCAAGATTGCTTTGGCAAGTTGAGGACTTTCGTGGTTCCAAATAATTTTTAGGTTATTTGTTCTGGTTATGTGAAAAATGCTCTTGGTAATTTGATAGAGATTACATTAAATCTGTAGATTATTTAGAGTAGTATAGACATTTTACCAATATCAGTCCTTCCAATCTATTAGTTCAGTATATGCTTCCATTTATTTGTTTTATATTCAATTTCTTCTATTAATGTCTTACAGCTTTCAGAGTAGAGGTCTTTTACCTCTTTGGTTAAATTTATTCCACGGTTTTTTGGGGTTTTTTTTGATGCAATTGTAAATGGAATTGTTTTCTTAATTTATCTTTCTGATAGTTTGTTTTTAGTGTATAGAAAATGCAACAGATTTCTGAATACTTATTTTGTATCCTGCAACATCAACGAATTCATTTATTGGTTCTAACAGCTTTTTGACGGAGTCTTTAGGGTTCTCTATATGCAGTATCATGACACTTATACTTCTTTTCTTTTGCAAATAGTGACACTTTTACTTCTTCCTTATTCAGATACCTGTTATTTCTTTTTCTTATCTGATCGCTGTGGCTAAGAATTGCAATATGACAATGAATAAAAGTTATGAAAGTAGACACCATTTACTAGTTTCTCATCTCTGAGAAAGACCTCTCGTCTTTCACAGCTGAGTATGACAGGTTTGTCAAGGATAGCCTCTATTATATTGAGGTATGTTCCCTCAATACCTACTTTGTTAAGAGATTTTTTTTTAATCAAAAATGTATGTTAAATTTTGTCATACGCTTTTTCTACATCTATTGAGATGATCATATAATTTTTATCCTTGCTTTTGTTAATGTAGTGTATCACGTTCATTGATTTGTCAATGTTGAACCATCCTCAAATCGCTGGAATAAATCTCACTTGATCGTGGTATATGATCCTTTTAATGTATCGTTGAATTCACTTTGCTATTATTTTGTTGAGAATTTTTGTACCTATTATTCATCAGGGAAACTGGCCACAATTTTTTTCCGTAGTATCTTTTTCTAGTTTTGGTATCAAGGTAATGCTGGCTTCACAGAATGAGTTAGTAAGCATTCCTTCCTCTTGAATATTTCAGAATAGTTTAAGAAGAATAGGTATTAAATCTTCATTAAATGTTTGGTAAAATTCACCTGGGAAGACATCTGGTCCCAGAATTTTTTAATTGGGAATTTTTTGATTACTAATTCAATTTTGTTACTACTATTCAGTCTATTTAGATTTTCTCTTTCTTCCTGGTTCTGTCTTGGAAAGGCTGTATGTTTCTAGAAATATATCTATTTCTTCTAATTTGTCAAATTTATTCACGTTTGTATTCTTTTATAATCTTTTGTATTTCTGTGGTGTTGGTTTTAACTTCTCTTTCATTGCCGATTTTATTTATTTGGGCATTTTCTCTTTTTTTTATCTTGATGGGTTTGGCTAAAGGTTTATCAATTTTACCTTTTCAAAGAACAGCTCTTAGTTTCTTTGATCTTTTATGTTTTAGTTTTAGTTGGGTTTTTTTTTTTTCATTTATTTCACTCTGATCTTTATTATTTCCTTCCTCCTCCTAATTTGGGGTTTATTTTGTTCTTTTTTTAGTACAAAGTTACATTGTTTATTTTGGATTTTTCTTGTTTCTTGAGGTAAGCCTGAATAGCTATGAACTTTCCTCTTAGACCTTCTTTTGCTGCATCTCATAGATTTTGGATAGTTGTGTTTCTATTTTCATTTATCTCAAGATACTTTTTGATCGCTTCTTCAATTTCTTGATATGTTGGTTGTTTAGTAGCATGTTGTTTAGTCTCCATGAGTTTGTGTTTTTAACAGTTTTCTTCTTGTAATTAATTTCTAGTTTCATAGTGTAATTGTAGGAAAAATACTTGATATGATTTCTATCTTCTTAAATTTATTAAGACTTGTTTTGTGGTCTAACATGTGATCTATCCTGAAGAATGTTCCATGTGCACTTAAAAAATGTACATTGTGCAGTTATTAGATGAAATGTTCTATATTAACTCTATTTGCTCTAATGTGTTGTTTAATGGGAATGTTTCCTTAGTCATTTTCCATATGATGATGTAATTCAGGTATTAAAGTCCCTTAATATTATTGTTACTGTCAAATTTCTCTATGTCTGTAATATTTGCTTAAAATATGTAGGTGCTCATATGCTAGGTAATAACTTATGACTATTATATCTTCTTCTGAAATTTACCCCTTGAGGTCATTATGCAATGCCCTCCTTTGTCCCTTTCTATAGTCTGTTTTAAAGTCTATTTCATCTACGTATTGCTACCTCAGCTTTTTCTTCACTTCCATTTGCATGAAATATCTTTTTCATCCTGTCATTTTCAGTCTGTGTGTTTCTTTTGATCTGAAGTGTGTGTCTTGTAGGCAGCATAAAGATGGGTCTCATTTTTTTTTATCCATTCAGCCACCCTATTTTCTTTTTTTTTGATTACCACATTTAGTCCACTTACATTTTAACTTAATTGTTTTTTGATTGTTTTTGTACTTTTTCTCTGTTCCTCTCTTCTCTTTCTCTCTTCTCCTGAGGTTGGCTAGTTTTCTTTAGCATTATGTTTGGGTTCCTCTTTCTTTATTTTCTGAGTAACTTTTTTAGTTTTGTGATTTGTGATTACCATGACATTTACATGCATCAGCCTATACAAGTGTATCTGTATGTATGTGTGTGTATCTATATATACATATATGTATATATACGTATATATACATATCAGTGTATTTTAAGCTGATATGCATATAAATCTGAATGCACTCTAAAAAAGCTGTATTTTTACTCCCCCCTCTGCATTTTATATTATTAACATATTTTAAATTTTTTGGTTTTCTGTATCTCCTAACTTATTGTATATATATTTGATTTTGTTACTTTTGTCTTTTAACTTTCATACTAGCTTTTTAAATGACAGATCCACTGCCTTTACTATATATTTGCCATTATTTGTGAAATTTTTTCCTTTATATATTTTTTTATCTGGTTATGGCCATTTTAAATTCTTTTCCACTTAAAGAAGATCCTTTCACATTTTATATAAAGCTGGTTTAGTGGTAACAAAATCCTTTAGTTTTTGCTTGTCTGAGAAACTATCTCTACTTCAATCCTGAATGATAACCTTGTTCGGCAGAAAATTCTAGGTGACATGTTCCTTTTTTTCAGCCCTTTAAATATATACTGCCACTTCCTTCTGGCCTACAAAGTTTCTGTTGAGGAATCAGTTAATGGCCTTATGGAGTTTCCTTTGTATATGAGTGGTTGTTTTCCTGTGCTGCCCTCAAGATTCTCTCTTTAACTTTTGCCATTTTAATTCTAATGTCTTGGTGAAGATTTCTTTGGGTTCATTTGTTTCAAAACTCTGTGCTTCCTGGACCTAGATGTCTGTTTCCTTTCCCAGGTTAGGAAAGTTTTCAGCTATTATTTATTCAAATAAATTTCAGCCCTTTTCTCTCCCTCTTCTCCTGAGGTCCCTATAATGCAAACATTAAGGTACTTGATGTTGTCTCTAAGGTCCTTTAAAGCATCCTTGCTTTCTTTTTTACTTTTTTTCCTTTTGTTGTTCTGATTGGGTGATTTCCACTACTCTGTCTTCCAAGTCACTAATCAGTTTTTCTGTATTAGCTAATCTACTTTTGATTTCCTCTACTGTATTTTTTATTTCAATTATTGTATTCTTCAACTTTGATTGGTTATTACATTTTCTAAAACATTGTTAAAGTTATCACTGAGTTCCTTTATTCTTCTTCCAAGTTTGTAGCATATTGTTATGACCATTATTACTATAAATTCTTTATCAGGAAAATTCCTTTTCTCTGTTTCTTTTGGGCTTCCTTGTTTTGTTTTGTTTCTCATTCTCTCATTTGGAACACGTTCCTTGGCCTTCTCTCTTTTTTGTCTTTCTGTGTTTCTTTCTACGAATTTGACAACACAGCTATGCCTCCCGATCATGAAGGAGTGAACTTGTACAGAAGTGACCTCTGTGTAGATTGCGTGTTCAAGGTGGTTTTGGCAAGCTGCTTGACCTGAAGCAGGTACATATTGGTCCTGGGTGCTCTGGTAAGCCAGATAATCAGGGCTGCAGTGGGCACTAGCAAGGTGGTCCAAAACATGCAGCTCTGAGGGTGCCCAGGGGGTGGGCTGGCTGGGGCTACAGCAGGTGCTGACTGAAGTGGCTTGGGGCATAGGACTCTAGTGATGGCCTAGGGTGCCACTTGCCTGGGGCTGCAGCAGGCCCTAGCTGACGCGGCCCAAGGCAACTAAAGTACTTGGACTGAGCTTCTACCCATGGGGTAATGTAAATAACAGTGCTTGCCAGCACCTCTGATACTAGAGAATTCTCATAGATCCCTGAGAGTTCCCGCAGTCTCCCACCCATTTGTCAGCTCCCTTTGGGTTAGTAAATAGATTTTTCATGTATTGTCTAGGTGTCTTTTAAATCCCTGTTCTATCACTATGCCCCAGAACAGGTAAGTCTGCCTACATGGGCCTTCAGTAATATTCCTACCTACTGTCAGGCTAAGGTTCCTGTTGTTACCAGGTCTCTAAACCTTCTAATCTTCTCTTTGCGGTCCTTCTCTCATTTATCATACAGAAGCTCTTCAATTATCTCTCAGTTGTTCTTCAGAAAAAACTGCTCCATTTGTACATGCATATATGATGTGTACATGCAGAGGTAAGTTCAGGGTCTTCCTATACCACCATCTTGGACCTTCCCCTGTACTGCTCACTTTTAAGATGCGCTTTGTAAGAATAAAGTTAAATAGAAGAAAGGTGAGCAGGGTTAGTAGAATCAAGTGAAAATTTTTTCAAAGGAAATGAACAGCATTTTAAATATGTATTTCTGTTTCTACCAGCAACTTAATGTTTTATATTATTTTTATAGACCACCTACAATCTTTCGAATAATGAAGGGACAGATGGATGAATAAAAGAAAAGATAAAAGAAAAAAATAGTGAAGAATGAACAAATATGTATTCTCTTATTTATCCAACAATATGTCTCTGCTATATGCAAGATACCATGAGGAAAAACAAGAATGAAAATATACGTGCTGCCCTCAGGAAACTTACAGTAGGGGGCATATTTCCAAGTCAACTGTTAACTAAATATCAAAGCAGAATCTAGTAAATGTCATAATAAAATAAAGAAATATGCCAAATTGTTTTTTTTTTAATACCAAAGTGTCATGTAAATTTCGGTGGAAAATAAAAAATAGAAGAATTGAAAAAGATACTCAAGGATGGTGTTAGAAAGGGAAGAAAAGGGACTAAGAATTAAAATACTAGGATCTCTTCCTCAAAGACCTGCAGGAAAGAGAAAAGAATACGTGAAACTACAGAGCTGTGTAAATGAGAAGAAAATGCAATATTAAACTGTTTTAGATGAGAGAACTCAAGGCAGAAAGCTTTGATGGTCTCAGTGAGTTAACAGTTAACCTCACCTGCTGAGAGAGAAGGTAAGAACATCTGTGAGAGCCTCTATAAAGAAAAGATCAATAGGACTTTTAACTGACTCTATCTATTCAAACTGTCTGGAACACCCACACCCCTCCTCTCAGGCAGAATACACCTGGTTATTTTTAAGAGCTTGTTTTCCTCTTGAAATCACCTAAGATTGCAACGGTACACAATAATCATCCTCCTTCCTGAATTTCTATTATCCTTATAGTAGTAACATATGTTCCATATGTTACTATACACTCTTCTGCTCAGTGCTCTATTTTTTTTTTTTAATTCTAAATCTTATCTGTGCCTAACTAGAGACTCAGAAAGAAGAAAGACAGGCGGCATACCTTATTCTTAATCTATGTCCTTCCAGTGTCTGTAGAGTGGACTTGCAATAAATATTTCCTAATTAACTAAAAGAGGAGGTAGAAGTATTGCAAGTAAATATAAAAGGAAGATTCAACTCTCCTCTGTTATTATAGGGGATTTATTATACTGAATTGTGTATCTAATACATGACTTGTGCAAAACAAATACCACAAAAGCAGTGTTAGTAGAATTCAAAATACAGACTTCATAGTCAAAAATAATTTTTCACTTCACTAGCATTCAAGAATTTTAAAGAAAACTTTCCTTTAAGATATATGGTATAATCAAAGAAGCAAGATTATTATACATTCTATCCCCAATTCTACCATAGGACATAGGACAAAATAAAGTTGAAAAAAATTAAATACCTATGTAATCTGGATAACTGAAATCAAAATATCCTCTGGATAAATCTACACTTAAAAATGCTATGAATAAAAGAATTACACAAATAATTCTGGCCAAAATTGATTTTTCTAAAATATGCAATAATTGAATACATTTTCTTAATTAGTAATTTTTTTCAATTTGCATTTTGTTTTAAAGTATGAGATGATACTTGGAAATCATTTAACTATGTTGACTGTCATCAATACCCAGGTGCACAGGACAATTATTTCATTTTTGTTTGAATTTTGGAGAGTCGTACATTGGTCTTGATTTTAAATGTTGGATGAACTGAAACTACTAAGGGCGACACTTCCTACTCATAGTAAATTTTCACTAAACAATCCCCCCTCCCTGCCCCCAGGCAACCTCTTTTAAATTACAAATGATAAAGGTCTACACAACGGGTGTTCTATATGCTACAGTGAGGGATGCATACCTCTTTCCCTATGCCAACTGGGAAATTTATTTGATTTGCAGTATAATAAAAGTAATAGCAATGTAAATGCTTTATAACGGATTTAATGTTTAGGCTGCCTAGCGTCAAAGTGTCTCAAAATTCTGACTTGACTTACGCATGAATATAGCAAAAAGTTGGAATTTTTTTTAATTTGACCTGAGATAATAAATGCATAAGGTAATCTCAAAAAAGACATGAAATAGAGGGCTTTCATCTCTAATTTTTACACAGAATGCCAGAGCTGGAATAAACATCAGGGACCAGTGATCAATCTTCTTTATCCTCTGTGAGAGAAGGTGAAATTCAGAGGGACTATCCCAAGACACCCATCCAAAAGCTATGGCAACAAATTACATCTGACCCATTCTGAATCCTTTTTTTACTCTATCATATCAATCATTCAGTCATTCGTTTTCCAGTTTTGCTGAAGTATAAAACACACAGTTCAATAAATTACCACAAAGTGAAAATGCAACCAACTATCAGGTCAGGATACACAACACTGTGAGTAATCAAAACCGCATCTCCATTCCTCATTGCTCCCTTCCCTTTACCTCCCAAAGAAACCATTACCCTGATTCTCACACTGTAGTTTCTGTTTTATAATTCCATTCAAATAGGATCATACATTGTAAGCATTTTTGTTTGTTTCTGCTTTTTTTTTTTTTTTTAGTTTGGGAAAGTCACCCAAGTTATTGCATATATCTGTAGTTCACTCATTTATTTTGCTGTATAAAAGTCTATTGTGTGAATATACCATAATTTATTTATCCATTATGATACTGATAGACATTTGGGCTTTATTTCTCATTTTTTAGCTATTAGAAACAATGTTGCTCTGGACATTTTTGCTCATGTCTCTTGGCACATGTGTTCAAGCATTTATGTTGAATATATGACTAGAAATAAAATTACTGGGTCACAGAGTACACTAGGTTGTACTTTAGCCTACACAGCCTTTTGTAAACACTGCCAGACTGTTTTACAAATGGGCTGTACCAATTCACTTATCCACCATTAGTATTTAAGAGTATAGTCTTAGATCTTTAAAGACGAGTTTATTGCATACCTACTTGCAATAAACTTGTTAATTTCTGAGCCTGAAAATATGACTGAGGGACAAATATGACTCAAGAATATTCTCTTGAGGACTTTTCAGTCAAACAGAGGTAACAAGTATATTTTCAAACTGCAAGAAAAGCAATCTAAAGATATTATAATATAAATATCTGTATAATCTTAACAATGTTTCTGCCTCCATGACATGCACATGATCAACACTTATCCTAGTTTGAATGATTATAAAGGAGACAGTATAGGCATTAATGAGCGAGCTGTTAAACTTAGATTAATGCAAGGGTCAAGAAAGTCTTCATAAAGTAACAATATTAAGGTTGGCCTTAAAAGATGGTTTTCTGCCAGGTATAACAAAGGGGAAAGAACTTTCCCAGGAAAGGAAAATTTGTGAACAAAGGCATCAAAGATTTTGTCAGCATGCCAGCAAAAAAACTGGAACAGGAGAGCTAAAGTGTAGATTACAAGTGATAAGGATGAAAATATTCCAAAATAAAAAGTAAAATCATACATTAATGAATGTCACCATAAAACATAAATTAATTAATTAATTTAATCGGGGGGGGGAGTAAAACCATAGAGTTCCTTAAGTACCCTGCTAAGGATTTTGGACTTAATTTCATAAACAACAAGAAATCATCGAAGAGCTTTTAGCAAAAGAGTAAAATGATCATACTTGGATTTCAGAAAGATCATTATGTTTTAGAGGATGGACTAGAGGACATAATATTAAAAGCCCAACACTAGTTAAAGATCCACTATAATACTCAAAGAGCAAGATGACAATGATGGCTTATACTTCAACCTTTGCAGAAGAGAGGAAGAGAAATAAGTGAACACAATGTTAATGAGGCAGTATCAAAAAGATGTGCCATGGATTAGACATGAATATAAAGAAAAAGAAGTATTTGTTTTTTGTTTTTTTTTTTATTTTGTTGAATAGGTGAATGTTGGTGCTGGTTGATAAGATCATATAGACTATAGAAGAAAAATATTTAAGAAAAAAAGATTTCCATTTGGGAACAATCTAGTAGGTAATTTTACAGATTTTATATGGGCATGCAGTATGTCCAGTATCACTAGTTTTCCCCCAATACTCATCATCTTTTTCCTTTAATTATAGAAGTTTTTGCTGGGGTCATGGCCTTGTAATTAAAGATTACATTTCATAGCCTCCCTTGTAGGTAGGTGCGGTCATGTGATTAAGTTCTGAACAATGAAATTTGAAGTTATTCTACAAGTTACAGGTCACGGCCCTAGTAACAATGCTTGGGCATCTCCTACTTCCTCCCCTCCTCTAATTGAAAAGGAAATGCCTCCATGACATTTTTGCCATGTGAACGAGGGCAACATAGTCAAGAATAGCAGAACAATAAGACTGAAGAAGCCTCTTGTAGAACGGAGTTGCTCTTATTGTCTCCTGTATATATTTTTAGACATTTACTCTAGAAATGAGCATCTTTATTGCTTAAACCATGTTCTCTTTTGGTTTGTTAACACAATTTAAATGATATCCTAATGCGCCTGCTTCAGGAGCATACATACTAAATGATAACACATGGGAGATAGAGATGGAGATGTCAAAGATAGTTCAGCAATCTAGGGGCCAGGATATGAATATAAAGGTAATTCCTTATATTGGAATATAAGATAAGCGTGTCTACAAAAAGATATTTGCCATTCTTAGAGACAGTTTCACTGACTAACATGAAGCTTTTTGATTATCTCCATTCTGCAAAGATTTGAATTCCCAGGGACAAAACAGAATGTTTACGTGAAAAATTAAAAATACTATTTAGAGATCTCGGACTACAAAGAACTTAGTGGCTTAAAGAAAAAGAGTTTATTTCACTTCCATATAATCAACCTAAGAAAGAAAATCAAAGTTGGTGGAGGCAGGACAGGCCCAAAAAATCGTTGAGGTAATTAGGTTCCTTCCACTGTCATCTTCATGGTTAAAATGGCTGCCTCAGATTCTAACCAGTAGGAAGGAAAAGGGAAAAAGAGACTGTACCCAATGTCTTAGAGTATAAATCCAGAGGTGGTACATATCACTTTTTCTTTCATTTCAGTACCAGAAATGTAATCATATTGTCACATCTTAACTGCAAAAATGCTGCGAGTGTCACCTTATGTCCTAGAAGAACAGATTGGATTTTGGTAGACCACTAGCGAAATTAGAATAAATGAGAGGTCATAGAGAAGGAGAAAAATTAAAATAAAAAATGAATTTGGTCAGATTATGAAGGATCTTAAAGATGAAGATTATGAAGGATCTGAAAAACTAAGTGACAAAACAAACTTTTTAAGCAACAAAGTAATAACCGATCTGGTTGCATATTCCAAGATTGACTGGAGATAAACTGGTGCTAAGTAGAGCTTTTGGAAGGCCACTAATTTAGATAAGGAAAGTATTTACATAATCTGGAGCAAAACAATGTCCTTGAAAATAAAGACAAGGGCCAAAATTTGGGCAATATCTCTCAAGAGAATGTGAAAAGAGTGTTGGTAGAGGGTAGGGAGACAGGAAAGTAGTGAAACTCACTCAAGGTTTTAGCTTAGGAAACCAAGATAGTAAACACTGCAGCAGAGATTGGGGGAAGTAAAGAGAGATTTAGGTTCAAGACAGAATGCTTAAAGATAATTGTGGATCACTTAAATACTCTAAAGAAAGTTGTAAATATTTCCAGGATATCCATAAAGGGGCTGGAATATCATACAGTTGTGGCTACAATCATGAGTTTGCCTGAGCAAGAAGCATAGAGAATGAAGGATAAAAAGCATGCGAGAGCAGAAAAAAGGATCAATGAACAAAAGTAAGAAATCAATTGGATAGTTTTCAAGAGAACATAGAAATGCTATGAGCAGAAAGAAATTCATCAAATAATGTCTCCTAAATCCTCAATAATACAGTCAGAATAATGATTTCAGAGCTATTTCATATGCAAACCTAACCGAAGCAACAAACATCAATTTGCATTTAATCTTTATGACTTTTTTTTTTAATTTACAGAAGACAACTTGTAGTGTAATATATAACAAAACAAGGAAGTGGTGTGGCTTATACAAGAATGCTTTGCTCTGAAACAAAAACCAAACCCCCTTCACAAATCAATCTGAGTCTATTCATAAGCAGGTTTGAACAGATACCCAGGAGGCAAGTGCAAATTGAAAACAGTTCTAGTCAAATCCACTTTGTTATATAGCTTTTGGACATTTCTAAAACATTGCTAGTGTTTCTGGATCTAGTGCTTTTTTACTTGGGTCTTAATCTGAGGTCCTTTTCTTGAATACAAATTATAACACGATGTTTTATATTCAAAATTTTCATTAGGTATAAAAACGTGAGCCAATTGACTTATTTTCTTTCTTCTGTGGGTCAAATAATTTGGTTAAAAATATACATTATACTTATAGGCAAAGTTAGTACTTTAAATAAACACATCCATTGTAGCACCTAAAACAGAAATTATAGTCACTTAGACAATTAGAAAAATCAGAAAATTCTATACTTAATGAAATAAATATACCTATATTTTTAGTCTCTTTATAAAAATGTTTTTTTAGCTTTAGTTACATTTTTCAATTATAAAATAATATAATTATAATATTTTACTTATCAATCAATTATAATGCTTGTATATATATATAACAACATATACATTAATTATAAATATATAATGCTCTTTAAGTATAACACATTATCTCCTAGTTTCTTTCATTTTTGTATTATATACAAAGAAGAAAAGCATTTCCTTCATTTTATGATTTTACACAAGAAACAATTCCTGGAGAAAATTAAGAAGATACCATGAAATTACATTGCAGTTAAAATTTAGAACTAGATGGCACCTTTAGATAGCATCAAGTCCAATTCATTCATTCGACAGATGAAAAGACGGGAGACACAAAGCTTAACTAAATGATCAAGGCCTACTGAATCCCAACCCTATACTCTTTCTACTGTATGCTAAATCTCCGTTACAGCAAAAAATTAGTCTTTGAGAGTAAATAAATTCTGCAGAAGATTATAAGTTCCACAGAATAACATTATTTTATAAACATTTCATTCCTTATAAATTATAAAGCTCCGATCCCCACTATAAAATCTATGAAATGTAACAATGAAAAGATTGTTTCTTGTTTATAGATAAGAAAATGGAATGGTTAAGTGATTTACTCAGTCGCCCAGGTAGTGAAGCTAGCATTTTTTCTGATTTTTTACATACATATATGCAAGATTAAATATAAAATGGTTGTTTACATCACAAAACTATGGAAGTAAAGTCAGGCAGAGTGCAAAGACTTAGCAATACCACTTCCTCGATTGAATTTTATAAGCTAAGTCTAGCTATTAGATAGCTAGCTTACTTTCATACTGTCCTCACAGGTAATGCTTTCATCCACCCAATCCCTAAATCACTGTCAAATGCATTTCTCCAATTCGGTTGTAAACAAATTGGTGCTTGACAAGAAAATTACAAATTGTCAAAACTACAATTAATCTTAACCATTCATATATTTAAAACCATTAAAACATGGATCACATTAGAAAAGATTTTCGATGTTTAAAATCAGTGTGTCACCTCCTTTAACAAATTCTTTATCTCAGAGATGGTCAGGTTAATATGGACATGTCCACCTGCTGCCATGAATGGACATTAAAAAATCTAAACTATCTGTTAAATGTGCCAAAGGTTTTCTTTAGAGACAGTAATATAATGAATTCCAAAAACAAAACAAAATTTATTTCCTATGAAGCAAGCAAACAGCATCTTCAGAATCATTTAGGAAAAATTATAAAAAAATAAAAAGCTTATAGTGGAAAGTTACAGGTATCCATTTTAATACAAACCAAAACTCTCATAGGCTTTATTTAATTGCCAGAATTATCTACTTTATTTTTCCCATCACCAAAATTGAGCGAGTACACAACTAAGTTGTTTCCTCAAAGTAGTAATGATAGCTAACATTAGCACTGCTATTTACAGGTATTATTTCAGTTAATCCCTTCAATAACTCTTTGATCTCATAAATTACTCTTATAGACCCCATTAACAGAACAGGAAAATGAAATGCAAAGGCATTAAACTTGACTGGATCACCCAGCAGGGAAGACCATCAAGTAACCTGACTCAAGAGCCCACGTATTTAGCTACAATGCTATACTTTCTCACCAGTTACACATTACCTACAGAAAGAAACTAAGCACGTTCTAAGGATAAACCCAAAGTAGTACAAAAAGTAATTATATACTACTTGATTGGAAATATATGGAGAATGAGCTGAGTTGTAACTGTAGTACACTAAATTTCTTTAATGTGAAAAGCCAAAATATTGTAAGTAAATTATAGTTTACATTTCAATAAAGTAAGAAGAGGCCAATTCAGTAAAATATTCTTTCCTAATTACCTCCTAACTACCATTTCTATACACATTTCAATACACACTTTTAGAACAAAGGAATAATTTAAAAATATTACTGAACAAACAACACAGATTGGATTCCTATGCACTCTAATCCATATACATTGAGAAAAGTGAGGTCTCATCAGCCCAATAAATAGTCAGACACTATTTATTATGACTGTAGCACATTATTATAAATCTAGGTTGCTCTTTCCTTGCCCCAAAACTGACTAGAAGCTATATACCCGGAAATGCTAGAACTAGGGACCCAGTAAGGAAAACACTGAAAAAATTATAAGGCATTCACAATATCAGTCTAACAGTTTACTATCTATAAGGCTTTCAGGTCTAGACAGAGTTCTATAGAAATCAATAAGCACCAAGAAGTTATTAAAGCCCAACATAATTCTTATATGTAAAACAGTCACTCTCCAACAATGTACAACACATACAGATAAGACTTAATCCAGGTAAGGATTTATTTTCATAGCCTGAGTATAAGCTATCCATTTCTCATTTCCACAGATATTTTTTTCTTAGAATCTAAATAGCATGAATTTAAAATAATACTCACTAGCTGAGAAGTTTGAAAACTTGTTTAACTATTTATATAAGTTGCCTATCAACAAAGAATATTTATATTTTTCAAATAGGCAATCTATTGAGAAATAAAAGAGAATTAAGTTGCTGGACAAGTTCATTCTGACCTTTTTTTTAAAAAAGGAAACATTTAGATATGTCTCTGTAATGAAGACAGAAATCCTACGATAAACTAATGGGCACTGCATAATAGCAGTCATATACCTTGAAACAAAAGCACTCAGTAATTTATAAACTACTACAATTCATCAAATTCGGCAATTTTTAAAATAAACTAATGGAATAATGACCATAAAGTGGCAATACCAGAATTTGAATTTCTGGTATTTGATACACACTATGTAGTCTCCTGAAATAAGAAAACATACTGTAGTTATGTTTTCTTATTTCAGGAGACAAGAAAATTTCTCAATAGATTTGTCCAGTGGTCATCTTCCCCATTCTATCTGACAAGCAGAAGAGACCAGAACAGTGAAAGACACAGAATTATGGCATCTGGGAAATAAAATATATATGGTCAGGGCTCCAGGGCTTCAAATATTTCAAGGATTTTTTTTTAGAAAAGAGCTAGACACATTCAGCACCTGGCCTAATGCCCAACATGTTATAGATACTCATTAAATATTGACTCTATGACTGAGGTGATCAAACAATTGATATGGAAATCATTTGCTGATTATCTCCAGAGCCAAAAAATTACTCTAGAATCACAGAGTTAGGTGCAAGTTATAGGAAGGCAGTGTTTTGTTTTAATGTATGAAAAAAAAAAAGATAAATTATAGTTGTCCAACAGTGGAATGAGCTGTCTCTAAAAGGAGAGTATACCCAAAAACTGTGCCCCTTCCCTTGATCATTAGAGAAGGTAGCGCTTACAGATGGGCATTCAGACTGGCTGACTTTAAAAGATCTCTGTGATGCTGTGGTCTCCTTTCCTCTTTGAGCTTCTCTGTTTTGTGCTCTCATTTCTAACTTAAGCTAATAATTTCTGGTGTTTCCCTTCTGCCTTAAAATCCATTCTTATTTCCATCCTCAAGTATGAGCAAGTACTATTACAAGAGAACAAATCTTTGGCTGCTCATTCATTTATTCTATCCACTGCACCACAGAGTCACAATCCAGGTCCCGGTGAGAAAAAGAACCAAAGTACTCTCATACTACAAACACCATCTATATATATATATATATATATATATATATATATATATATATATATATATATATATATATATATTTCTGTTCCAGTTTATTTTACAATGATATTAGCACATTTTTTATGACTTCTAAAGATGAGGATTCAGGTAATGATACAGATGTGGCTAATTTCCTGCTTTTGTTCATTATAGTCATCTTGATAGACAGAGGTGGTTAATAAAGTTAAATAATTTCGTCCTATCTGTCACAATTGAATAGATGTAGCCAAATGTGATGTGGATATTATATGAAGATTTAAGGAATACAAATTGTTTTCCTAATTCTTCATTGGGATGTAGTAGAGTAAACAATGATGACATGGACTGTGTGGTTGGGATAAGACAGAGAATGAAGAAACCTTAGTTTCAAACCTGACACTTCATCATTCTATGCCAGATTTTCACATGTAAAACGGGGTCTAGTGGCAGCTATTTAGCCTCTCCCCCATCCTTGGTTTTTGTGCAGCTAAAATGAAATAATATCAATGGAAATATTTTGTTCATAACACTGTATACAAATAAGTAGAACTGGCTCTGAGTCTAGGGTTAAGGTCCATGCATAGCTAAAGGAGTATGCGGCCCAAATCAGCCCATTTTAAAACCTGTCAGTGCTATAAAGTAGCAACTATAAAGCAGGATTCTATTACCACCATTCCCGAAATAAAGTACTTTTCCTTCACATTATTATTGCTACTGACTCATGTGCTTCTTTCTAAACTGCTTTGCAAAGACAAAGTTACTTACTCTACAAATGTATAAAATCTGTATCCCACAGAAAACATCCCTTATGTGAATTTAATTTCACATTACTTTTTTTCATCGTATTCATTGTAAATCAAATCACATAAAGAAAATCAATAACTAAAGATTAAGGAAGTACTGTTCATACAAAGGGCTTACTATTATTCTGCATATCTATTCTTTTTTATTTTCCACATTATGTAATGCTGCAGGTTGGAAAAAAACGCGTAACTGAATAAATAAAAGTTAATATTCTCCTGTCATTTGAAGGAGGAAAAACATATTAAATCCAGGCTGGATATTTTTCCCCCTGATGCTCTGCAGGTTCTCACCAATATCAATGGCTTGAGACATATTATCCTGTGGCTGCCATTGAAATGAACGGTACTAGAGCATCTTAGTATGAAAGGACATTTGATGATCTGGCAGGTGGGAGATTATGAAATCTTGAATTTTAAATGCAGGGGCATTATGAAACTACACACTTCAAACAACCATGAAATCCATTCAAAATATGTAGCTCTTCAGGAGATAAAATACCACTGTAGGTTTCAATGTTCAAGTGTTTTCAGAGGCTTTGAAAACAGACCACCTGCAGTTCTTCATACATGAACTTTGCCTTTGCAGAAGTATTCCATCCCAACAGCACTGTTTGTGAAAATATAACATTTATTAAACCATAGTTAATTTCTGTTGGAATTTTGCATTAAAAGAGGCAATATGGTTAATATTATGGCTGTTCCACATTTAGAAAACAAAAATTTCACGTCCTTCAATTAATGCTAGTAATGGATAATAATGGCTTTCTTTTCACATATTAAATACGTTTGATAAACATTTGGGGAAATAAAAATTAATGAGCTCTAAATTTTTAGTAAATATTCACATACACAGAGACAGATTAAGAGAACTCATATATACTCTTATCAGTGGTTTACTACAGAATATCTAACACCTGGATATCTGAGAAAGAAAAATGCATACACACACACACACACACACACACACACACACACACACGTACACATTTATATACATATATATCTGTTGGTCAGGATGCTCCAGAGAAATGGAACCAGTGGATGTATGTATATATGTGTTCATGTGTATGTGTATACATGAAAGATATTTGAGATATATAAATGAGTTATATGAGTGAGTGAGAGAGTGAGCGAGAGACTGACTGATTTATTTTAAGGAATTGGCTCACACAATTGTGCAGGGTGGTAAATCCAAAATCTGCAAGGTAAGCTAGCAGGATGGAAACCCAGGGAAGAACTGATGCTACAGTCTGAACTCAGTCTGCTGGCAGAATTCCATCTGCTTTCAGAAAGGTCTTTTTCTAGTAAAACTCTCATCTGGATGAGTTCCTCTCACGTTATAGAGGGCAATGTGCTTTATTCAAAATATACAGATTTAAATGTTAATCTCATCTAAAGAATAACTACACAGAAACACCTATCTGTTGGTCAGGAAAGGAGCTAGAATAATGTTTGGCCAAATATCTGAGTACCATGGTCTAGCCTATTTGACACATAAAATTAACCATGACAGTATCTAACCTATGGTCCAATGGACAAATGGTATTTTCATCATGAATGGCGGTTGATATTCTCTCTTACTTTAATGAATACTAAGAAAGTGATATAAAAAAAAAAATTTGTGTCAGAATGACAGGAACAACTCCTCTTTTGGACTGAATAATAGTTTACAAATACTAAAGGAATATTTTCTCAATTTTTGTGGTATTAAACAGTGTAAAATCTACAGCTACACCACACTTTTAAGTTTGATCTGCACTATTATTTTCTTCAGGACCTTTTAAGTCTAGACAAATGGAAAGACAATAAACCAAGTTCTGATTTAAAGTATTTGCTAATTTCCATAGTGTAAATACACCTTACATGGTCAATTTCAAGCTACCAATATAATGTCACTTCAACAAAGACATGCAGTTACAAAAGTCACTGATCCAATAGAGTAAATATCTTTGAGAGTACAGATAGTATTGGAATGTAGTAGTATAATTAGGACATGAAAAAGCTTTGAGTAGAATCTTCGTTTTTAATAAGATTTACTTAATTGTTAGTTTATATGATTTACCTTTTAATAATAGCCATATCAACAACCAGTCATAATTTCTAAAAATTTTAACGGTTTTTGTGAGCTGGTACAAGCTGGCTCCAGCAAGCCACTACAGCCTTATCTTTCCTAATCATTGCTAGTGGATGAAATTTAACAAAGAGAACTTAATTCACCTGGAATCAAGGATTAACATTGATAAAATATAATCAACTCCTCCTGTAACATGTTCAGCCTTATCAGTTACTAATTCTCATTATAAACTTACCTATTAGCTCCTTTCCTGAGGGCAGGCTTTGATGAACAGCGATAGTGTGAAGACATGTGAAGGGATGTAGAAAAGAAAACACAAGTGGAAAAGGAAATAGGCCCAAGAGGAGTCTCTCACAGAAGTAAAATGTGCCAATTTAGGTTAGGATTGGCCTTTCATGTGTGGTTACACATTGCTATGACATTAATGCAAATACTGAGAAATTTAAATTGTTGAGTTTGACTATAAACTTTCAGACAGTATTCATATTTAGAGTTTTTACCTAGAAGTACACATTCTGGTTTGTGATTTCAAGCTAAAATTTGAGAAAAGTGATCTTAGAATATATATTTTTATAGCTACTTCAAAAAAACTATATTAGCCTAGAGAGCATACAATCATTACTGTCACAACCTAAGGTAAACATGAATTTTACTAATATATTTATGCTAATGGAAGATGAAAAGAAATGAAATCCAAGCTCACTTGCTTCTATTGAATTGAATAAAGAGTTTATCTCTTAAAAAAACTTTACAGAAAGTTTTCAAACTCTGTTTTCAGAAAAAGAGGTTCTAAGAACGGTAAGAAAAATGACAGACTTGAAAGTAAAAATAAAAACTCCGCGTTTTAATTTATGACAGTGCTCTTGTCTTCACACACATCGGGGTATTAGGCCACTTTTTTGCTCAGCAACATCACAGTTTTAAAAAGTTTTAGAGAGGACTATGACATTGATATCTTAAGTTTAGAGCCCTGAGATAGTTGATTAGTTTCAGTAATTTGAGACAGATAGATAACAGGTTGATAGATGCGAGCTTGTGTTCATTCCAGATTAGAACAATTTCACAAGTCCTATTACTTTAAGTGAGACATCTGAATCTTCTCAGTTCCATTTCTCATCTCTTATTCATATCACAAACTATGTCTACTCCATTTCCCTTTTCTATGTGATCTCAGGTTAATGCAGAGGATAGAGTTATGGTTAAGGGAATGAGACTTGAGTGAAATAGCCTGGGTTTGAATACTAGCTCTAACACTTGCTACTATGTGACACTTGGCAAATCATCAAACTCAATTGCCTCTTCTGTAAACTGGGGATGATTATAACAGAACCTGCTTTGGAGGGTGTTGTAGAATAAATGTTTGTGCCCCACCCGCAAAAGTTCATGTTGAAACCCTAACCCCAATAGGGCTGTATTTAGAGACAGGGCCTCTAAGAAAGTAATTAAGAGTAACTGAGATCATAGTTGTGGGGCCCTGGTTGGATAAGCTGAGTGTCCTTATAAGAAGAGACACCACAGAGCTTATGCTCTGCATGTGTGCACAAAGAAATGGCCCTTTGAGGACACAATGAGAACACTGCCAAGTATAAGCCAGAAACCAATCATGCTGGCACTCTGATCTTGGACTTCCAGCCTCCAGAACTATGAGAAAATCAATTTCTGTTCTTTAAGTTACCCAGGCTATGGTGTTTTGCTATGGCAGCAAGAGCAGACTAACTCAGAAGGTAAAGGTGAAATAAAATAATACATGTAAAAGCATTTAGAATGGTCTCAGGCACATAGAAAATGTTAAGTATTGATTAATATAATACTACATGTGTCTTACAAAATCTTCATTTTGGAGATGAGAATAATTGATATTAATATTTCATGATGATTAATATATAATCACATAAAAATTTCAATACTAGAAGAGAAATAAAACTTCTTTATCTTCTCTTTTAGTAACTCCAACCACTTGTAAAAGAACTAAGTGTTCCCTGAATAATTTCCACTATAGTCAATAAATGATATGTCTCTCTGATGACTTCTGAATTAAATGGTTGATTTTCAGCACTATTAGTTTTCATGTTTCATCATGTTTCATTGGTTTTAATCAATTCCTAAAACGTACCCATTTTCAACCACCCCTGGAGTATGAGGAAGTTATGTTGGTGAGTTGAGGAGAAATTTAACCTGCATTAACATGTAAGGTTCTTCCAAACTCTAGTTTCTGCAACAATATTTTCACAAATATTTTCATGAAGTTAGCAATCTTGATGAGAATAGAACTATACACACTGGCCTGCAGCAGCAGGTGTTATAATACTGGATTAAGTAGTTTCAGAAGCTCTGATTGGGATGTCTAAGGAGCCTACAAGTTTCAACTTAGGGATAATACAAATAAATAAGAACATAACCTCTTTAATAAGGAGTCTTAAGCTAAAGCACAGTAGTTAACAGATTCTTCAATAGACATTTACAAAAGGAAATGTGCAAAAGTCGATACGGTATTAGTTGAAAGAGAAAAATTTTAACTCAACATCTTAACAAAAACTAAAATAGACCTTATTTGGAATAAAGCTAATATATTTCAAATACAATTTAGGCTGGACACCACTGATAATTCGACTCAAATTGAAATAGACTCAGGATCAAATACTATTATTTACTAAAGAGTGTCATAAATTATATTATTGCATACATGCAAATTTCAAAATATGTAAACTATTATGTATTACAAATTATATCTGAATTCCAACCATGAGGCCTATATTTCATTCAAGAATATTTTTGACACAGAAAAAACATTATTCATTTTAGCAATAAAAAGGTCTTTAAACACTTTAATTATCATAATTAGAGAGGTAAACTATGGAAGTTGGTTTACTAAGCAAGAAAAGTACCTACCTCCCTATATTTTGCTGAGGAGTGTCATTAAGCTCTAACGATTCAAGACCAACCAGAAGGCAAAAGTATGGTTAATCTTATTAATATCTAATTTACTATTAAATAACTTAAAATGTCAAATATTTGATGCTCTGTTGGGAAAATATGCCATTGTGGATAGATATAGATATAGGTATACACTATTTTACTGCAATATAGATGTAAGACAGCGCTTATTGCTTTAAACTATTATAGTAAAAAAAAACTCAAGATAAAAGTTCATCAGAGTTTGACCAATCCACTCCAAATATTTCTTCTCCAAATTTGTATATAAGATAATAGCATGACATGGCATGGTCAGAATAGAAAGGTTTTCAAACATGTTAAGGTTTTAAAACATAGTATACACATATCCTTTGCACTTAAATGTGTATTTATAAAAATGTGTATCATATGGTACATATATATATAAAATGCAAACATGGCAATCTAGATAAAAGTCTACATTTGGGCTGAATACATATATACTATTAAAATAGTCACTGGATTAATTTTAATAATGTCCTCTATAATTTACATGATTACCCATTAGCTGTAAGAAAGAGCTAAATGTTTAATAAGGACTTTATATGACAGCAGAAAAAATAACCTTAACATAAAATTATTTTATATTCATTATGAGCTCTTCTTCAGGTAAGTTGAAACTTCTAGATTTAAAAGCATGCAATGAATGCATCGTCTTTAAAATAATGATGATTAATGAAACAAATATTTATGATATAAGAAAGTACATAAGAATTTAGACTACTTTCAAGGAAATAAGTTTTAATTTGTGGAAAATCTGAAGTGCAGAACATTTTACAGGCATTTGAGAAATTATTTTCAAGGATATTGTAAAAACCAAATCAATGGCTGCCAGTGAATCGGCTTTGCATATTTAAATAGTTAAACCTTATAAATTGCGCTTTATCATTCACAACCCACCCCACCTTTCTCTTTACAACAAGCCAAAGAAATATTTAGAGCAGATAGATCAGGAAGGTAACTAATTGTTCATTTTCACACTGCCGGGAAGAAGCAATGCCCAATCAAACACATAAGGTGTCTAATTTAAAATGATAAGATATATTTTTTAATTAAGAGCATTTCCAAATGTACTATTAAACTCCTCAAAGGCCATTTAAAAGGACCACTGTATTGGTCATGTTATTTTTCATGACAATTTTTTCTTTAAAAAAATCAACCTAACTTTAGCTCAGATTTTATAACCACTCATTCCACTGTAGTAAAGTTATTATTTTGTTTAACAAGCAACTACTGCACAGTGATTATCTGCCAACTTTTGTGCCAATTCCTAGGAATACTGTGGTAAATAGACAGAATTCCTTTCCTTGTGAAGCTCACTGTAGTCCAACATAGACACTCTACTAAAATAAACGCAAAAATATATGTTCGCACTCTGTGATCAAAATGATGTAGGACAATTTCAAGTTTCTATTGGAACACATAAAGAAGACCTAATGTAGTCTGGGTGGTCAGAGAAGGCAACGTCTGAAGTAACTTGATGTGCAAACTGGGCAAGTTGGCTGAGAAAAGCTGGGTAGGGTGGAAATACTAATCTAGGCAGGGGAAATAAGTGCATGTGCAAGGGCCTTGTAGAGGAGAAAGTATAATGTCCACCTTCAGGGTACTGAATGAGGGTCAATGGGGCTAGTGGGCATAGAGAAGGACAGACAACAAGACTCAGAGAGGGTAAGGAAATCAATTATGCACAACCTTGTAGCCTCTTTTAAGGATGTTAACCTTTTTCTATGCAGTAGCACCACCCCTCCAGGAAATCATTTAAAGTGAGTAGGTGTGATAAGGTATGACTCACTTTTATAAACATCCTCTGTTTGCAAGGTGGAGGATGAATTGGAGGGTAAGAGTGGGTGTATGGAGACAGCAGACCATAAGCAGAACCCAGATGAGAGCTAATGTTAAGCTATATGAGGGTAATGATGGTGGAGATAAAAGAGGACAGGTCTAAAATATATTTAGAAAAGAAATCAAGAAGACTTAGCAATGGGTTAGAAATAGGGGGTGAGGAGAGAGAGTCAAGATTAGTGAGATTTTAACTTAAATTAAAAAGGAAAAAAAACAACTGGGGTGTGTTCATAGGACATCTGTATTCACAAAAGCTAATTGATGATTCAGGTTAATTACTGTTCTCCACATGTTGAATTTCTGACATGGTTTCTGTAAGCATAATTTGGCAACACAACAATAGCAGAAACTGTCATGCCAAAATGAATTGCTAACATATGCAATTAAAATAAATGTCTATGAGACATAACTGTCAAAATAGTAATTATGACTTGGTGAGCTAGAAGCAGTCTGAAAACTTGTTTGAAATTAAATTCCTGTTGTCTATATAGACTCAGCACATTCCAAACCAAGGTATTTAAAAAAAACTAATCAAACTCTTTCTCACTGAATATTCAGCAACATGATTCAGATAAACAGTATGTAGCTGGAAAATGCTTTGAGAGGTTTAATGATTCTAAAATCATGTTCACTTGAAATATATTTCTATTTTAAAAAATAATGAATAAACCACTCTCAATTTTTAAAAGCCAGTCATTTATGACATTTATTACATATAATTGTGTTTTCTAAAATAAGACCACCCTACCAAACACAAAGTTAGAACTCTGGATATTTGTATTAAGAAGCATTTACTAAGCAACTTATTAGATTTGGCAAAATATAAAAGTATAATGGGATATGCATGAACTCTAAAGTCCCAATGTATTTTTCTGTTTGGATGTGCTAATAAGAGATAAAGGGCCTTTATCGGTAAATAATCACAGGATTTTGCAAAACTTCTATTCAAGAAGAAATATCCAGAGGAATACTTCTAACCAATCTTCAGAAAGTACCATATTTCACCGATTCCAAGACTCAGATTTTATTATTATTATTATTATTATTATTATTATTATTATATTATTATTATTATTATATCATCATCATCATCATTGTATCGTCATCATCATCATTATTATTATTATTACATTTTAATATCTCTGAAATTAAGAGGCCTCTTACAATTGATACCATCTTTCAAATACTGGAAAGAGAAACACGAGGAACAGTCAATACATGAGTGTTACTACCTGCTCTTGGTCATAGCTAAGCAAACTGTCTTCCTCCTGACTGAGCCATGTGCATTGTTGGTACAATACGTGCTGAGTTCAACAGCTATTTAAAATATCTTCAAAATGTTAACAGTATGATTCTTCACTGAAACAGAAATTTATTGTTTACCCTGAAATGCACGGCAACAAAGGACAAGACATAAATTTGGTCTTAGATAAAATATTATTCATTAACAGGATGAACACAATTTCTGGTTTTCTGTAAAGCCACAAACACATGCTCTACGAAACATGAGAAAAGTATCTACAATTATATGAAGCTGTGTTATATTCTTTTACTGATACTTGTACAAAAAGAATTGTCTCACATGCCACTCAGTGCAGTTGATGAAAAAGACAAATTTGCCCAATCCCTCAGAACAGATGAAAACATGTTTCAAAACAATGAGGGACAGATATGATGAATTCAGGAGTTGGATAGGACTATCATTAACAAAACTATCATAATTCATTGGAAGCATTTTTTTCTTAGTGATATGTGAAATGATGGTGCATCTTACAACTAACATCATTAATATGGTTATGAAAGTGCAATGGACTGGCAGATGGAAGAGTTCTAGTCTCAACTCTTTAAATAATAATCTTGGAAACCAGTAGTCAGTCTATTAAATTATCAGGCCCCAATTTGCTCACTTGTAAAATGAAGATGTTGGGCTAGATCACTGCTAAGGTCTCTACCAGTTTTATGACATTATAAATTTTCATTAATTTTTAGTACCTGAAACAAATTTATCTTAAATATATATATAGAGAGAGATACTTAGTTCACTATAATTCCTATTCATTTGAAATGCTAATAAACATAAAATAGAAGTAACCAGTATTTTTTCCTATGAAATTTGTATTCAGGCTTTTAAAAGTAAAACATGATGATGACCTTCCTAACAGGAGAAAGGAGCAAACAGTAAATGAAATACTTGGTAAATAAAGATGTGGCCAAATATATTAAATCTTCAAAACTATTCAAAAATAACAATTGTTCACATTAAGAGACTAGATGCAATGGAAAGATCAAATCATAACCTTAGTTTAAAACATACTTGGCTTTGAGTCCTTTAAAAACTTATTATGGTATTATATATATATTGTGCTACGTATATATATATAATACCATAATAAGTTTTTAAAGGACTCAGTTCACTAGAATGCTTATTGTGAACTTTCAGTTCACTAGAATGCTTATTGAACCTGAATACTAAATTATCCAACAATTTTGAGTAAATGAGAAATTATTATAAAGTAGTTTGATGCAAAACCTTATCATCAGATAAAAATTTCCCATAAAAACCTACCAAAGGGCATATATCGAATTGGACTACAAAACCTCTTTAAAATAGCCAGTTACTATGGGAGGTGATAAAAGCCTGATGAGGTTAAAAGAATGTGGTAATGGTGATAATTAGGTTGAAAATTTCACTAAGTTATAATTTAGCAAAGTCATTGAAGAATTGTGCAAAGGTATAGAAAGCCAAACAATTTTTTTAAAGTAATCTGGAAAAAATGAGATCGAGGGAAATTTTACACAGACATATTTATTACTTTATAATTCAAGAAATAGTTTAGACTGGTTCTCATAATGGGTTGTGAATTTCAGTATTTAGTTTTAACAGTCTGTTATAAAGAAAAAAGAAGTGTAGAAGGTACTTATAAAAAAATATTATATTGTTTTAAATGGCAGAACACAATTCCAAAACAATCTTAATTTAGTATATATGATATACATGTCAAACTAACAATATGAGATCAAAATATATTTTTTCAAATACATAGTCAAAAGTTAATAGCACTCGAACTTGACGTATGACAGCACATATTAATTCAACTTGAGATTATAGATATTCTTGTCTTAAGTACACTATTTAGAACATTTTATTGGTGAAAATAGCTCACATTCACCTCTCTAGATTCCCTTTATTTTATCTGATTCAGAAATATATACCATATGCAAGCTCATCAAGAGTCTTGTCAGTCCTGGACATGATCTTACCATACTCTAGTACAATCTTTAATGCATATGAGGTACATTAGAAGATAGATATCCATGGATTTCTCATTTTTCTGTACATATTGAGAGCAGAGGATACTAACTGCTCTATAGTAGAGTAAATTGTTTTGGAAAACGGTTAGTGTTTCCCATGGAACAGAGGGCAGGTTTGTTTACTGTCCAGTATAATCAAGGTAATGGCTCTCTCCAAAATAAAGTTCAGGCAGATTCACTTAGTGTCCATTATAAAAGATTCAGATTTCCAAAATCAAGGTTCCTCAGCTATGACACTAACCCACTGTGTAAACAGCATCCCCCTGGTCCCCTTCATGTCCTCCCCAAAGCACTTGGAAGGATAATGCAGTTCATGCTCTGCTGTTAGTAATAAAGTCTTTGTCTCTGATCCCAAAGTATCATATCTCCTGCTAAAATCTGCCATGAAACTCATAGACTAAATTGTTGATCTGAAAGTAGGAAAAATTCTCAGACCCTTTACATTTTTAACAGGAACCCAAACATCTCTCATTAAAAGAATGAATGAATTTTGGTAACAATTTTCCATTTCCTAGTTTTTTAAAGATTATAAAATAGTAATTAGACCCTTCAGGAATTATTTGTAAATATACAAATAATATGATTAATTTCATGACTACTGATTTCTAAAAAAATATAATTACTAGCAATTTGAGCTCAGATGGATTAAGACTTACAGGACAAGTAGATGTGGGGGGGGGATTTATATAATTTCTTCAATTAAAATAAATAAATAAATAAAACAAAAAAAATAAATAAAACAAAAAAATAAATAAAATAATGAAAGGAGAGGATGAGTATAAAAAAAAAATTTTACAGGACGCATCCCCAAAACAGGACAAATCAGGTTGTCCCCACCAACCCATTCTCTCCCCATATCCAGTTCAGCTACTTAGTCTTACATTCAAGTGAGAGGGTAAAAAATTTGAAAATTTTAGATGGAGTCTTGCTAATCACAACCGAAAGAGATCATTTAGCATATCATTTCTGAGATGTCAAAACAAACTCTTCTCAGAGTCATAGACATGTTGACTAAGTAAGAAGCTTATTAACTACTCAATTACAGACTTCCCCCAGACACTCCCATATATAACCCTTTTGGAGAAAAATATCTAGGGTCATATTTAAGACGTATCCTTTGCACTATGAGAAATCGTTAAAGCAAGGCTGAACCTTGCAAGGGTGTGAGGAGGATAACCTGAGAAATAACCAACTGACTGTATTATGCTTCTGATAATGGTCAAGTTTTGTGCACAAAATTGGTAGATAATAAACATTTGATCAATTTGAAGATGACGGGAACACAAAGATAACCTGCCATTGCAGCCTGATAACTGTTTGATATTTTGATAAACTTCCATTATGGACCAAATGTATTAGAAAACAAAAGTTGTCAACATTCAGTTCCTAAATCAGACACATAAAATTGATTGCCTCTTGTCTTTATAGAAAATTCCATATAATGGATAGGAATAGCTTTGTACAGTTTAATGACAAAAATCATCAGTTGACAATTTTTAAGGCATGAGTTTTCATCATATTGATAGACTGTAACTGTCTTTATTAACTGTCAATTTCATCATATTGATAGACTGCAACTGTCAATAAATTGTGTCCATCAGTATTTAAAATTAAGTAGATAAATGACACATTTAAAATTAAGTAGATAAATGACATCACTACACTTTGATTATATCCTCTGCATATTTCCAATATCTGATTTTTCAAGATAATTGGGTCTATCCTATAAACCTTATCCTGAAACCTTACTGTATTCCTGACAGCTCATGATAAGCAATACGAAATTCAAGAGAAATCTAGCCAATTGCTATGAAGTAAGATGGCTAAGTTTGAAAGATAAATAAATGATAATAGCTGCCAGAGTCCACCCCCCGCCTTTTTTTTACATGGTTGATAGCAGTATCACGAGCCACTCTCAATTTATAGAAGAGCCTGTGCTAACTTTTGATGCGAAAGCACACCATGAGACAGGAATCCTGATAGCTTCATCATTTAGTATTTAATATTTCTTCAAGTAACTAAATAAATTCTATTCCTTATTATTTTGACAGGCATTTAAAACTGAAAAGCACTTGCTCCATCAGCAAAAAAATAAATAAATTTAGTCATGACTCTTCCATCTAATTTCCATTTTCAGCTGCAAGGAATAAAAGCAACAATTAGGAAAGAGCTTATATGGCAGGGGTTTCATAATCAAGATCAGTTGCATTGTTTCATATTAGCTGTTCGAACAGCCATCAGAGGATAATGACGTTCAGTCACTATCAATCAATAATTATTTTGGTTGCAATTTCCCATAAGTCATTGCTATTACTACCAGTAATCAAGTCTCCTCCTTTGTTTCTTGAAATTAAACTTGAACAAAGCAGTATGACTAATTACCAGTTGATCTTCAATAGCTCCTACCAATAATTTGCCACTTTGGCATTAGATGACATTAGTAATAGAAGAAGGCTCTGGGTATTTTTAAGTTGTGGTGAATTGCTAAGTAATTGTACACATATTATTCACCCTACTATCAGTGAAGTGCATTATGCTGCCTAGATGAAGCTAGATTAAAATCAATTAAAAAGATGAGTTGGTTTTGTTTATCATGTATTTTTATAATTTATTTGACAGCTGTTTCCTGAATACCACTGAAGAATGCATATGAAGCAGATATAACCCCTTTGAATAAATTGATGCTTCTTTAAATCTCTTTTTGGAATGTATTATCCCCAAACAGGGTTGTTAAATCAATTCTGCAATCATAAGATTCAAGACTGAACTAAAAAACTTCCTGATCGCCCAGATTTTGTGGTAATGTTTAATGAGGATTAATTGCATGACTTTCAGAAACAGTGCTGTTTCAATATCAATATTAGGGAGGTCACACTTTTTAGAATGACATTTAATATAAAAATAGTGCAACATATTAATATCAACAATGTATATACTGATATAATTGAAGCACCTATCTCACACTATATGCAGGAATTCCTATTTTAAAGCAAAATAAAATAAATTTGGTGGCATTTTTCATTTTGGTTTTGTTGAGTAAGACCATCTTCTGATGCACAGAAGCAGCAAAAGACAAAAACTTCCCTTCCTAAGGGCCATTCACGTCCATTATCAAATCCATCTAGTCCCAAGTAAGGTTGTCTTCTGTAGTTTTATCTGTTTCCACCTTTACTAAATGCTTTAGTTCCTCCTTTAATAGAGTCATCTTTTTACAAGACCATTTTTGCACTTGACTTACCATTTAATAAATTGTGTCCATCAGTATTTAAATTACCTACCACCCTCTTACATTTCCAGGCCATAAATGTAAGGCTCTGCTTCTACAGAGACATAGACTATTCTATATAGTTTTGTTTTCCTAAAATTTGTCTATCAATTGACTAAAAGTTATTTAACATAACTAAGACCATACCAAGAAAACTAGTATCAGTCTTTCTATTAAAGTTCTTCAAGTCTCAGAATAAAGAGAGGGTTGTATCCAAGATCAATTTATCTTCTCTTTTTCTCAATTCTCTAAAATTATCAATTAATTGTATCTTGGAAACTCTTGCTTTACACCAGTTATAATACAGTTCATTGTTCATAATATGAGAATAAACAAAAGTCTCCATTCAACAACATGAAAAATGCCCACAACACAGAAATAGAATTCTGTGATGTTTCAAAGTTTGCCATTCAATAAATTTTTACTTTCTTTGCAGAAAAAATGACTGATATGTAGAGGTGGCAGGAAGGGAAATATCTACTATAAATTTACTTCTGACCCATAAGTAAACATTATTTGTGGCAATGACAGAAATCTCAGAATAAGAACATTCTCTACTGAAATTAGTTTGTGTCTGAGTTTATAAAGGTAGCTAAGCAGAGACAGACGCAAAAAAGGTCATATGAGTGAGCAATTTCAGGGTTCAAGAGAGACCCTGGAGAGAACTTGCACTATCCAGGCCATGGAATGGGAGCTTAATCTAAGTTAAAAATCACTCTGAGATATAGGGCTGGGCCCAGCTAACACTTATGACTGGGCTTTACATATGTAAATTGATTTCAAAAGATGGATGATGATGATGATGATGATGATGATGATGGCGGCGGTGGTGCTGGTGGTGGTGGTGGTGGTGGTGCTGCTGCTGCTGCTGCTGCTGCTTCTTTCCCAATAAGGGCAGGTAATTGATAGAGTTAGTAAACTTTCAGATCTGGTGCTCATTAATATAAGTAAGTCATTTAATTAAGTATCCAATTATATCTTGTGAACCAGGTAAGGAAATAAGACAGGGGGAAATAAAAGCCATCTCAAGAATCAGGAATCTATATCCAAACATTTTGCACACAAACAATGTTGATTATTTAATCAATCTGAAGTTGAAAGAAAAGTGGTGCTGTAACATAGTGCTCTGTGATTTATGTTGCTGTTTATGTCTTTTCATCAGTGATTTGTAAGAAAAATATAGAAAACAAAATCGTCTTGCTGCAGATACTAAACCAGGAAGGATAGTACAGGTGTATACTGGACAAGATCATCAGAAACATAAGTTTATTTTTTTAAATGGGAAGGAACACAATTAAAGCCTTACATTTAGATGTCAAGGATCAACTGTACAAATATAAAAGTAGAATAATCTGACTTGATAGCAGCTCAAATGGAAACAAAAGTATAATAAAATCCTGGGCTTTAAGTGACCACAAGTTCAATGTGATATGGCTGTAAGGGGAGCCAGTGTTATCAAGCCTACATCAATACCAGCCAGAGCCTTTCCAACTCACAAGAACCAACCATCTTACTTCACCCTGAAATGATTTATTCTTAGTTATGATTCCTGTGATTTAATGGAAGTTTGGATGATTAGAGCATACATAACCTAAGGGGACTATGAGGTCTTAAAACTATTTGAGAAATAACTAAGGTAAGTGAGTATATTATTTTAAGGATAAAGTCTCAACAAGACATGCTAACTTTCTTCAAATAAGTGCAAGCTTGTCATAAAACACATTTGTTCTTTGCTTTGCTAAAGAACAGAACCAATTCAGGGTGATATGTTAGAGGAATCCATCTGGTTCAGTGCAGCACAACCAGAGGCCCTGAGAGGAAGAGCATAAGATGGAGCTTTGGAGCCAGCCATAACTCAAGCATCTAATCATTCATTATTCATGAATCAACAAGTATTTCTCATCACCCTCTTTATGCCACACGCTGCTTGATATTAAGCTGGAATTAATATTCAAAATATTTAACAACTGTCCGCCACAAGCACTGATTAATCAGAACAGATGCCTGTTCAATCATAAAGAATGCCTGCCACAAACAGCAGTAAGACCACGCTGTTTGGGCAAACTGCATCTCAGTTCAGTATTATCAATCAAGGGAGCAAAGGTCCAAGTGTAATTACAGCATACTATAACACCTGCTATATGGGAAGTGTAATGAAGAGTAGTAGCAGTGCTGAAAAAAAATGAAATGGCTTAAATATCAAATAGCATTTGATATGAAGCTTAACAAATAGTTAGGTGAAGCAGCCGGTAAAGGGAACAACATTGAAAGTCAGCAAACTGCAAAAAAAATTGGTATGTCTGGTGATCTATAAGCATCTTAAAATTACTATATCATCCTGAATATTGGGGTGAGTGGAAGTGGTAAGATTAAAAAGGCAAATGGAGGCCAGGTCATGAGGGTTGTAGGTACTATGCAAAGAAGTATGGATGCAAACCTTTGGGCTTTGGGGAGCCACTGAAGTACTGTGAGCAAGAAAGTGACATGATGAAAATTATTCAATAGAATGATCACTGTAATGGTATTGAGAAAGAATGACTATTAAGCCTACTGTAATGGTATAGGATTGGCCTAGAGAAATAGCATAGGAAGAGAAAAATGATGAATATCAAAGATATCAGAAGGTAACTGGTCAGTATTTATTAACACAAGCATGATATTGCATAGAATTTGACTTGGTAAACTGGGGCTATTCACTAAGATAAGGAATGTGGTATGCAAGGTTCATTTGGAGATTGATGAAAATAACAAATCCCATATTTTGTGTTTGAGTGTCTCATAGAATATGAAGAAGGAAGTATCTAAGGTAGAGAACGTGAGAGGTGAGGTCTGAAGTTATAAATTTCAGACTTACTACTTTTGAAACTACCTTAAGCAAAACTATATTGAAAGGGAAGAAAAAAGGGCAGATGTCAGAACTCACTTAAGAAAGTCAACATTTAAATACTGGATTGAGAAAGAGAAGCCTGCAAAAAAGACTAAAGCCACTTGCCTTTAGGCAAGTCACTTTGCCTCAAGGAATCTCAATTTCCTCAGCTCATAACTTGAGGATAATAGGAAGCTCACAGGAAAATAAGCAATCATGCAGTCATGCACCCAAATGTTAATTCTCTTCTTTCTTATGGATATTTCAGGTCTGAGGCACCTACTAGCTGATGTTGACTAGTTAAGAGGAACTCCTGTAAATTCTGACTTGCAAATTTCTCATTAAAAAAAAAAAAAAAAAACTGAACCACCTCATGGTGTAAGAGGGACAGTGAAAGTCCTGGAGTAAGACGAGTTTGGATTCCTGATCTGACTCTGGATTTACTTAACCTATCTGAACATGTTTTGTCCCTTGTAAAGTTGGTGTAACTGTACCTGCCTGACAAGATTCTGTTGCCTCAAGGCAACGGAGTAAGCACTTCATCTCTCTCTGTGTCTGCAATTTGGTAGGTATTCAGTAGGTCTTAGTTCTTGTATCTTCTTGTATCTTACTTCTTGTATCTCTTTACTTCTCAAGTACACTGTATCAGACATAATACATTTCCTTAATGACTCAATGTTATCATTATGAACATCATTTAATGTTACATGTCTGAGATGCAGATACAGCTGCAAATATAATAGGCAAAACGAGCCACTCATGTAACACAGTTGACTTGCCTCATTTTGTCATATGCATGATACTGAATCCGCAGCAGCTTAAGATGATTTACCAGGCACCGAAAAAAATTTGAACAGCTGCCTTTTTAAGATTTGATATTATAGAAGGGAGATGAACAAATGTTATAGTGATTCATCAACCTCTCAAGTCCAACGTTTGTTTTTTCTCTTACAGCTAACACAACTTTCTTATGCTTCTGGCCTTGTCTTTCATAAATGAAGTCTGGAATCTGTGTTGTATCACACTGTATCCTACAACACCACAACACAGCTCTGTTCTGCATTTGTGTCCATTATCTTGCAATGCATTTGAGCTTAAGCCTGCAAAAGCGATGTGAAAGGATCTCTCCTCGCTAGCTCCACATCCCAATTCTAGTCTCTTTTGCCTAAGCATCCACATTTCACAGGACTGTGACCCTACCCTGGCCCTGCCCCCAGATGACTGGCCCCAAGAATCAGCATTAGATGCATAGACAGCTGATTCATACTCTAGCATATAACATAGCCTATGGATAGATCTGAAAGGGTGAGCTAAGCCATTTAGATTCTTTGTTTTCAAAATATATAAAGAGAAATGCCAAGAAACAGTGCCAGCCAGCACTGAGCTAATGGTGAAATATTGCCACATATAATTCAAAGTTTGAAGGGACCAGAAAAGATAGAGGAGAAGGATGAAGTCACCTGGTAGTGTAGAGAGAGACAGAGCTCTGAAGTGCTGAGAGACCTCTCAGTGTGTGTGTGAGGGGAGAGAGACAGACAGACAGACAGACAGACAGACAGAGATTGAGATTAAACTAGAGGAGGAGAAACACATTAATCTCTGAAGATGCTCTGAGCTCCAAGGGCTTTAAAGCTCTACTTTCACTCTGAGTTTTTCTTTAAAATACACTGCCTTTTTTTTCTGAGATAACTTAAGAGGATCTTTGTTTCTCAATCAATTTAGTCTGACTGATACATTACAGTGGTGTCAGAACACAACTTATAATGCTTCCGTCAAGTTCATCTGTATAATGTGCTAAATTGCGATGGTTACCATAGGTTTTGCTTGACCTTACAGTTCAGGTCATTCCCTGCTCCCTTCCCCATCCACATATCACACTGTAGCGACATGATATGCTTTTACAGAACCCTGGAGTATAGCTGACTCATTTTCTGGAGTTACTCATTTTCTGGAGTTCTGGGTTTTACTCCTTCAGAAAGTTCACTGTTTGCTGTCTCTCTAACTGGTTCTCTTTCTACACTACTTACTGCTGCTCTCCCTCACCCACTCTCCCCTTTTTTTCTCCTCTGCTTTTCCCTTCTTGGTAGCTCCTGCCTCATTCCCTTTCTTAACTGCTTCTCAGGTTACATCGACAGCCCATCTGCGTTCCATCCAGAGAACCTTCTCTAATCTTCACAACCTGTGTGTGCTCTTCATTGTCATTTCGGTTTCTTGTCTTTCACAGTCAATGTAATAGTTTCTAGATTTTCTTCATTTATTCTTGAGTTCTGAGAAATTCTGAAAGCTTGCTATGATTCAGAAGGCTAGGGTTTGAACAGCTGGAATTCTTTTTTTTTTTTTCCTGTCTGTATCCATTTTATTTACCAATAAAAAATACACAAAATTGTATTATATAAAATCACAATTATCTCTTGTCAGTGCAAATATATAATTTCCAAAATTCTTAAAAGTCCATAGAGAAACACATGAAAAATTACATATTATCCACACTTTGAACGGCTGGAGTTTCTGACAGTGAGAGCTATCAAACACAGAACTTGTTCCCCCACAAGGAGCAACATGTGCTTGGCCGTGTAGGCTGTGTGGCTAACAGCCTGGAGAGCGTGCTCAAGGCTCCAGAGAAACTCCAGCAATGCTCCCATTTTCTGAGATACCTGGAACATCAAAAACTAAAAAAAAAAAAAATGCCAAAATAGATTTTTAAAAACATACTAAGACTTTTAACCTAAAAACATCAGGCAATATCCCTGTGCTCATTGTCTGGAGTTCTGAGTTTTATCTCCTCAGAAAGGCCACTGTTTTTAGCCAAAGAAAATTAAGGCGAAACATCTAAATTTACGATTCTAGGTTTTCTATGAACCCTGGGTAAATGGAGATCCTTCCTCTGGAATAATCCCTGCCAGAAATCTTGTGGAAATGGTACTGGCATGACACCCAAAGGACAGGTATGATCTTATGTTGGTTCTCAACTTCCTCAGGAGCTTTCTGTGTATAATCTGAAACTGGTCCCACACTCTAAGAGCAGAGAAAGGTCTAAGAAAGAGGCAGACCACTCCAGATTGGTAGGTGGTAGTTTTAACAAAAAGGGAACTTACGAGGCTCACCTTGGGCAGCCACAAAACTAGTAGCTTTCCACATCCTCCTGCCAAGTCTTCAAAGTCTGTGTAGAGGCTTTCCTGGGTTTAGTCACATATACCATTCATACAGCCTCAATATCACATATCTTTCTTAAGGCTGTGATCTTGGGGCAGCTTCTGGGAGAGAAAGGCAAGCAGAACACATATTTCAATTTCACGAACAGGGAAGGAGGTGAGGAGTCTCCAATTGTCTGGGTCCAGCTAACAGGTCAACCGGCAGTCACTTCTCCTTGATGACTTTCCCCAATATCTTAATACATTATAGCTCTATGTTTCTGAGAGTTTTGTTGTAGACTTTTATTTAAATATCTGAATAAATTCTAACAAAAAGGGACAAATAACCCACATCTCAGACTTAGCCCTATCAGCAACCAGCTACGTAATACCGGGCTTACAAGTCACTTACAAGCTGTACACATTAATTGCCTAACCCTTAAAAATGAGTGGATGGAACAGATATTTGCCATCTCTTACGACTGTAAGATTTTATAATATATATTTCTTTGGTTTTCAGTGCAACAAGAAAAAGAAGTCTGAGCTGGGAGAACTTTTTAGAAGTTATTGATATATACTAATAAGCTTCAGTGAAAGAACTATAAACGCTAGACATTTTTGCATATAATTTGTTTGAAAGAGAGGCAGATAAGGATATCCTATATCCAATATAAAGAATCAAAATTTATATTGTTATTTCCTTTTTAGTTAGCATCATAGGATTTAAGTTGGTTTTATCTTTTGTTTGTTGCCTATCTTTATTTCAGAAAAAATACTAAAAGATTGAGCTCAATCAATGTCAGGAGATAAACTTGAAGTAAATGACATCTGGTACCCTCACTCTTAGGATTTAAGACTGTATAAGAATTAAGATTGGGGCAGAAACCCCACTAGCCTGATACACTTAGGTTTGCACATGCTCATCTGTATGACTCCACCAAAAAGCATGTTTTATCTGTTAGATGAAAATCTAGACTTGCTTCCAGAATTCCATGAGTATAAAAAGAGCATGTTCCTCCCCAAGGAAGGAGTAGCAGCTAATCTAACTGTGGAAAGGCTGACAGTCACTGAATTATATTCCTTTAGTAGATGGGATTCATGTGTTAAAGGTCATCGCTCACATGTAGCAAGGGTCAAGTAGTATATAACGCAGTTTGACCTACCTGTGTTCAGATATAATAGGGTGCTCATTATTTTTTTCACCGTTTAGGCACACCTGGGCAAAAACTCCACATTTTGAAAAAACCACATTCCCTCTCTCTCTTCCAGTTTTCTGAGGTTGATTGGATGAGTTAGGTTAAGTTTGGACTGAAAAGCTGGCCTTGCCTACAAATCTGTTCCACAGTAGCTAAAAGGCCATCTGGGTTGTGGGTAGAAGTCTCACCAAATCATACAGATTACAGTACTATTTTATGTGGGAAAGCGGGTCCTTGACAACTAATAATAAAGCTGTTACTTTCATCTCCACTTTATTTTTGTATCCATTCTTTCATTTAGAAAATAAAGAAAGAAAGACAGATTGGGCATTTTCCTCTGTAAACTTCGGTATGTTAAGAAATTTAAGAATAAATACTAAGACTAGAAACTCATGGAAAGATGTGGCTTATTTTGCCTTGTGTTTATTGCTGAAGATTATCACTGTGGTTACACTTGTTTTATAAGAATGGCTGAACTTAGTTTATCAGAACTTTACGGAAACCAAGTTTCTTTTGGGGAACAAACACCAAGGCTTGATAGTTGATCTTTGGAAATCAGAGTCGAGTACTGGTGAATAATATTACATCAATACTCCAAAGTTGGTTCCTCTTTATCTTGATGTGCTGGGAGTGGAAAAACAGTGAAGAAACTAATTTCTCGATCCTTAAAAAGTGACCAATACATGATCTCAAGTTTGTTCATAAAGATCTTTTTATGTTGTCAAATATGTATAACAAAATTTACCATTTTAATCATTTATACTTGTACAATTCAGTGGCACTAAGCACCTCTACAATATTGTATAATCATCACCAATATTTCCAAAATGTTTTCATCATCCCAAACTGAAACTCTGTACCCATTAAATAACTCTTCATTTTCTCCTACTCCAGCTCCTGTTAATCTCTATTCTACTTTCTGCTCCATGAATTTGTCTATTCTAGGTACTTTATGTAAGTGGAATCATACAATATTTATCCTTTTGTGTCTGGTATATTTCATTGAGCATAATTTTTTCAAGGTCTACCCATGTCATCTTTTTTTGAGAAACTGCCAAACTGTTCCACAGTGGCTACGCCACATTCCCATAGGTCATGTATGAAGGTTTCAATATCTCCAAATCTTATCAGCACTTGTTACTTTTTCTTTCTTTCTTTCTTTTTTCTTCCTTTCTTTTCTTTCTTCCTTTCTTTCTTTCTTTCTTTCTTTCTTTCTTTCTTTCTTTCTTTCTTTCTTTCTTTCTTTCTTTTTCTTTTTTCTTTTTTTTTCTTTTTTCTTTTTTTTTTGGATAATGGCCATTCTAATGAGTATGAAGTGGTTATACTGTTTCTTGCATAAGACTTCTGATTAAGATGGACACTGATGATTACTTACCCAACATCTATTTCGTCTTTTCCTCTTTCTAAAGAATTCCATTTTACTCGAGTATCAACTGCACTGGCAGCTCTAGATGGTGATGTCGATTAGTCAGCCACTTGGCTCATGGTATTTCCTATAACTTTAGTCCAGGATGGATGCAATCGGAAAAAATAAAAGGCTTTAAAAGGGCTTGAAAGATGCTCTGTGACCTCTCTCTCTCTTTACACCTTACCATGCCCCCCAACACTATAAATAGAGAACATGCTGTCCTAGTTTTTTTTTGGCGTCAGCTTGTAACTACAAGAGGAACCAGCCTGCAGACAAGACTGAAACTCCAAAGATGACGAAGTAGAAAAACAGAAAAAATATGAATCCTTGAAGACATACTAAGGCAAAATCATTCATCCAAAGAATACACTCTACCTCTGAAGGTCTTCTTATGTGAGGTAATAAATTGCTGTATTTTTTTGGCCATTGTGAGATTGAGTTTCTGATATCTGAGGCCAAAAGAATCCAAATTGTTCTGCTATAACCACAGCAGGGGACTTTACATATGGACAGGAAAATCAGACTGAACCATAGAGGAATGGCATATTTTTATCAACAAATATAGATGAATGGCAGCCATATATATGACATTAAAAAATTACATATTTGTGGCTTACATATGAGAAGAAAAATAGGAGGAATCAACCCCCAAATTAAAAGGAAACTAAAATATCTAGAACATTAATTCTATGTCCTGGGATTAAAAATTAAAGAACGAAACAAAATTCATTTAAAGGAGGCAAAAACATGGAGGTTAGTGGCATAAATCATATGCCCCCTCACCTCTAATACATTCCCAACATTCATGAGTTGATTAAATTTTATTTTAAACTTAATGACTCAACCGGTGTTTTATGTAACCAATTCTCCTTTGTGCAAACAATTATTTCAAAGATGTCTGAAATAAACCTCTTCGAGTCCTTTTTACTTGAAGTATATAGGACATTCATTTAAGATGTAAGATAAAAATTTTTCCCCATCATCTCAAAACTATTTTTTCTTCTTTTTCTTCCTTGCATTTTCTCAATCTTTTATTTACATAGAGAAAGCCTGTTCCTGTCACCATTAGCAAATGAACTATACAGTTAATTCTCCTATCCTCTCTTCTGGTACTGGAATAAATGCCAAGAAACCTAAACTTGGGCAGAGCAAGAGGTTCATCTCAGCAGAATAAACCCAGTTGTCTTCCATTTCAGGTCATTCTGGGGTAGAAAGGGCAAAATATAATGGTCACCCTGAAACCATTCTTAGTCACTTAAGCAGTAAGCCTCATTTAGAATACGCCATTCAGATCGACTAGCTTCACACATGTCAACTCACCATGCCCCCTAAGAAGCACTTAGTCTAACTAATAATATGATGATATGCACTATCAGGGGAAGCAATGGAGGCATGAAAAGCTGAGATATAAATGACTCTTCTAAAATGTTCTGGCTTGGATTTATGATATACAGGTCAGGTATCACTTTCAAGGCATTCAGAAAGCATTAAAATAGAGAAAATAATCTCTCTTCTGGGCCTTGTCCTTTCAATACCATTCTGCAGATTGTTCTTTAAGGCCAGGTCGACACTTGAAAGTGCACGATCCAGCTCGGCCTTCTGTAGCTGCTTTTTCATTCTCCACTGTTTTAAAAGCAGCCACAGCTGAAAATAGCTCAAGAATGTGAAGCCTGCATGACAGTGCAGTTACCATTTCAAACATGCACAGAAAATGTTTAGCCTGAGGCTATTTTTCTCAAGTTTGGACAGTCCCTAAGAGAAACAGTTAAAACTCTCTTCTAAAATATTCTCTGCAAATAGAGGTCATTTAAAAAAAAGTTAATACAGAAGGATCATTTGGCCTCTAATTAGGTAGAAAGATGGCTCTCAAACCAAAAGAAACAAAGATAACTTTTTACTTAAACAAAAAAATATTCTCAGGTAAATTTAAAGTATTATATAAGAACTTTAATATTGATTGTATATTGTTAGTAAAAGAGGTCAATAATATCTCTCAGGGATTACTAAAGAGAAATACAAAAGACTAAAAATGCAATATTGTCAAATGTTAATTTATAATGAAACAAAACTTAAGCATTATCAAGTTTTAGATGTAGCTCTGCATTCCCCCCTCCCACTCCACAATGATCTCTCCACTCATTTTCTGGTAAGACTTGATATTTTATTTTTGTTATCAAAAAGTACATATTAAAAATTATCGATTCAAAAAAAGTCCCAACTGAACAGCATTTTCTAAGCAACAGCAAAATAAGAGGGTGTGTTTGAAAATGTATGGTCTGATGATATTAAGTAAAGCCATAATATATGACCTCCATTAATCTTTACAACTCATGTTATACGGTGCCTATATTTCCTTTATATTAAATTAGTATTATTAAAATAAACATTAGCTATAATATTATGCAATATATATGCATATGGCACAAGGTATCTTTGTCTAGATTGCTTTTCCCCTTGGTATTTCTATTAAGAAATATTTATAGAGCACTTAATTTATCCCAGGCACTATTTTATGCACCTTACAAATATTAGCTCATTTAATCTTCACAACTACCCCCCATTAATTGGGTAGTATTCTTATTTTCATTGTATAAATAAGGAAACTGATAAACAGCAAGGTTAAGTAATTTTCCCATAGTCACAAAGCTAGTAACAAATAGGGCCAAAATTCAAATCAAGAAAGTCTGGTTCCAGATTACACGGTGTTAATCACCGTGCTACTGAGAGGCTCCATTTACAGTTTCTCAAAGAAGAAAGAAATGATGGATAATTGGACAGGAGAACAAAGGTATAATTCTGATTTTTTTCACTACATCAGACCTTAGGCAATTTCCATAAATTCTCTGGACCTTTTATTTTTCATTAAGGTAATGAAAGGTCTTTATTAAGATCTCTTATTCTTCTAAACTTCTATAATTCAGAGCTCCCGCCCTTCAATATATTTACAGTAGTTAAGAACATCAGCAACAGAATTCAAAAAACGTTGGCACATAAATGCTGAAGACACCAAGAGCTGAAGATACATAGACAAGGACACAGCATGACCTGCTTTAGAATTAATGCCCTTTGTTATAGCTTTCCACTAATTATTCCTGACTTTTCCATCTGGTTTTAATGTTCAAAATGACTGCTCAGTGTACAGATAAGTGGAAAATAGAGTTACTGTAAAAAAAAAAAAAAAAAAAAAAAGACCTGTATGAATAAGCCAAACACTTAAACTAGAGCAAATAAGAGTGAGCTTCTTCTTAAACATGGAGAACAACTACATCATGCCATATCTGAGTGCAGATCTTGTGAATGAATAGTATATTTCCACTAAATGGCACAAATACAGAACCATCTTTACAAGCAACTTAGAGGACAAGTACTGAATTGTCCATTCTTCTAAGTACCCACTAGAGATAAAAAATAGAGAATGTAAATTAGTTAATGAATTCCTGTGTAATGTTAGAAAGAAATCTTAAGATGATCCAGTATTTAACTACGCGATAGTCAAACTTGGTTGTTCATTAAAATAATATCAAACAAACTTGCATTCCAACTTTTATAACATACAGATTTTAATATATAGGTTCACTTTAAGGAAACATCAATTTCATCCAGATATTTGCCATAAATCAATACAGTCTGCATTACAATATGTTGCCTCAATAAAGCAAGAGGATTCATTTGAATGCTCTCCCACTGTGTCCTGTTATTAACTTTCACTGACTAAGTATTTTTCAGCAATATTTTCTCCAAAAATATGTCTACACAACTGCAAAACAGTTAGTCAATATAGTCAATTGAGGAATAATTTCATTGGAGCAACTGACAAAATGTTTTACTGTTCTAAAAGAACTGACCAGCTGATTGATTTTCCTTTTTACTAAATTGATTGGCTATTTTTGTGGACAATCCATCAAAAATTAACTTTATATACTTCCACTTTTCTATTCAACATGTTCTAGGTGGAAAAATAAGTATTAATTTGCTTGATTTTAGTTTAGAATTTTCTTTTATATGCAATTTTCATTATTACACTAATGAATTTTCATTATTACATTATTACACATTTGTTGTAGGAAATTCATAAACCCAGATACAACATAGGCCTAGCAGCATTCTCTATTTTCCTTCTACACTTTTCTGATTTACATATATTTGTACAGGCTTTAGATACTAAAGTATGTGTATGTGGTGTCTTTTGTTTCATATTTATATTATATACTGAGCATATTCCAATTCTTTACTGTTCTTCCAAAATATTTTCATGACTGAAAAATATGCTGTCATGTGGAAATAACAAAATATTCTTAAGTTATATTTATAAACTAATCATCATCTGTATTTTTCCATTAGAGAAAGTTTCTAAAAATAAAACATCTTTGTCAAAAAGTATGAATATTTTTGAAGATTATATTAATCTCTACCAAATTCTCAACTTGTATTCTGTGTGAACATTTACTTTCACCAGCTGATATATATGATGCTCTTCATCATCACTGAAGTGTATGTTTTTGTCCTGACTAATGTCACCATTGGTAAAAACAAACTTATCTGCCTGTCTTATTATGAGTGAATTTAAACTTTTTCATCTGTTAATTTACCATTTGTACTGTCTCTTTGAACTGCCTGTATCTTTGCCATTTTTTTTTTAACCAGGAATCTTATTTTTTTCTTTTGATCATTGTTCGAGCTCAGCTGGATTTTTCACTCTTCATCAGCTAATGTGGAAACAACACCATAAAAAGTCTAAGAAAATATGTTGTTCTAGACAAACTTTTTAAAAAGTACCAATTTTTTTGTCTTTGTTTGCAAAATTCAACATTTGTATGAAATAAGTGGCACTGGTGAACTAAAAAGGACTTCTGACTGGGAGACCAACATAGTCTATAAAAACTAAAATAAGATAATATTATATAGCTCAACAAAAGAAACGTCTCTTTTTTGTACTTAGAACAGTGGCTGTTATTATATCACAGAAAATATATTTGCCTCAAATTTAGAATTTAGATTCATTAATTGTTCTTAAAACTAATTGTTCTTAAAACTCTTAAAACTCTGTAGCCAAGGTTATTTTCCTATCATGTGAATGATTTTTACTTGAGTATTTTTAAGCTAAATATTTCCAAAAAAAAACTTTCTCAGAAAACTAAAGCATACAAAATTTGATCAACAACAAAAATTTCGATCAAAACTTCTTTTTTCCCCTTTTCACTATCAATGTGTCAGAAATGATTAAAATCTAGCTACTGGAGAGGAATACTATCAGAATAACTGATAAGAGATAAACACCAAAGCTGTAGGAGGCCAAGTTGTATAACTGCTAATCAGAAGCAAATTCGATACAAGGCTACCCTGTAATCCTATCAGAGGCCAACTGTCCTTCCGGCCTGATTAAAAAGTGAAATTACACTGGAACCTTTTGACATTGTTCAGAAAGAAAGAAATACAGAACACAGGACTTAGGGGTAAATATGCATAAGAAAAATGATAATGCATTTCTATGTAAATAAGTCTATTCAAAAGCATAAAATCAAATAAAGTATTTAAAAATATGATATATGGTTATATCATCACTTCAGTCTGTCACTTAAAACTGGACCAAACTTTGTGCATTGAGTTGGTTAAAATTGCTTCCTATTTTCACCTGAGACGATAAGAAACCTAATAGGCATAAAGAACAGGGATGAATAATCACCAAAATGAGCTGTATGTTTAGTACAATCAATCGTATAAAAATACAGACACCATTAAAACAACTGAAATAATCAGGGTATAATCAGGACACTGCCTGTTGCTCAGCTGAAACAGTAATCTGAGTTACAATAGTGTATCATGTTCATTAAGTCACAGACTTATTCACCAGTCTCCACACTGAGTTGAGTGAATACTTTAGCTCATATTATGAGCAACAGGCATGAATTGTTTGTAGTGAGTTACTTTTACTGCCTGTTAATTGTAAACCTAGACAGTATCTGGACAGATTTTCAGAATTACAGAAATGTAAAAATAGCAACCAATCTTGTCATTACCTTCTCATTATTAAATTTCTCCTACTCAAGCCAAATCATTAGAGTATTAAACTAAAATCAAAAGTGTAAGAAATTCCTTCAGGAAGGTAGTTTGCTCATAGCATACAGTGTTTGTGTGCATACACACACACTCACACACACAACTGGTTTAAAAAATCTTTTCATTATCTACATTCAGTCCTTACAATTACTTCCTAATTCCTACGCTTGCTTCTTTAAAAGGAAGAAAAATATACTGTGCGTTTATACACACATACACACATGCGTGCACAAACCAGACAAATCAAAAAGCCACAGTTTCACAGACATAGTTTCTGACTAATTTTGGTGTATTTTAAATTTATTAAACATGACGAGGCATAGACACATAGAGTCATCTGCACCAGTATATTTTGTTTTGACGTTCTCCAAACAGTGGCTCTTTTCATTTTAACTTTTATAAGGCTTTGGGGTGTTCTTTTTAAATATCATTAAGTAAATTACCATGATTAATGAAAAACAAATTTGTGCTATAACATTCCAGTTATCAAACCTTTAAATACGCAACTACTTCAATAAGATGATTGGAAAATGGCTTTTTTTATTGGAGGGAATATTTTTGCATTTTTGTTAACATAAAAGTAAGACACACACATACACCCTGGTCTGAATATTGAGTAAAAAGGACACACATGTCATCTATTTCAACATTATATCCAAAGGAGTGACTGTTCCAAAATTAATGACCTAAGTCCCAGAAGGCCTTGTACCTGAGTTTACCCAAATGAAAGTACATACATTTAAACTTATCTTTTAAACATATATAATTAATATATTTTACATGCAAAAACTTAAACCAAGAGTTAACATTAAATAATATGAAGACATCAATCTTTATAGATGGTGGAAATTACCAATTACACATTTTAGCAATATGAAAAAAATTTAAATTTAAGTTCCAAAAAAATTGCATATTTAGTCTGTGCATTCTATATATAAATTCAAATATCTCATCAAATAAAAGCTAATCCAAAATTTAAAATATAGCTTCTATTTTAGTAATATGGTCTATTGAATTTTAATAATAATATCATGAATAACAATAATAGTAATATTGAATTTAAGAGTAAAACTTTAATAAAGATCTACAGAATATCATCTAAAAGTACCCTGCTCATTCCACCTCCCTTATGTGTGATAGGTCTATATGTAATCTAATATGTCTATGTTTTTCTTTCACATCTATGTAATGTGTATGAAATAAATATATATATATGTTTCTATCAAGAAAGCAGTTTACAGAATAAACAATCAGTCTCATATTTCTGTCATATTAGTCACTAGGGAACTATCCTAATGTGATTTGATGCTTTGAACTGCATTTTTTTATTACCACAAGTGAAGCATTATGTATGAAATGCACAAATAGAAAACATTTTTAAATGCGCATACACACAAAACAGACCCTAGAAACAGTTCCTTAAGAAAGACCATGTATCTTCTATGCAATCGTTAGCTGATCTCTTCATACAGTTAAAGCCAAGCTACTTTCCTGCTGAGCAATCTAAATTATGACACTAAATACACTACATCAGGTTTCACTGTACACGGCCTCATTTCATTTCACATACTCTATTGCTTCTCTTTTTGCCCTCCTTGGGTTCCCATTCAGTGGTAAGAAGAGATGAAACCATTCACTCTTCACATACACAAACTTGTTTCTATTTTTCTGACTCATTCTTTGGAATGAAATCCCTGCCCACAGCCTACACAGCACACTATGAGCGGTCCCTGTTGGGCTTTTTTCTTGCTCACAGCCCAGTCATCTCTTAATGTGACTTTGATGGAAATCTGCAGAATCATATCTGGTAATTCTTGTCATTCACACTAAAGCTGACTAAAGAACCACTTCAAATTAGATATATTTCATATTAAATGTTTTTCAAGAAATATTTACTATTCCATCAAAGATAATTTTTTACATTAAAATAAGAATTGAAGATGCAAAATGATGTGAAAAAATATCTTTATTGTCCAAGGTTATACTTTCTGAAAACCAGCACTTTAACCTTTGATTGTACTCAAGTGATTCAACAAAAGTATACCAAAATACATTACATAAGCCTTTTTATTATTATGGCAAGTTCCAACTAACTGGTAGTTCTAAAATAAAGGCAGTGATAAACTTTCTGTGCATTTATCTTTTTAGGTTTCTTTTCAATACATCGAGGCCCAAATTGTCCTTGTCAAGTATGCAGACTTTGATTAGAAAAGTGTTTACAAGACAGGGGGTGCTAGAGGACCATTAAATTCCCTTCTCTCCTCCACCAGTAAGGGTGCGACAGCTGCCCAGCTATATTGCCAAGTCTCCCTTGAAGGTGTTCCCATGATATTAAGGTCTCCTTAAATAAATGTAAGCAGAAGTGATGTGTGTCATTTCTGAGCCTTGAATGTTCTCTTTTCTGTCTTTCCTATTCCTCCTAGAATACTAAAGTGCTCATGCTCCAGTTGTTATTATGTCATCAGGTGATGGTGGACGGACAAGGCAGAAGGAAACTGAGTTCCTGAGTGACCACAAGGAGCAGAGTCGTGCCAACAACCTGAACCACTCCCTTTATAAATACTGTATAAGCAATACAAATTTCTACGTTCTCGAAGCACTGCATTTCAGTGTTTCTTTGTTACAGCAACTCATCCTTCACTCAAATATGAGTTGGAGTGGTACAGAGCATGAAGCATAAAACATGAAATTCTGCATTTTAGATTAACTATGTCCATTGTTTTTCTGTATTTGTTAAAAGATACTATTGCTTCATAAATAGACAATACATCTATCTGAGCAACGGACATGAACTATATTCATAAAAAAAGTTTAGATTATCTATATTGAGTTCCATTTGATCTTGAACTGATGGCAGAACTCTGATGACTTTCTAGCACCAACAGTTCAACTTAGTTCCAAAGTAGCAAGCCAATGCCTAGAAAAGAAATGCATTTAATATGATCTCTTAGTAAAATTACCACTGCTTTTTTTAAGCTTTAGAAATTAAAGGATAAAAAGAACATACTCTTCTAGGAAAAAAAAGCCACTCAAACAAAGAATTTTCAGCACTTAAACAGGAAAAAGGGGGGAGCACAACAGAAGAAAGCAGAAAGAAGCATTATGACTGCTAGTGAAGTCATTAAAAAATTCTGTGGAAAAGATGTTTTTGAATGAAGTCTGGAGGAATGGTTTGCTAGGTAAGCAAGGATATACCTATATGCCTGTGTCCCAGGAGGGGAGAAGGGGGAGGATGGAGGAGGGCATTACAGGTCCACAAGAAGGAAGAGGAGTAAGACATGAAGGAGAAAAAGGAGGAATATACAGACCTCAGTATACAGAGTAGTACTCAGTTACAACCTACCACTATTCCATCACTATCTACAGAGTCCAAGAAACTGAATTTGCAACCTCATAATAATTCTCAACACACAATGCTTGTTGCCACTAAAAATGGATTGTAGTTGGCCTGAAATCTATTTTTCATAAATTCTATATGCCCATTTAATTCTGATTATAGATGAATACACGTCTTATAAAATACAAGCAAAGTGAATTCAATAATACGTGAAAAGCAATAGCTACTATGACCTGGTAAGGAATATCCCAGTAACACAAGGATGATTTAACATTTAGAAACTGGATAATCAAATACAGCACAGTAACAGGTCAAAGAAAAAGTGACAAATTCAATAGAATCAAAAAAAACATTTAATAAATCTTAATACACATTCTTGATTTTAAACACACTTCCTGGAATAGAAAAAAAAAATGAAGTAATTTATTGTACAGGCATACCTCAGAGATATTGCATGTTCATTTCCTGACTACCACACTAAAGCAAATATCACAATAAATCAAGTCACACAAATGTTTTGGTCTCTCAGTGCATATAAAAGTTATGTTTACATTATACTATAGTCTATTTACTGTGCAATTTATTACTAAAAATATGCTAACTATCAACTGAGCCTTCAATGAATCATACTTTTTGCTGGTGGAGGGTCTTGGTTTGATGTCGATAACTGGTGACTGATCAGGAGGGTGGTTAATGAAAGTTGAGGAGGCTGTGGCAATTTCTTAAAATAAGACAATAAAGTTTGCCTCGTTGATTGACTCTTCCTGTCACTGTTTCTTTGCCATGCTGTTTTAAAGCATTTTACTCACAACTTCGTTCAAAATTGGAGTCAATCCTCTCAAACACTTCCTCTGCTTTATCAACTAAATTTATGTAATATTCTAAATCCTTTGTCATCATTTCAACAATCTTCACAGCATATTCACCAGGAGTATATTCCACATTGAGAGAATACCTTCTTTGCTCATCTTTAAGAAGCAACTCCTCATCCACTAAAGTTTTATCATGAGATTATAGCAATTCAATCACAACTTTAAGTTCCACTTCTAAGACAAGTTATCTTGCTATTTCCACCATATCTGAAGTTATTTCCTCCACTGAAGTCTTGAAACCCTCAAAGTCATCCATAAGGGTTGGACTCATCTTCTTCCAAACTCCTGTTAATGTTGATATTTTGATGTCTTCCCATGAATCACAAATGCTCTTAATGACATACATAAAGGTGAATCCTTTCCAGAGGTTTTCAATTTTCTTGGCCCAGATCCATTAAAGGAATCACTGTCTGTGGTACCAATAGCCTTATGGAATGTATTTCTTAAACAATAAGACCTGAAAGTTGAAATTACTCCTTGATACTCCTTGAATGTTGTGTTAACAGGTATGAAAACAGCATTAATCTCATTGTCTATCTCCATTAGAGCTCCTGGGTGACCAGCTGCATTGTCAATGAGCAATAATGTTTTGAAAGGAATCTTTTTTTCAACAGTGGTCTCAACAGTGGGTTTTAAATATTCAGTAAACCATGTTGTAAACAGATGTGCTGTCACCTGGCTTTGTTGTTTTATTTACAGACCACAGGCAGAATAGATTTGGCATAATTCTTATGAACCCTGGGATTTTTGGAATAGTAAATGACCATTGTCTTAAACAAGAGAGTCAACCTATCCTTTGAGGCTTTGTAGCTAGGCATTGATTTCTCCTCTCTAGCCATGAAAGTCCAAATGGCAACTTCTTCCAATGCAAGTCTATTTTGTCTGCACTGAAAATCTGCTGTTCAGTCTAGATACCTTCATTAATTATCTTAGCTAGATCTTCTGGATAACTTGCTGCAGCTCCTACATCAGCATTTGCTGCTTCATTTTGCACTTTTATGTTACAGAGGCAGCTTCATTCTTTAATCTTCGTGAACCAACCTCTGCTAACTTCAAGCTTTTCTTCTGCAGCTTCTTCTCCTCTCTTAGCCTTAAAAACAACTAAAGAGAGTTATAGCCTTGCTCTGGGTTAGGTTTTGGCTTAAGGGAATATTGTGGCTAGTATGATCTTCTATCCAGGCCACAAAAACGTCCTCCATATCAGAAATAGGGCTGTTTTGCTTTTTTATCATTCGAGTGTTCTATGGAGTAGCATTTTTAATTTCCTTCAAGAACTTTTCCTTTGCATTCACAGCTTGGTTAATGTTTGGCACAAGAGGCTTAGCTTTCAGCCTGTCTCAGCTTTTGACATGCCTTCCTCACTAAGCTTAATCATTTCTAGCTTTTGATTTAAAGTGAAAGATGTAAGACACTTTGAGGCTATCATAATGTTATTAATTGGTCTAATTTCAATACTGCCATGTCTCAAGGAATAGGAGGTTCGAAGAGAGGGAGAGAGATGGGGGAACAGCCTGTCAGTGGAGCAGTCAGAACACACAACATTTATCAGTTAAGTTTGCCATCTTATATGAGCACATTTTATAAACAAGTGGGATACAAAATACTCTAAACACTATGATTTTAAATCTTAAACTCTATACATAATCATAAATATTTTTCATATATTTTATATAGATGCGTGTATATACACACATATATGTACAGAGAGAAAAGATCAAAGAATTACCATATAATGGCTATGGTAGATGTCTTCTGGCAGTGGATTACAAGTTTTTATTTTCTTCTTAATAAATTTATTGTTTTTCCAATTTTCTACAATAGACATATTCTTATAATCACAAGAAACAACAAAACTATCTTTATACATCCAATTTCACAAACCTTTTTCAGTGTAATGTTGTATCTCATTGTACTGAGAATTGATAATTCTAAAAAACACATTTCTAGAGCAATAAGTTAAACTTTTAAATTGCATTAATTGCTTTGTTTCTAAGAAATTATTTCATGTAATACCAAAATAAGTACCTTCAGGCTCTGTATTAGGAACTATGCTAATTCAGATAGTAACTGAAATGCATTCAGTAATGATGGTGTACGATCTGTTTTCCTTTAACCTTGCCTTTTCCTAGTCAGGACTATAGACAGGTGGACATGATTCTGAAGTCAGGGTCTAGCATTTAAAGACAAGAGATTAGATAAACTTAGACAAACCAGGTAATCTGTAATGTTTGTAATGTGATTTTTAAATCAGAAATAGTCTACAAATCTGCTGAGATACAGATATAACACAATCATGTCAAAAACCAGGACTTAAGAATTCAGCCCAAGTTTTAGCCTCAGAAGAGGGAAGGAAAGTATCCCTCTCCTAAAGGCCCAGCAGGATGCATAGCTAGAAGTTCTCCGTGGTGGAAAGGAAGTATCCAGTAAGCCAGTGCTGATGGCCACACAACATATCAGTGTTTAATCCTGGGATGTAACAGTCCCTTTGAAAACAAAATTTGAGTCAAAAAGACAACACATTCCCCCGGAGAATTTTCTTGAAAGAAATTTAAAAGGAGCAGATGGCATATTATGAGCAAATTTTTTCTTGCTCTTCTGTATGTCAAAAATTATTTTAAGCCAACAAAATTTAAAACCAGAAAAAAGGCAAAAATCATCACTCATGAACTACAACGAGGATCTGTATAAATAGTGTACATTTACCTACAATTAAATCTGTGCATGATGAAGAGTAAAGGAACATTGCTTATAACCACTTCTACTTTGATAAATACAGACATAAGAAAAGGTCAGAAAATGGTCCTTGCATCCACTTGGTCTCTCCTGCCACATTCTAGGAGTCATTATTTACTTTACTCATTCCTCAGCCCCTTCCTTATCTATTCCCTATCAATATGCCTATCAACTCTACTGCAAAATAATTTTCAGAAGATGCCTATTTCTAACTCCATTGTCATCTTTCAGTCTAAAGAGATGCCATCTTACACATTTTCTCACTCTACTTCTTGCCCTCATTTTCCATAAAATTTTCAGTGCAAACTTCAAAAATATAAACCACATCATGCCACTGCCCTGCTTAAAACTCTCCAGTGGCTTCCTTGACTCTTAAAACAAAGTGATAAAACACAAAATCTGTTCCCACAGCTTTCATGATTTAGCCCTGCATAACTTTGAACCTCATCTCCTGCTTGCTCAGATACTCCAATCAATTTCAAAGTTATTTATAAATCTCTGCCTTTCCTTTGTATTACACAAGTACAAGTAAATAGAGAAAAGTTGATTATAAACCAAATCACCCCTCACTGCTTTCTTCATTTAAGAATTTTCACAGTTTATGTAGACATAGTTACTTCACCATAAGTCCCATTATACCTTGTACCCAGAGCTCTGAGTAATATTAGGAAATAATGACACTAATAAAAAGAGGGTAATGATCTTTCAGATCCTCTGACACATCAAGCTTACTCATCCCTCTGCACCTGAGTTCCCTCTTCCTGGAATAAATTCTCCCATGTTTGGCACATTCTTATCATTCGTACCCCAGCTTAAATATTTCCTCTTCAGAGAAGCCTTTCTTGAACATCCAATTAGTTCTCTGGTATTCTATTATTTCTTCACTCCATTTTACTTTCTTCACAGTTATTATCATTATCTGATATTTTCATTTTACTCATTATTTATTTATCGTCTCTTCCCACTGGAATGTATGCAACCTGTGAGTCCAGGTCATATGGATCTTTTTGAAAGTGTTAACACCAGAACCAAAAATAGAGCCTAGCACAAGGAAAGTCCTCAACAAATGCTTGAGAGAATAAGATGTTCCTGAAAACATGTATGATAGAAGAATATATGACTGTCCATTAATAACCTTAGGTGAAATGATAACGATTCACTTCCTGGAGAGGTAAAAATATTACAGTCCCATAGTTACATTAACCTTTCAGACAATTTCGATAATGTAGACAGCACTTATAAACATCTTTTAGTATGTTTTATTCCTCCATAATTGAATATAGGAGTCAAGTGATTTAAAGGCAATGAATGCCTGATTGAGATTGAAGTAATCTCACTTTCAGCATGCTTAATGAATAGCATCTATGTGTCACAGGCACCTGGGTCACACCTATGCTTCTCATCAGCTATTTTTTATAAACTAATGCAGCAGACAGTGGTCTGCCCACGTCCTCTCGGACCCCTAGACAGATGTTTTTGTGAACATCAGTTCCTGTCACACTTTCGGTCCCAACATCACCACTTGAGTCTTTCATAGGAGAGTTACCCCAGGCTGCTAGAATTCATCTTCCCTCAGCCTGCAGAGAGCCTGGAAATTTATGTCCTCCTGGATCTATCCATAAGTGCTGACCAAAGGGTGCCCAGTTATAACCAATCTGGCTCCCTGGGTACTGGTGAGACTAACTCTAAGGAGTGTGCTACACTCTCTCTAAAGCTTCCTCAGTAGGACTGCACTCAATATCACAACCTTGTTTAGCCCTTTTTCCTTTCCAGACCCACTTCTTTACTTTTCTACCATTTTTTTTCCCCCCAGAGAACGCTTCCTAATAAATTGCTTTCACACAAATCTTCATCTTAGGTCTGCTTCTAGCGAACTCAACCTAAGAAAAATAATAGAAGCAAAATGGAAAATGAGAAAAAAATAATCTTAAACATAGCTGGATTGTTGGCGATGCTACCTAAATGCACAACACTGTGAGCATGTAGGAAATAATATGAGTAGCTTAAGGAGACATAAAATTGAGAATAAACATGTCAATGATAGAAGATTGTGGGAAACATGAAAAATCTAGGATTCATTCCACTTTAAAGAAAAATAAGCATAAATTTTAGATGACACATTAATGGTGTGTTTCATGAGACCATGACCAGGAAAATCAATCAGGAATTCATATTCAAAGAAAAGACCTTGCTTTCTTAATAAAAATACTAGCAAATGAATGGGCATTTATATGTTTAAAATTAAATGACTTGTTTAATTTTTAAAAAATCAGAATGGTATCAGACATTTGAACAGCAATGCTAGAAGATAGAAAAGAGAAAAAAGTCTTCAAACTTCTAAGAAGAAATTATTTCTATGGTATAATTCTATACTCAGGCAACTATTAATTGTGAGCAAAATAGACATTCAGATATGAAAATTGTCAAACTATATCTCTCAGACACCTTTTTCCAGGAAGCTCTTAGATGTGTACTCCCTTAAAGCAAGAGGATAAGGCAAAGAGAAGGAATATATGATATTCTAGAAATAGGATCCAACTAAAGAGAGGAGGCAAAAAGGGTCTCCAGGAGATGATGGTGACAAAAAATGGCTCTGAAGCTGACTTACAGAGCAGCCGGGCTAGGCCAGGTGGAATGTATCTCTAAGCAAAGTACCTCCAAGAAGAATAAGCTGAGAGGCTACCCAAAATGTTGGAACATATTGCAAGGAAATTTATTCTGAGGAAATATCAGGGAAGATTGGTAAACAAATGAAACAAATCAGTAACAAAGAAAAAACAAATATTAACTAAAGGAAACAAAAAGCATAAAAGAAAGGAAAAATATTAATTGTGTAGCTATGAATAGATTGGGAAATGGGACTATAGAAGTGAAAAAAAAAGACTTGCATTTATGTACGTATGTACCTAGTAAAACAAAACTTAAAAAAAAAAGAAAAAAAGAGCTTTGAGCAATTTCTCTCTTACCTAATAGCTGAGCGTTTAATATTATTTACATTCACTGGAAAGAGTAGAATATTTCCTATTACAGCTGATTAGTTCAAACAAGGAATCCTACAGAGCACTAATCAATAGTTAAAAGCTTTGAATAAAGTGATTTGAAAAAGAAACTCAACATTTCTAAATAGTAATATAATAATAAGTAACATTTATCCAATGTTTATTATGTGTCTGTAATGCATACATTATTTAATTCTCACAGTATTCCTTTGAGGCAGGGACGACAAGTGTCCCCAAATTAAGGAGGAGGAAACTAACTTTTAGAAAATGTCAATCTTTGCTCAAAATCTTACATCCAGAAAGCGGCAGCAGTGAGATTTCTGTTCTCTCTGGTAAGAATGTTTGTTCCCTAGAAATTCATATCACTCACTATCCTAACCTCCTTCAGGTCTGTGTACAAATCTCATCATCTTAGGAAAATTCTCCTGAGTACTTATACTTATTTGTAATAGAAATCAATTCTCTCTCCCAACACACACACACACACACACACACAGAGCAAACACTAACCCTTGGGTGCTTTCTTTTCTCCACAGCACTTCTCCATCTGACATACTACATAGTTCATTTATTTTTATTGTGTATTGTCGGTCTTATCAATTAAATGTAAGCTTCATAAGAACAAGGATTTTGCCTCTTTTGTCAGTCATCTCCTCAGTGCTCAGATGAGCATCTGGCACAGAATAGAGTCTAAAAATAATTGTTGAATTTGCTCAAAAATTCATGAATCTAGAATCTGACCTCTTTACCACCACCATACGATACTGCCAGCATTAGTTATTCAATGTAAAATGGTGCAGAGGTTATCAAGTTTTGTCAAAACACCTTCAACATATCATAAAAAGACAACATGAATGAAAACACTTTTATGAAAAATCAGGCCTATGACTAGTGCATAAAAACAGCACCTCTTCTTCCTATGTGAAAGAATGGCTTATAGCACTGTCTTAAATGTCACTTTATTTACATTTGCTTTCAACAGGGTTATCTTTCAAAGTATTGACTTTTCCTGATAACCACCCATAAACGAATGCCTTGTAATGGGAAGCAGGTGCCATGAGTACAAAATAAGTCCCTTGTTGGGGGGAAGTTCTTGCAGGTGAACTAAATAGAAAGGCATTTGTTCATGTGTTCCCCAAATTCTTCCCACAGAAAGCACCTGAAATCACAGTCATTCAAGAAATGGATATGTATCAAACTGAGTGACTTAGTGTCCCTGCAGATGCTGAACTATGCAATTTGTTCAGCTGCCACGTAATGACAAGAGGATCGTTATGTTCTTCCCACTCGTTCTGTGTACAAACTGTAACCAGGGATTGATGCAAGTTTAACGAGGTAATAATTTAGCTTTCAAATCAATTCATAATTGCATGAACTTAGCACTGTGGAAGGAGATATAAGGGTTGAAGAAGGCAACCCACTCGTTCTGTTGTTGGTTGGACTAAAAGATGAAAAAGGTATCATCTTTTCCAGATTTCACAGCTGTAAATAGCTAATGGTCAATGCAATAGCCTCAGCAAAAGATTACTTTTTTTGACTTGAACATACTGAGCACTTTCTGATAAGAGGTCAATTAAGGGGTAGGAATGGGCAAATTTGGGCCATTTTAATGGATACAGCCACAGACTTTAATGACAAATAAAGCCACTGAAAGCAAAGTTCATTTCCCAAGGTGTTTTGTTTTCTTTTTGTTGAAAGCACATACCCCTGGTTTTTTATTTGTCTTTAAAGTGCTTTGGATTTAGAAGTAATCTTCAGGATCTTCTAGTTCTTTGAACATTTAGGATTTAAAACAATGAATAAAAGACTTGTTTGAGACAGGAAAATTTCTCCTGATAAATGACTACACTTGATTAGTAGGTAGTTTTCTTTCTTTCCTTTTCATCCTTTTTATTCTTTGTTGTTTTTGTAACTATTCACTACCTTCAAAATACAAATAACTGACCAGATGTTTCCTATCATTACCCTATTATTATTTCCTAATATTACTCAGAGTTCTTAGTACAAGGTATAATGGGACATATGGTGAAGTAAGTATGTCTACTTAAAATGTGAAATATCTTAAATAAAGAAACCAATGGGGTAATTTGGTTTGTAGTCAACTTTTCTCTATGTCTTTAAAATCATATAATACAAAGTAAAGAAAAAGATTTATAAATAATTTTGAAATTGATTAATTTCTAAAACGTTCTACTTGTCGGTTCAGACAAATCAAATAAGTGATATTACTAGCAAACTCTTTTCATGTTTTACCGGAAAATCTCAAATTGGGACTACATCTTATTTGTATATAGTCAGGAAGAATGGATTTACTTTCATTTTAAGGATTTAGAAAAGTAACACAAGCACTTTGGTAATTAACAAAAGTCAATGATTAAGTACTAAAACACTTCTAATAGCAAACCGAAAAGGAATAGATGTTCCTGATAAATTTAATTTATATGGATACATATACATACAAACACATATATAAATATTATCTCCTAGACTTTCATTCATTTCTCGCATCAGTCAGTCATTTTTTTCTTCAAATCTTTATTGAGAACCTACTCAGTACCAGCAGACTCTGAGCAATGCTGGAGAGTAAGAGATGTATGTGACATAACCCTGTCCCCGAGAAGCTCACAACCTCAAGAAGAGTGGAGTAAGACAACTATGAAAGCCCAGTATAACAACAAATAACAAAAAATTCCCAGATACCACAAAAGCTCTCATTTGAACTACGGTGTGGGGTAGGGGAAAGGAGCTTGGATGGACTGTACTTAGGAAAAGGTTCAGAGAAGAGAAATACTCGAACTAAATCTTGAACAATAAAACGAAGGTAAGAAAGTGCATTCTTGAATGGGTAATGGTTTATGCAAAGGCACATATATTTGAAATACTATAAAACCACCTGGAAACCACAAATAATTAACTATAGTTAACATTTCGAGTACTTATTCACATACCAAGCATACCAATAAGCATTCATTATCAACAATAGTGAATTAAATACTTCTAGTCTCATAGTTTTTATAAGGAAACAAAGTTCAAAAGGGCTACATAACTTGTGCAATTCACATAAAATTTAGACTTGAACTCAAGTAATCTGATTTCACAGATTACTGATCAACCAATACACTGGACTGTCTTAAGGTTGATAAAAGTAAAGTGACTAAAGAAAAAAAATATAGACACAATCAAAGAATGATATAATATTCTGCTGAGGAGCATGGACTTGTCTCTAACAGCGAAAGCGGCCATTAACAGATTTTAAGATGGGGAATTATACATGTCAAAGAAAAGTTACTATAATGTTGCAAGTGAGAGCAAATAAGATCCAAGGGTAATAGTGGAGATGAATAATGAAAAATACCTAATGGCAAGAGATCTTCAGGAGGTAGGATCAAGAAGACTCATAGCTAATTATGCATGAGTGGTGAGAGAGAAGACTGAAGCATCTCCCTGGACCTTGGCTTGGGTAATAGGTAGATACACTCTAGAGCTCAGGAGAAATATCTAGAGAGAAATGTGTTTACAGTATTAAAAAACATATAGGAATAAAAGTCACTATGGAAAAATATGACTTATAAATAGGAAAAGTGGGGTACTAAAAGTAGAATCTGAAGGAATACCAAATTTATGTATTTGATAAGGAATGATTAAAAAAAAAAAAAAAAGCTAAAAGGAAGCAACCCAGAAAGGCTAAAGTAAACAAGAGAAAGAAAGTAATGCTATAATACTATGGGGAAAAAAGCAACTTTTAACACGAGTTCATTGTCAAAGGCTGTTCAGACAAGTACTAAAATCATACCCCATGATTACTAATTAAGATCCTAGGTGTTCCCTTAGAACATTTCTTTGGAGAGTCTGGAAAGAAGGAGATTACAAGAAGTTGAAGAAGGAAAGAGACTTGAAGAAACAGAACAATGAACATAAACTATTCTTTTAAGAAACTTTTCTGCTAAGGATAAGCGTGAGATAGGATAAAAGTCAGATGAGGACAGAGGTTGAAGGGAGAGAGAAAAGTGTCAGTATGAGGGAGAAATTGAGGGTACAGAAGAGACGTGAAACTGAATGAGCCAAGGCCTTGAGTGACCAAGGGAAATTTACCTCTAGCTACATCTGCCATGAGAAAGTCAGCTTTATCCAATAAATCATATCATTGTATTTATTCTAGGGAGAACAGACTCCAAAACCACCTACAGAATCCTTCTTAAGTACCCTTGAAAATTTTCTACCATTTTGCAAAGAGAACTAGGTTTAATAAAACGTAAGTGAAAAATAAAATAATTTGGTGCATTGTACAATTAAAGTTTTTGAAGATCTTGCCTTGCAAAATTTTTGAAAATCTTGCCTTGCCTTGCATACTTATGTTTTTAAAGTGATTTGCACCCTCTAAATTTTCCCTCACTATAACTTATTCATGCATTTTGTTTTCTCTGTATTCAAAAAAGCTAATCTTACCTTTGTTTCATTGTCCCAAGCACTCAGAACCATGGAATCACATAGTCCCCAGGGAGGTTCCAGGGAAGTTAAGCCATTTGAAATTCTAAAGTTTATCCCTGAGAGTATTAGTGTTATTATTTTTAAAGGCAAACTGTGGAATTATTACATTAAAGTTAAGATTTGGAAATATTTACTTCTCATAAGAATATAATATATAACAAAAATAAGTGAAATACAATGTGTCTACTCTAACTCTTGTTTTGAATCGACCATAAAAATTAAAGCACGGTTATAAGATAGAATTGAAAGAAATTATAAATGTGCATATAGCATAATAAATTGTGTAAAAAATGTTTACTGCCAGAATGAATGCCAACCTAGAGTTGTGTTTTCATCAGGTCTCTTTTGGAATCAACTGAAATTAAAGATATCTTATCCTGATATAGTGTCAGAGCTTTTTATTAACATTTAATATCTTTCTGTATTTTTTTGCCATATTTATTGCTTTGAAAAAAATTCAAGCATCAGGATTAAATTACCAAAATTTCTAGGAGACTGATTTCATAAATGATACAATAGACTTTTATATATTAATTTGTCAATAGCTATGGACTGCTCACATCAAAAGAGGCTTTGTATGACCTATTGATGATTTTAAGAAATTTGTAAAAATATTTTTCTTTTTTTGACTAAAAGGGTCCTAAAAAATTTGGTCTTTTCTCGGATAGTTCATTTAACCTAATTAAAAGGAATAGAGAAAAATGTGAAAGTATTCTCAGAACACAGATGACTATAAAAATGCAATAAAGCCCCAACAAAAGCAAAGATAATTAAACAGGATATTGCTGTATAAAAGTTTAAATATTAAAGGTTGATATAATGTTTCCACTAATTGTCCTACATAACCAATTAATTCTTAGGAAATTTACTGAGATTCGGCTAGTATATTTTTTTAGTTTCAGGGGCAAAGATTGCAACTTCTACCATGTGAGAACACAGCAAAAAGACAGCTATTAGGCAGCAAACCCTTAACAGATATCTAATCTTCCAGAGCCTCGAACTTGGGACTCCTTAGTATCCAGAATTTAAAGAACAAGTTCCTGTTGTTTATAAGCTACCCTGTCTATGGTATTTTGTCACAGAGCCCAAATGGACTAAGACAGCTTCATAATAGTAGAGATTTAGTTTTGTCTACTACTACATCTCCAGCTCTTACTTGGCGTGTAAAAATCAATCAATCAATATCTATGAATAAATTTAAGAATCCAGAGATGAAATTATTTATTTGATTTTGAAACAGAGGAGTCTGAATTATTGAAATCTACTCTGTAAGTTATCCATAATGTCCTGTCTATTTATTTACAATATAAAGCTCATAACACTGGAAACAATTACAGTCTCCCTAGTTCTCACAGTGTCTTAAACAGGCTGTTGCCATCTGAGAAACACCGACTGATAGATCCCAAAACTTTATTTTTTGCTTTCCTCATGCTTTCAACAACAGGAACAAAAGAAAAACAAAACAAGCAAACCGACAACAACAAAAAGGAAAACACAGACTCAAGCTGCAGGAGGTAATATCTGCCTTTAAAAGATTGTCATATGTTCTATGATATTTTAATCTTTATAGTTGAAAGAAAGAAAAATATATGTACAAAATGTAATCTTGAACTGTCTCTTCTTTACTTAAGTATACCTTTCATGGTAAATATATGATATGACATATGACATAGCTTTACTGTTATACATAAATAATTGGCTTTGGTGAATTAGCGTCATTCATTTTCCCCAGCTGAGATGGAAAAAGTCAAGGTGAAAAGGAGAGGAAGATCAGGACTGTATTTATTAGGGGTGAGTTTTTTTACCTTCAGCACACTACACTGCTGCCCTTGGCACAGAGCATGGGCATAGGTGTTGGTGTTCTTCTAGGCCAGGAGAAACATCTGGCAAGGAATGAGCCAAGGAATGTACCAACTCTGCTCCAAGTATTCACTGCCCACAGGCCAGGAAGGCCTGAACACAGGTCAGCTTTTCTGTCAGTTAATACAATAGCTATAAACAGTCTTCTTGGGAATGAGATCTTTTGATCGCAACTTAACTAATGATTCATGGGAAACTTCAAGAAGGGGTCAGGAGATTTTTTCATCCCTCTATACCTTAATTCTCCAATTTGCAAGTACAAATGGAAAGTTCATAGATGTCTATAAAGATAAAGTGGTACAAAATGAAACTTCACTTGGAAGTAAAAAGTGAGAGGTGATTAAGTAAATAAATTTGAAGTCCAGACTATGATATTAATTATTACAGCTCCCTGTAAAACTAACTAGGACAAACTTGATCACTGAAGACAGCCTCCAAACTATTATAATTCAGTTAGGAAATAAAAAAATACTCAATCTTAATAAATACTTCCACCTGAGAAGCTCTTTCAACATAACTGTTTCCCCCTCTATCTCCACAGAACTCTTGACCTTATACCTTTGCCCCTGTCAATTCCTGCAGAGGCCAGCAAGTATCAGAGAATGACCATTTTTAAAGCTTTGTATTATGATGATGATTTGTATACCTACAGAAACCCACAGAACTGATAACAGGAAATGGGGCAGCTTTGAGATATAGCTATTCCATTAAGCATTTAGTCATTAGCCAACTGCAATGTATACAGCCTTAGATGCTTCTAGAGACTCAACAGTAAACGAACTAAGTCTTTATCCCACAAAGCCTTTACAGTATATTGGGGTGGCGGGGAGAAACATATATACTAGAAAAAAAGATAAAATATATGCTGTAAGGGAAGGAAAGCCAAAGGCACTAAGATTCAAGACAATATTGTATGTATTTGTGAGATCCAATATGAAAACAAGTCACGAGGAATGGATTGTAAGAATGGCTACTGTAGGCAGAAAGAACTGCAGAAGAAAAAGTAAGGAATAAGGAAGAATAAATAGAAACAGAAAGCAGTTCAGTTTATTTATATCAAAGGATACATGCAGTGAGGAAGTAGGGAATAGACTGGGAGGTCATATTATAGAAGACCACAAATGTTAAGATGCTACGTTTGAACTCAATATGCAAAAGTCAAAATTAGGAAGAATTTAAACAAGGTAAGGTTATTATTGGGTTTATTTATTATGACTAGTAATACAACAGCAATGAAGATGAACTGAGATGGAGAAGTGAGGAAACAGGATGTCTCATTAGGATGCAATCACCATAGTCCAGGCAAGCTGTGATTAGGTCTAGAATAAACTGATGATAATCAAAATGAGCAACGGCAATGGAATTAAGATAGAATAAAAGACTGGATTTGAAAAGGATTGGCTATAGGGACACCAGAAACGGGTATGTCAATGACAATTCTGAAATACTGAGCATCAGTGACATCGGGAAGTACTACACAACTTCCTAGGACTTTATATACATCATTTATTCCTCACTAAAACAAAAAAATAAGCAATCCTCTCATTTTACATACAAGAAAATTGAGGCTTAGAAAAGATGTACAACTTGTACTGTAGTAAAGGACAAATTTAGAATCTGGATTAAAAATGGCTTGATTATATTATAACTTCTAGGAGGATATGTGTGGTCATACTACTACTAATAATATAACCATGTTTTCCAAAGTTCTTCCCGCATATACAGATTTATAATTGATATCGAATTATCAAATGCATACATTATTAAATCTATTAACCTTATTTATTTAATTTTCCTCACTTCTGTAATACACAATAAATTGATAATGGTATGATACAAATAAGATTTTGATGCACATCAATTATCAAAATTAAATAAATTAAAGGAAAATAAAGAGGGGAAATTTAAAGAGAAATATGTGATTTAACAATACTCAAAGTTCAGGAAAGAGGACAATCTAGAACAAAAAAATGTAGAACTTACATTTCATATTCTGGTGCTTTCTCTGTAGATGAAAAACAATGAAACAAATTACCTATTAGATTACTTGACATATTTTCTAGATTTTCTTAGATCCCCTAAGATGAAAGAATTAGAGAGAGAAAAAGACTTACTTTAATATTACTAGGGAAAGAATCTCAATGAAATTCCGTATGACTTTCAGGTTATTGTTTCTATAAGGAAATGATATAATCTGCCTTTATTTTATCACTTCCAAATGTCTTCCAATAGTATATCACCAGGGCAATAAACTAATGAGACGCCATACTGTGGCACATCATAAATTTTAAGGCGAAACACATGAATACAGTTTACATGATTGCCCTTTATAGACTGATTTCATTTGGACACACATACAATAGAATATTAGACCCTAAACAGATATTCAGAAAACTGTGCTCCTGACCTCTAAGAAATGTTACTGAAATAAAATAAGCTTCCTCTCACTTGTTTCTAGCTCAGTTTACATTTACTTTCCTTCATCTAGCTGTGATTTATTAAAAGTATTTATTTAAAAAATAAAAAGATTTAGGGGCTTTGGTGGTAACTCTACACTGAGTACTTACTTGGACATCGTCATCTGTCCCAAGTACTTTAACAGGTACAGGAGGTGACATGATATGGAAAGAACACAGATATGGAGCTGGTCAGTGCGAATCCACATGGCCTCTCTAAGCCTCCATTCCCCCATCTGACATCTGTGAAGAACACTCACTTAGCAATACTGGGTGAGAAGTAGAGTCTTTGAGGAGGTACCTGGCAATGTGCCTAGAACATGGCAGGCACTCCAAAACTGCTAGCTATTATTTCTATTAGCTTCCTCAAGGAAGCCAAAACCAAGTTAGATTGAATTAGAGGTAAAGACATATTACATAAGAAGAGAAATGCAAAAGAGACAGGAGAGTGAGAGAGAAAGAGAGAAAGAGAGGAGAAAAAGAGCACGTTTCGCTCATGGAAAGCTCTAGGAAGTTTACTAGAAATTATTATGTACACCACTATTTAAAATTTTTGGAACACACTGGTGCAGTTGGTTCCCAAGCAAATCCATACCATCAACCATATTTACTTTTTCTAGTGGTTATATATATTTTTGGATATGGGTACATATTCTTCTCCACACGGCTCTCTCTTCTATCTCTACTTGTGGGCATGGAAATGCTCTACTGATGTTTGGTGAGATCCTCAGGACTAGACAACACATCCTCCTAGGGCATTCAGTGCAAAACTAAAGATAAATCAGCTCCATAACTGAATGGAAGAGGTCATTTTGGCCAGTAAACTTCTTTCTCTAAAGCAGACATGCAAACATATAGCTTCAACTCATCACATTGCTTTTTAATTATGATTTGGTTTCTCATGTAGGTCTATCTATATGGAAAGAATGTACTGATCGCACGGAATTTGTATTTCTGTTCATGGTGACTGTAAATTCATATACTGATTCAAAAGAATAGCTTCTACTTGTGATTTTATTTCTTGTATCGTTCAAGAACAATAAGCTCTTACTAAATTGTCATCATGTCCTATGAGGTAATTCTTCATCTAAAATAATAAATTAGCCTTCTAGTAATTAAAAAATAATTATTATTTTATGTATACACTTACATCCACATACACACACATATAATATATATATGTTTATGCTTATAAACAGATATTGATAAAATCTTACCCTTTAGGTAAGAATCTTTCCAACAACACTGAGTTGCTTATCTGAGCTTTTAAGGTCCTCAGAGCCATTCCTATTACCAAAGTTGCTTATCTGGCCTTGCTCTCAATTAAACTTCTGGCACAACACACCCAGTGTTTTCCAGAATTTCCTGACACTGACTTCAGCTGCCTCCACAACCCTCCATCTTCAAGAGTGTGTAGAACTCATTTCCTGCTCATTATTTTCTGAACTAGGCCCAATATGGTCTGATTTTGACCCACGTAGTCTGACTTGAAGTCCATTAGCCTAGTTCTCGACTTCTACTACCAAGGAGAGAATGGTCTTCATGGCTCTAAATGCAATGCTTTATACTTTAATGAGATCTAGCCTGCGTTCCTCTATAACTCCATGTTATCCTCCCCCATAAGTGTACACATGTATCTGGGCAAATTATGTTTCCCCTTAAAAACTCTTGGCCTCAATTCCCTCATCTATAAAATAAGTTTAAAAAATTAAAAACATAATGCTAGAAAGGATGATTTAGTACATAATATGTGGAAATATATTTAAATTCTTTTTCTTCCCATGAGTGGATACTTTTCATTGATCAGTTTCATATCTCTATAATCCATTCTCAAAATGACAAAAGAAACAACATGTCCACGCATCTCTTCAAATCATCAGATATATCTGATATGTCTTTGTTTAGCAGTTTAGCCTTGTCTGGCCAATAATCTGTGTCATTCTCAGTCTTCAAACAACAAGTGTATGAACATATGGGGCAGCAGACTACATTCTGGACAGGTTAAATGAAATTATGAAAGGAGAAGCTCTGATTTGTCCTGCAGTGTATCTGATGAATACAACTGATAGCTCTGTGCTTTAATATGTGTGGTCTTTTTTTCCTAAGAAAGTTATTTAAACAAGTCTTTATCAAGCATGTTGAACCTTCTAAAGAGCTATACTAAATAAGTGTGATTTTTCCTGCATTAAATAAATCTCTGAATATAAAAAGTCATTTTTTTCAGAGAAGAATTCTATTGTAACCTTTAAAAAGCAGGCAATCCCAAAATTATTTAAAGTATCTAGACCATAGAAAAATATCAAAAAGTCCTCAAATTAATTTTCAGGTAAGCATAAATATAACATCAAAATCTAATAGTAATATAAATATACATATATAATCAATTTCATATGTGGAATCAGAAAATATAGAGGTGAAATTTTTAATTATCAAATAGAATGCAGTAATGTACCAAATGACACCCTTGACATTTCAAGAGAAGCTGGAACTCTTGCTCACAACTGGTAGAAATGTGAAATGGTGCAGCTGCTATGGAAAACAGTACGGGAATTCCTCAAGAAATTAAAAACAGAATTATCATATGATCCAGCGATCCCACTTCTGGGTATATACCCAAAAGAACTGAAGAAATGTCTTCTCATGTAAAAATTTAACATAAAGTCTTATAAGGTACATCCATGTCTATTTGACAATATGCTCTGCTTTAATATAAATTTTTGAGTTTAGTCTTTCTGCACACTTGAAAAACAAATTTTTGAAATTTCCATGGCTTACCAAGTAACTTGAACCTTAAAAAAACATAATTGCATGTTTATGCATTATTGCTATTATGAACTATCTGAAGAATTGTATAGATTTTATTAATTCCATAATTACAACTTTACATACTTATAGCTCCTTAGGCCCCATTACAGACTATAAGTAAATAATATATACATTAAAAAACCCTCCATTACACTGTCCAATAATTACCACATATGCAAAAAAATAAGTAAATCCTCTAAATCACAGGCTTGTTTGATATTAATTACAAGCTCCTACTGGTGTGGGGATTCCTATTTTAGGGATCAAGGTGAGCTCCAAGTGTTCCATAAACTCCTGATATTATATGCAAAAATATAATAGGCATTTTTCTGGACAGAGGTCCCACAGCTTTCCTAGATTGTTAAAGCAATCCATCATACTCCCCATCAAAACTTAAATAAATAAAACTGTAAGAGTTTTATGCTTCAACTAGGAGAAATAAAAATATTACAAAGAAGATAAAGAATTAAATCTAGATTTAATTATTGTGGCCAGAAAGTAAAAATTAGGAACCTCAATCTCTCTTTCTCGCTCATTCTCGCTCTCACTCCCTGCTTTAGGTGTCAGAAATCACAGTTATTTATGTTGTCAATGTGACAAAACTTATGATATTAAGAAGACATCAGCTATTCTCAAACTTAAGTAAACTTGTGTGCTCAATCACCTGGGGCTTCTTATACTCAGGAGGTTCTACAGAACTGTGATGGAGCCAGGAACCAGCTTGCTTAACAAGCTCAGGCAGTGATACAGATGTAAGTAGTCAACAGAACACCTGGTGAGAAACACTGCATTCCTTCCAATCCATTAAAAATTTCTCCTTAAATGGTTTGTGCTTGTTGCAATTTGTAAACCAGGCACCCTGAGGCAAGATTCTATTTATTAGCATTTTTTTTTCCAAAAGGCAATCTAAGTTATAGATGCTATAATAGAGTAAATCTATAAGAAATACTTATATGTCAATATTATTTTCAAGAATTTTCATGATATCAAATGATAATCTCAAAAGTCATCTTATTAACTATCATCCATTGAAACAGGAATAAATGAAAACCAGATAATCAAATTTTAGATTATAGTTACTGTGAGATTGAAGGTAAAAACATAAACAAATTTTATTTTATATTCCAGACTATGCCTCAGTATAACAAGAGTATTTTTTACATCCCTATAATGTTGGGGTTATAGGATCACAAAACTTTCAGAACAATTCTGAGATTTCTAGTTAATTTGCAAACATTCAATTAATTTTATATATCTAGGGCACAAAAAGAAAATTTTTATTCCCAGGTCTAAAATAAATAAACCATATAAGTTTGACAGCTCATTATAATTAGTGAAAAAGTAAGAAATCTAAAGAAATCAAGGGTACAGGCAGGATTTTAACCATTATTTCCAATTCGGGGCCTTTAAATAATAGGTCATTTGAAACTACTGAATCTTAAAATATATTGTGGAAGGGTAAAATGCACTTAAGTGTAAAACTTCAAAACAATATAACCCTGATGATTACTAAAAATGCAGTTACACCCTGAAGGGTACAACTAAGGAGGCCAACCTCAAATTCTTCAAAATATAGTTGTCATTTTAATCATTTCAACATAAGTCTAAGCAATGCAATTAATTCTCTGGCATTTATGCAAGTTTTCTACAGTGAATTCATGTGAACTCAGACATCATTAGGCAATATTTATGTACTTCGTACACAAATAGCCTTGTCACTCAGGAACTGGCTTAATTCAAAAACACCAGCATATCTGTCTCATTTCCATCATCCTCAGACATGGCACATACAGCACAATAAGGGTGACTGACAGGAAACTGCGGTAACCCCAGCTGATCAGCAGTAGTCTGACAAGAATGGGTGGGAAATACGATGGTCTGAGAAGTATGGAAACTCCTAACCAGAAAAAATAAGTGCTAAATAGTATCATTTTTCACACATCACTTCTGGGTTAATTTGCAATAGTCACAGACCTCTTAAATAACATCATATAAAAATACAAATTTAAATGTCTGCCATTTGAATCGGTTTCCAGAATCAGTAGGAAATATGGTGTCACCTTGGCAGTATTTTGTATGTGTCACCCAGTTTCTAAATGTCAGACTTAAAACATCTAAGAATATTTTTCACTAAGTTTGCCTCAGCCATATGTATTGTGATAGAAGGGCAATAATATTTGTTCACAACATTTTAATTTATGAAAATTAGGAAAGAGATGCTACTAAGAAAGCTGATAAATGCAGTAAGTTGAAAACTTCCAGCAATGACATGATTAATAAAAATTTCAGACAACACAAATTTTGTGTAAGATATTACAGTTACTAATGTAACTTTAGTATAATATTTCATTTCATCACTTCTCAAACTGATCTCCACCTACCTGACTTTGATTTTAGACTAGAAGGATATTCTGGACAAAGTAGAAGGATGAATGCTGCTCCCAAAACAGTAAAGAGTGTTTCTGTTTCAGTGATAGGTATAAGACCAGATGACAAACACAAATAGTTCTTAAGATCCTGCCCCAGTCAAGGAAAGGTCCAGAAGAACAAAGCTACTTTGGATCTGCCTCAGTGTTCATCATCCCTCTCAGAAAGGCCTGGAGATCTAATTAAGTTAATGATCTTATGATTCTCTCCCAGGAAAGTACGGGAAAGTCACACTCCCTCTCCAGACAATGGGGCTTCCCCCAGGTACTTGGGAAGATCATGGACCTTGCACAAGATAAATTGTGCACTTTCACTCTCATCTTCCTGGACTGTAAAGTGTGGATATTGATGATTACTTTGTAAGGTTGCTTTGAAGATAAAATGTGATACAGTATATAAAGCATTTGGCAAAGTGCCTGGCATATAAAAAGTACTTAATTATAGTGATGATTATTAACTAATAATGACAATTGTTAGCATTTTAATATTCACAATAAGTTTGATCCATGAAAAAAAATCTCCATTTCCAGCCAACAGTCAAGCACTGCTGTGGTGACATTTTTTCCTCTATAGATAAGATAAAGCCAGACAACTTGGCATGCAGCATATGTTCTAAAATTGTATAAGCTACCAAAGGCAATGGAAAAGCAGATGAGAGCATTTTAAAAATTAAAATGCCTTTTGATTGCTCTGCATTATGTCCTGTGTTGCAAACAGGCACTGTCAGATAAGTAGCTTTATAAATGATGAATTTTGTACAGCATAAAAAGGCATGGCAAAGTATATTTCAAATTTTGTTTTGAAAGCATTGATTCCCGTACATCTTTGAAATTAAATTTCCCTCATGGTTCACCTGTAAACTCCTCAGTCAACTCTAAGAAGATAACAAAAGAAAAATTCTCCTTTATAATTCCATCCAAAAGTAAACTTCAGATAAACATTAGAAATCACATGAATTATTTTACATGTCTAATTTTTCTTTACTGAATATTCTCCTTTTTTTGTCATTACTCTAAGTACTTGAGTGTCACCTGTGTTTATTTTTTTCTGTATGTTTTCATAAATATAATGGAAAGGCTAGTGTTTCTAACATAGCACTTGGTTTCTGCTTATCTGATAATGCAATAATTGAGATTTCATTATAGCATAATAAATGTTTGTGGGATGAATGAATGGAAAGTCATATCTAATTCTCTGCTTTTGTTCTGATTAGTATTAAATTTCCTATAGGTTTTCTCTTCTTTGTAACCACTTTACTTGAGAAATATCGAGCAATTCTTCCTCAAAAATATTTTTTACTATGTACTTTGCCTATAGACTGAAGATATCATTTTGTTTTGCTACTGTAGATTTGTGAATTATGTATAAAAAGAGCATTGTACTTTAACTAAACTTTGGCACATTCCCATTTAAGTAGAGTGAGCTTAAGATGAGTAAAATATTTTGTTCTGTTTTTTAACAGGGGTAATTACTAAATTCCGCCTATCACAATAGAAATCTTTTTTTTTTCAAAGTAAAACTAATCATTTGTAGAAAACTGATCAAAAAAATTTTTGCCATTCACATTAATATATGTGATTTTATTTATTGTACAGTGTGGTGCATAGTATAAAGAAATATGGGTTATAAATCAATCATTGTGCTTATTTAGGATATGTCAATGATACTCAGCATGATGATAATGATACCAACCTACAGATGCCTGGTGTTATCATCTAAATGTCTAAAAGATGGCACAACATTTTTTTCTTAATTTAATTAATGCTGTATCATTGCAAACATTTAATTTGTTCCTTTCTTGATTCCAAAGACTTACTTGGAGCACCACATCTAATTTAATTCTTTAAGAGGTTTTCTGTGACAGTGTATATGGAAGAGGCTAGAAATATTCAAAGTGAACTCTTGGAAAGAGGAGCTTCTACTAAAAGACAATGGGAGTGTTTCATGCAAAGAAGAGTTAGATAAACTAAGCAGTGAAAAAGTTGTTGCTATAATGAGCATGAGCACAATATCCTTTGATTATTTATCCTCTCAATTTAAAATGCTTGTCTCTGGTCGTGACATTAACTTGTAGACCCCTCAATGGCTCTTAGCTCAAAAAAATATATATCATTTTGGCAACTTGCAAGTGCTACTATCTGCAGTTGTCTTCTGGTCCTTCCCAGTTATCTAAGGGAACGTGATTTTGTTCTTTTTACTCGGAGGCATCTTAAATCAGCTCCCTAAATAACAGCTAATCTGGATTCCTGCCAACCTTGCTGTTTGACTGAGCCCAGGGGGGTATGTTCTGTAATGAGTATCATGAGGGAATTCTGATCACATCCAATAGCATTCCCAGTGCACATGTTCTGCAGCTTGATGCTCAGGACCAGCACGGATATAAGGAAGCATTTGAAGAAAGAAAATAAAAGGAAAAAATAAACCCTGACTCATCCACTCAATCACTGAATAAATATTTATGAAGGTACATTTTCCTATTTTGGTTAAGGTGTTGTAGGAGTAATAGAAAAGAAATAACATATTTGCTTTCAAGGAGGTTCCAATTCAAAAAGTAATTTAACACTATATCTATGTGTGTGTGTGCATGTGTGTGTGTGTGTGTAATATGTGTGTGTGTGTATATATATGTATGTATGTATGTACATATACATCTACACATACATATATATATATGTATATGTACAGAGAGAGAGAGAGAGAGAGAGAGAGAGAGAAAGAGAGAGAGAGAGAGAGCGTGCATCCCCTTGAATCCCTTTATCAGTTTCCTGCACAGCAGCTCCAACTATATTCTCAACACCAGCACCTGCCGGTCCTTGTTGGAAGGCTGCCTGAAAGAGTGCCAGAATTGCTTTAGCCAACATGCACATAGAGGGGCAAGCATCAGGGAGTTCATGTCACCATCCTACTCTGAGCCCTTAGCCAATGACTAAAGAGGTAAAGACATAAATACTCAAGTCCCCTTGCCTCCTAATTAGAACAACTCTGATGTGTCTCACATTGTCTCCAGAGCTACCCTGCAAGACTGAGTCATGTTAACACCACTCACTGTGGAATTTTCCTGGATATCTTACCCTCGCTTCTCTTCCTTTCATTCCATGTGTATCTACTTCCTCACCTTGCTACTGGATTTTTTTCCAGAAATACTTCCTAATATATCACTTTCGCATGAATCCCATCTCAAGGACAGCTTCTGGAGACAGATAACTATTAGTAGTATTATATCTATTATTACTAAGGGTGATTGAAAATAATACAAAGATGAATGAGATAATTTTCTCAAAAGTTACACAAAATGATAGTGATCACTGAGCAAGCACAAGCACAGTATGTCCTCATTTAATGTCGTCGATAGGTTCTTGGAACTGTGGTAAAATGACATATAATGAAACCAATTTTACCATTGGCTAATTGATATAAAGAAGAGTTAAGTTCCTATAGCAACTCGTTAACACAAAAAAGCAACACTATATGCATCGATGCCTGGAAGTCATTGATGTCATATGATGTTATAAGTTTAGCTTAAATAATTCAGTAAAAATATCACTAAGTCCTAGAGCTTTTCTGTTTTTTACGGATGTAACATAAGTGAATCTCTTCAAAATCAGCAGAGATGTTGTGCTTTGTAGTCCTTTCTCTCCAAATATGGATGTTGGTATAAAGTATATTAATGAAATAGCACCAAATATCCAGAATTCTGTCTATTCTGAAATGCAGGTGAACTCTGAAAGAGAAAATATACCCCTCTGTTTCAAATTGTCACCAGTCCTTAAATGGACTGTGGCACTGTGTAAACATTCACACTTTAAAGTTACATGCAAGTTGGCATTAGTCTGTTGATGCCCTATATCTTCTTCCTTAGTATCCCATTGACATATGGCTATTAATCAATCCAAGCTATATGCTCCAGAACAGGTTTCTAGAGCATCTTTCACCTCCAAACCATAAAATAATAGTAAAATATTTCCAGGCATTGATGCATATAGTTTTGTGACCACAGTGTCATACTCTGAGGCAGTATTTCCACCTTCATCTAACAGTATCCACCATTATGATAGCTTTCTGACAAAAAAAAAAAATGCTGTTTGTTTATTTCTTGGTTACAGATGAAGTTCACTGCTTTAGGTGTTAGAATGTTGCTACTTGACCATTTATAAAGTTGCTCATGTTTGAATGACGACATTTAAACCAGAAATTCTCACTCTGACTGCACAGTGGAATCATGCAAGAGTTTAAAAATAATAATAATATGACTCCCAGGCTCCATCCCATCCTATTACCTAGGCAATGGTATTTTTTAATAGCTCTTCAAGTGGTTCTCAATGCCACCAACATTTTATTTAGACTGATAGGTCTGAATCTGAGATGCATCAATTTTATTATTAAAATTGAGAGTTTTGGTGACAGTTGATACAATAGTTCAAAACAATGATACAATTGTATAATTCTTGTCAGTTTATAAATTATTCTATTATCCCTGAGACAAAAGTAGTATTTATTTGAATCATTTTAAAAGAAAGAAAACTAACCCAAAGAAAATATATGTATTATATGCAAAGTTGTAGAATAACAAGTAGTAGAACCAGGACACAACTGCTAATTTCAAGCAGAGAGTTCCATCTACCAAGGAATATACCACCTAGTTTGATGCTTCAAAACTTAACATCCGAGGGGAAAGGAAAGGATGAATAGGTGGAGCATGTAAGATTTTTAGAGAAGTGAAATATTCTATATGAAACTGTAATGGTGGATACATGTCAATATAACTTTTGTCCAAACTCATAGAATGCATAACACCAAGAATGAACCCTAACATAAACTATGGACTTTTTGTTTTATGATGTGTCAATGTAGATTCATCAATTATATATGGGAAATCTCTGTACTTTCTTCTCAATTTTGTTATGAAACCAAAATAGCTCTCAAATTTTATGTCTATTTAAAAAAGTAACATCTTTTAGACCTCTTTGCGGAATAATGCCAATATCTGTGTACATTAATTTTTTTTCTGCTTAGATGAAATGTTTTAATGTGAGCTAAGAGGAGAGACCATTATTACTATAAGATTTAATCCCTTTCCACCATCTTTCAGCAAATTGGCATCCATATATTGAGAATTCTCCAAAGTCATCTAGCAATAAAATGCCTTCAAAGACTGTAGACTATGTTTCCACCTGTATGTTTCCATTATGTGGGTATATTTGTTCACTATGGTAGATACAAATGCATCGATAATGGTAAGTTGGCTGATTTAGAAAGAGATGCAAGTACATCTGTGAATTATTAGCCTTTTAGCCAAGGAGTAGAACTCTGAGGTAAAGAACTTATGCCTAGTCAGCAATGTCTCTCGGTTCTTAACTATACTACACAGGACTAGATTGAATGATCCATAGAGGCATGTTCTACCTTGTAGCCCACCTCCAGTACAGTGTCTGGCACAAAGTGGCACTTACTAGATATCTGTGAACAAAAGAGTAATCAAGAGGTGTGCATATGTGTGTGCGTGTGTGTGTGTGTGTGTGTGTGTACACGCACACATGTGTGTATGTTAATGGAATGGGTATGCCTCTAGGAAAGAGATTTCCAACCATATTTTCCATTAACACTTGCACCAAGAAGCTTGAGTTTGAAGAATACTGAAATGGCAAAGAGTCCATGGACAAATACTGCTTGCTACCTTTTTCTCTGAAGAATTTACTGCTCTCACACCCTGTACAGATCAACCTAATTTTCCTTGATGCAATATTGCAATAAAAATCATTTTTTATCCCTATGAACATCCCACTTATTTTAGCACAATTGAGATAACATCACTCTAAAAGGGAAAACATAGATCACAAAGGATTAGAAGTCTATGCAACAGACGTCTACAAGTTCAACGAGATAATTTCAAGAAAGATCATGGAGCAGAGATTTTAAATAAAAACAGTGTATAGCTACATACATTTCTCCATTACTTGGCCCCATGTTTTGATAAGAACAGAAGCAAGTATTGGGCTCACTTTTTAAGCAATTAGGCAAAAGCACTACTCTAGTTGGGGTGGCAGGAAAAGGACAATAGCTTTAGCCTCTGAGGAATTGTGCAAGGAAAACCCTCATTCAAGCCAGTTTCACGGCCTTTTCTACTACCTCTTATAGGTTTAAATAAACCCAAACGACAGGATTGAGAGCCTACTTCCAACTCAGCATATACACATTGAGTTCTGTTCCAAATTTAGCACATTGATAGGACAAAAAAAAAAAAGTAGTTTCTTTCTAGTTAGGGAAATAAGATGCATATAAAACATTCAAGTAAAAATATAAGCTTCCAAAAGCACAGTTATAAAATTAGAGTGGGCAGAATTCAAAGAAGAGAGATTAGCATGAGTCAGAAAGAGCTGGTAAAGTTTTCATGGAAGAAGAACAAAGAGTATTAGAAGAGACTGCAGAAAAAAGAAAAAAAAATGGTTTATATATAAATTGAATAAAAGAAACCAAAATTTTATATAACTTTGTCAAATAATATTTTTACTTAGAATGTTTTATCATCACTGATATGGCCTCTTCTTTATAACTATGAGATATATGAGGTATATAATAAAAAATCAATAAAGAGATATACAAAATGTGTAATTCACTTGAGATAAATAATACAGCGTTTGTCATAAGTATAAAAGGACAATATATCGCATAAGACAAAAATTGTTAAACCTCTTCTTTTCACGTCGTTTTTGTATTATTTTTTGATGACTGCATGTCTACTTATGAAATGTTTAAAAATTATTACATTTCATTTCTGTCAAAAGACTTTTAAGCTATTCCATGCCTTTTTTTAAACTATCACAGATGATAAGATTCTTTATATTATTGAATTCTTGCATGTTATAGAAGGTATCACTTTTTGTAGTATTTGTATTCAGACCTAATTCAGAAATGTAGTAAGCTACCAGCAAAAGAAAAAAAGAGTACATATATTGATTTTACTCCAAGTATATAAACCTATACACTCTACCATTGAACAACAGAAGTTTGAACTATGCAGGTCCACTTATATGTAAATTTTTTTCAATAAATACCGTAAACGTATTTTTCCTCCTCATGATCTTAGTATTTTCTTTTCTCCAGCTGACTTTATTGTAAGAATACAGTATATAATACATATAACATACAAAATATGTGTTAATCAACTATTTATGTTATCAATAAGGCTTCCAATCAATAGTAGTCTATCAGTAGTTAAGTTTTTGGGAAGTCAAAGTTATATGCAGATTTTCTACTGCACTGGGGGTTGGCACCCCTAACCTCCACATTGTTCAAGGGTCAAAGGTCAACTGTAATCAGAATATTCCACTTCAACATCTATTTATTCTCAAAAGCCTAAAATGACTTCTCAAAATTCAAAAGCTATCCATTCAATTGGGATCCAAAGCTGTTTTCCAATTAACATTTTAATTCACGTTTCTTCTTGGGTAACGTTTAATTTTTTTTAAATTCCCTCCGTCACTCAAACTAAGTAACCTAGTTCAGCTTCACTTATTAAGATTTAGCCATAGGCCTGCCTATATAGCAAATATCTCCTCAAATGATTCCAAATTGAAAATAATTCTTGAGAAAGAGTATATCTCTAACACTGTATAATTATGGAAGCCATGTGGTGATATAGAAAAAAACTCAAAACCGTAACTCAGAAATTATCATATCTGTTAGACTTGTGTAGCAAGGTTGAGATAAGATGATCTCTTAGCTCCCTTATAGTACTAAAATCCTATGCCACTAGTGTGGTATTGATAAATATGTAAGCTTTGCCACCAAATCTAGATTGATTACTTTCTCCACAATGCCATTCATAATCACACACATGCACATATGCATGTGTATGTATATGTGTATATATATACACACTACCTACAAATGGTTCAGGGGAGGCGAGTAATATAATCTAGTTTGGTAGAGATCAACAGCTAAAGAAAATTTGGGCACCATATGCAGAGAGCATAGAGAAATAAACCCACAAAAATGGTGATTCAAACTCAGAATTCCAATAACCTGTGCTTTAGATAGACACTCAGTTCAGTATATCCAGTTCCTTCTGCCAGAATCACTCTCAACTCTTCAGCTAATTCTTCATCCTCAAGACTTAAAATAACTATCAGTTTGTTCAAGAAACTGTGTCCAACTCTCTAAGTCATGTTTAGCTGTCTTACTGTCTTGTTATACCGTCCTGTAACCCTCTCCTTATTTTAACATTAGTATACTATATTGAAATTGCCTGTTTATTTAGGTCTATTCTACATCGGATAGTAACCAGAAAAATAAAATACCTAGTTGGCTGTCAATTCAGGCAGATAACACATTAGTGTTATATCAGTAGAGATATATTACGGTTGAAAACCTGAAGTTTTAAAATTTCTTATTCACAGTTTTGGTTCTTGCCCTTAACAGAGTGACTAGCCAATAGGAAAACAAGGAAGTATTTCTTATCTGAGGGAAAGAAAAGAAAGGAAGAAAGAAAAGAAAGAAGGAAAGGGAAGAGGAAGGAAGGAAAAAGGAAGGAAGGAAGGAAGGAAGGAAGGAAGGAAGGAAGGAAGGAAGGAAGGAAGGAAGGAAGACAGAAAGGAAGGAAAGGAAGGAAATAATAAAAAAAAAGAAAAAGAAAAAGAAAGAAAACAACCTGCTTCCCAAGAAACCAGTAAACTAAGACACTGTTGTAGCACTAAATACATAAGACCAGGACCTGGTTACTAGGTCTAGGATATAAGACTAGACCAAATAAGAGGAAGGAAGCTCATTGTTGGAACTCAAGTAGAAATTTGGAGCAAAATCACCAGATACATAGACTTAAGGATTCACTAAACTACTAGCATAGGAGCCCTTAGATGTCTATAGTTTCTGAACAAGAATGATCTTCCAGCATGGAGCAGAATTACTTCTCTAAGTGGGGGTTAAATTTGAAGGAAAACTGTAGAAGAGAGTTAAATCAATCATCATTGCCAGGAACCTGAAATGGTGATGTTCCCAAGCAGGCCAAAAGAATATATTAACCTAATTGTTTATCATTGTATGAATCAAAAGTTTGTGTCCTTCCAAAATTCTTATGTTGAAGCCCTAATTTCCAAAGTGAATGTTTTTGGAGATAGGACCTGTGAGAAGGTAAAAAAGATTAAATGAGGTCATATGGTGGGACCCTAATCTGACAGAGCTGTTGTCCTTATAAGAGGAAGAGACATGATAAGAGGACACAAGGACAAGGAAGCATTTGCAAAACATAAAGAGAACCCTCACCAGGAACCAAAACAGTTGGCACCTTGATCTTGGACCTTCTAGCCTTCAAAACAGTGAGAAATGAATTCTGTTGTTTAAGCCACTCAGTCTGATTTTGTTATCACATACCAAGCAGACTAATATATACACCAAAATTATTTTTTTGTGTGTGTATAATGTCTCAAAATAAATTGAATAAAGTGTGTTTGTCTTGTCAGCATTATTTTACCACCTTGGAGGAAGGGAAACAGAGCAAAACTGAAATGCTACTCATGTCTAAACAGATCCTCCTAAAACCACAATGGACTAATTAACAATTCCATGTCATCTACTATGGAATTTGCCTATTGTCTGCTAATGGTATCCAACAGTTTAGTGGTCAATAAAATTGAGTTCTTGTGGTACATATATACAATGGAATATTACTCAGCCATAAGAAGAGATGAAATATTGCTATTTGCGACAACATGGACGGACCTTGAGATAATCATGCTAAGCGAAATAAGCCAGACTGAAACAGTAGAAAATCACATATCGCTTATATGTGGGATATAAACCTAAAAGCAACAAATGAACAGGACAAACAGAGACTCAGGGACATGGACAATAGACTAGTAGTTACCAGAGGGTAGAGGATGGAGGAGGAGAGGGGAGGTAGACAGAGTAAAGGGGATCAAATATATGGTAGCTGAAGGAAACGGACTTTGGGTGGTAATCACACAATAGAAAATACAGATATCAAATTATAATGTACACCTGAAAATTATATAATTGTATTAACCAATGTTACCCCAATAAACTTAAAAAAAAAAAAACATTAAAAAATAAATAAATAAAATAAAATTGAGCTCTCAGTGAGGCTTTCTGAACTCATCCTTCATCTGTCATTCTGTAAAAGTCATGCTACAGCTGCTTCTGAAAACGTATGACTGACAAGGTTACACAATAACTGGCCTAAGAAAGCTCAAGTCAAGCTCTTAACGATGACAGAAGACCCCTTGACTATTGCTACTGTTAACTCCACTGTTTTCCTTTTGCTGATAGATGTGATTGAAATGTCTAAAAAGCCACAGCAGCCCGGGTGTTGAGGGTTATTTAGGACTGTCTCAGCAGCTGAAGTGACGTGGTTCCCCTGGCTCTTGGTGGCATTAGTCTTCAGGAGATGAGAGCCCTACTCAGAATGTCGCATCTGGGAAACCTCCTCCAACTGTGTACAACCTTGCTGTTGATGATGGATGGACACCATAAAAGAAAGTTATTGAGGTGTGAATTACTGTCATAACTGAATTCTTCTTCCCTGAAGTGATAAGAGCAGAGGCCTGCTTAGTTTCCAAAGGAGCCCTATTACACAGTGCTATTAAGCAGGTCACTCCCTTCAGCCTTATCTGTCCATATTTAATTATTGTGTCTTAAAAAATACAGATTATACTCTGACATCTTACTATCACAACATTCACTATAGGGTAGAGTTTGGTATTAGGCCAGTTTATTTTGGACTCCATCCAGGAGAATTTAATTAAGAATATCTAAAGTACCTTGGTACAAGATGATCTTACCTGCAAATTGGTCCCAATGAGAGTACTATGTTAAAGTTCTCAAAGATATGGCCCAAAAAGAAGAAGAAACAGAAGTTTAAGCTTCTTCATCTTCTATTGTGTACACATACTGCTTTATTCACAGTTTCAGACTAGGTAACTTCCTTAACGGAGGTGTAAAAAGAGCAATTGTGCTAAGGTCCAAAAGTGCCCAGAGGTGTAAGATTTTCACTGAATTTGCCATTGCTCCTAAACCAAACGGAAGAAGTCCTACTAGTCTGCAACCTCAGCCAATTGTGAAATGAAAAGAACAGTAATAATTTTAATGGTTTAAAAGATATAATTTATTTTCCTTTTGTGTAAAGCTATAAAATGCTATCTAGAACATACTCTGAATATGTTTCTAACAGTTTTGCATGTGATACTCAAGAGTGGTATATAAATTATTAAAGTACCAAATAAAAGAAATAAAGGGGTCCTTTCTACCAACATACAAATCTCAGGATGATGAAATAAAGTATTGGATACATTTTTTCCCCTTTTGGTCTGTAAAACAGGAGAGGGAACATCACTCATAAAATTCTTAATCTTTTAGCAGAAATGAAATGGGATATCTCTAGCAGAGTTAATCTTTTTAGTAAACCTAGTTAAGTTTTCTTCCCTCTTTTCTTTGGGAAAAAGGCCCTCTCTCTCAAATCTTGATAACTGCCCTGGCGACTCATATTCTCTGGCTATTGACAAGGGTCATCAGCTCATTGTTAAACAGAAATGGTGTTAAGCTAGGCAGGGCCCTGGAGGGGGTCAGTGTAAACCAAAGGCTTTTCTTTTTACTCTTTAAGAAATATATTAACCAAGCCTGTTTCCCTTTACTCACTTAATAGGCAAATCAATAATAGAAAGTAACAGATGTATGATTTAAATAATGAGTTTGTATTTTCTTTTCCTTGTCTAGGGACTGAGGTGGCACTTCAATAGCAAACTCAAGACTCCACCCTTGACTGAGGCAGAAAGGAAAAGAGCTCCATGAAACCCCTGTAGGCAGGGACTACGGCCATTCTCAGCAGGAAGCAGATATGGAAGAAGAGACCTCCCGTCCCTCAACATCCATACTAATAATAAGGGAGTCCATGGCTCTTAGAAAAGAGGTAGGCAAGAAAGTTAGTTAGGGGATTTCAGGTCTGCCTGCAAAGACACTGAGGTCATCTTATTTTAGAAGGGGTTCACCCTAATCCGCCCACAATTAAGCAAGCCAGAAGGCATTTTTTTTAACTCACACAAAGAAACCAGTAGGCAGAGATTTAGGTACCAATTTAAGCCAGTCACTCACACCTGCACTATGAAGACCCCTCAACGACCTTCAACTCACCAGAGTCTCATTATACCATCATTATAATATGATGCATATGCCCGGAAGTCCATTAATATTATTATAACAAACTGAATTCTGGGAACAAACATGCACAGAAAGCAAAATGATGAATCACTGAATTCTGTCAATCTTAGTTGTCAATCATGGAAGCCCACTCTAAGTAAACACCCACAGCAAAAAAGGATAAAAACGCTGAAGTCTTCGTTATCAGGCCTTTTGAACCACGTTTCTCTTGCTCAGGCCCACATCCACTTCTGAAGTGTATTTTCCTTTCCGATAAAACTTTTCTTTACTACTATATTTTGGTGTCTTGCTCAATTCTTTGTTCGAGACATCAAAAACCTGGACACTGCGCTGGAGAGGACCCCAATGTCGGTAACAATAGTACATTTTGAATATTCAAAAAAAATAAAAATCTGTATAATGTATTTATGTTTTTCTAAGTACTGTAAAAGTTTAAAATGTATATTTCAAAAGAGGAAAAAGTACCCCAAATACATTTTAGATCTTTGACATCCATGACTTTGTTCTTTATTTTGAGACTGACAGTAACTATAAAAGCAGTTACTTGGAATTATAAAAATATAAACAGGTTGAAACAATTATGAGTTTACCTTCAAACTAACATAACTTTTGGCATAAATACATTGAGATTTTTGCTTACGGTTTGCAAGCTTGATATCCATCTCTGAGTGAATGAAAAAACTGCTTCATTCCTGTGTGTTGTATAATTTCTTGGCACAAGAGATATAATTTCTATGCAAGTTTTATTAGTATAACTTTAATAGTTTACAAAAGTAAATATTTTTAGAAACATCATATAATCATACAAAGAAGATAGCATTTGCCTAAGTACTATCTGGATAATAGTAGTAATTAAATATACATAAACATACATACTTAGATGTACACATACACAAAGTATTTTTCAATTACAGTTCTGGCCATATTTATTGAATTCTATAGGTTATAAACTAAGGAAAAGTTTTAAAGGTGATTATTATCCCCAATTTTAGGTCAAAAATAACATCTATTTAATTAAAAACATGAAAAACAAAAATTAAAAAAATGTGACGAACCAATTTATTTTTAATCCTGTCCAGTTACTGGGACACTTTTTGAATGGTTGATTTATTTTTAAGGGGATTATGCTTAGTATTTTTTGTTCTTGTGAGAAAAATAATAGGCTATTAATGGTAAATATAAACTCTAAAACCTTTTAAAATATGAGACAAAACAAAGAGATATGTGCTTATTTTATATTGTTTAGTTATAACCCTATAGAAAGAATAAGATTGGAGTGTATACCTCTCTAGACACACTTAAGCATCTCAAGGTTGTCTATCAACATTTGCCTAAATGCAGAACTTCTCTAATAAATCAAGTCAAAATAAAAGTAGAACTTTTACATGTGAGGAACCTATAAAGCATTTAAAATAATTTCATTGTATTTTTTTAAGTCATTAAAAAATTGTTTTAATTATAAATTTCACAACTTGGAAAAATTACTTTGAAATGGCCTCTTCAATTTTCTTCTTTTTTTCAATGTTCAGGTTTTGAAGTATCGTTATAACTTTTCATGACCCTTTTGCCTTCTGCAAGTTGAAAATGTGAGGGTATGTTCTGCCCTGCCAGCCTCTTGAGATGACCAAATAGGTCATGCAGGGGGGAAATCTAAGCAGGACAGGACGGTAGTCTTCAGTTTCTGAGCTGCTCTGCTCCCTGGACTTGAAACACAATACTGAGTGAAGTTGGATCTGAAAACCAAGTATGAGTAGCAATTCTCCAGGTTAAATCATGAGAGAGAATCTTCTTCCACATCCAAGAAAGCAAAGAACATTGCTAACAACATCCTTAAGTAAGCAAAGGAAGAATGAATAAATTCTCTAATCTAACCTTGGGAGGTAAATTGCCTTTTTCAGGCACAGAGGGTGAAATCTTACACTCTATGAAAGACACTTGATTTCAAATGTACATTTAAAAGGCAATTACTCCTTTAAAAAAGATTCCCCGGTCCCTAGCCCCCTTCAGTAGACCTGCAATTAAAAACACTGCTTTAACATAATGATCCCTCCATGTGCTGTGTTTGCTGTCTCTGTTGATAGACTGTTTTGCTTGAGGCACGTTTATTTTTACTCTGTATGAGAAATGAAATCAATATATTAGTTATTTCTTATCAAATAGAATTTTACAGTGTGTTTTTTTCAAATATAAAATCAAAAACCTTTCCAAAGAATAGAAATTTGACATAACTCAAATAAAAAATGACTACATTCAGACAGCAGCATAATGAATAAAATTATAATTTTTATATCAAAGACTGATTTAAGTGCTCTCTTGATCAGCAATGGAAGGACAAGGACACTGTTAAATTATATAAATCATCCATCAAAATTTACATGGTAATATAGATTCAAAAAGGAAAGTTTATAAAATAAGATTCAAACTCCTTTCAGTTAATTTCTCATATATATTAGAAACAAAAGGGTAGATTTCAGAATTTTAGCTTCTACTTATCAGTTATTAAAATATCATATTTACCTTAATCCAGTTCTCTTTATCTCAGAGATAAAGGAAAATTAAAAATCACTTAATCATGCTTGTATTCATGAAACAGACTTTTGGCATTTGATTTCTAATACTGCATTAGTTACTCTGTCAATCTTTTTTGGAAAATACTGTTGAGGGTAACCTTTTCCTCCTATTATCTACCATTGCTTCAAAGTCTTGCTTCTTTCTCAAGATCCTGTTGACCAAATATAGTTGTAATATAGGAAGAGGCAAGAAAATTAAAATGTTAATCAAGCCACAATCAGAGACTGCAATAAACTGATCAGCCCTGCAGCCAGGCCAGGAGGACACCTTCAGAACAAAGGAAGATTTCTGCAGGGATTGCTTACAACCTGGGATTGCTAACAACCCATTTCCCGCACCTGTGAAGGGGAAACAGGAACCAAGAGAGTCATTCCCTTTGGCTAAAACAGAAAGGAACGTAGGATTAAAGGCTGGGAACTGCCAGTAGGCCTTTCACTCTACATGTTCTTACCTTTTCATGCTATAAACTCTTTCTCCTTCCTCAATGCATGTCCATATCAAAGGAAATGAGAACTAACGAATGACATATAAAGTGAATTCCCTGAATACTCAGGGTCCCTCTCAGTGCATTTACTCTCCCTCTCTCTCTTACTGTCTCTCTCACTGTCCCTCTCACTCTCTGCCTCTGAGAGGAGACCACACTCTGTGGAATGTTACCCCTCCTCTAATAAACTTTCCTTTTGACTCTAACTTTGGCATGTGTGTTGAATTCTTTCTACACTCTCCGCCAAAGGACCCTCTTCTCTCCAAACAGGGCTTGGTCTCCCCGCCCCACTCGGGGAAATCTGCCCTGTCCTGCATCAGTTGCATAACTTCTTTTTATAAACTTGTCCTCTTTCTTAAATAAAGCCAAGTTCATCTACAAACTGCCCACAATCAGTGCTACTATTTCCATGCACAAGGATTTATTGAAAAGAATATATTGAAAGAAAATTTCACATCATTTACCAAAGAACAGAATGTTCCTCAGTGGAATGGTAATAAAAACTATCTCAGATTTCTTCTAAGGAAGAAATAATCCAACACTAAAATTAATAATAAAATGGGGGTGGGAAGATTTCAGGAAAAAAAAATGGCAGAGTGAAGTAAGAACTTTGGTGTTATTCTGAGTGATAGGGAAGACCAGCGAAAGATTTTGAATGGACGAAGGGCATGAGTTTTTGTTAATGCAATCATTTAGACTGCTGGTTTGAGAACAGACTGTATCACATGGGTAGAAATTAAATAAACACGTAACATACATTTACATTTCATTTCCTCCAAACTATGACATGAACTGTCTTAATATAAACAATCAGCTGCCTTAGAACTCTATCTCAGTTCACTCCATAACTTAAGTAAACAGGTTTGGGCCCACCTGACCATGAGTGCAGTAAGCAGGAGGTTTCCCTAACATTACACAGTTACCAAGCAGTGTCAGGTCTGGAAGTCTTGCAAGTAACACCAACACTCTGCGCTCTTCGTTCAGAATCCTGAGAATCAGATACAAAAGGGAGTACTCTGGTTGTAGTTCTACATAGCATAGAATTCCCTTTAAAGAAAGACCTTTACAAATCTAAAAACAAAGCAGAGTTTACGAGTTCATTCTCAATAGTTCATTCTGAATCCGTAAACTGCTGAAAAGATTTTTTTAAATTTTTAATAAAAATAGCTACTCATGCTTTCTAGTGTAATACTGATTCCTTCAGAATCAAAGGATGAAAACATAAAGTCAATTCTGGAAACAGGGAAAAGATAACTGATCACCTTCCATATGCTTTTATTTGCTTCATGTATCAAAAGAAAAATGAATGGATAATGAAAAAAAGTATATAGATGCCAAATATGCTACTACTATAAAAATCCCAATTTCCTAAACCCCACATTGATTAAACAGGCTATAAAAAGATTTTTTGTTTTATTATGGGGTCCAAGAGGCAGCATGGAAATGTAAAGGCCAAGATAATATAAATATGTTTTATGAAGACCTCAGATCCAAATATTTGTTTAGAGCACTTGAGAAGCAAATCTAATACCTACGAGGAGGAAAAAGTAAAACCTAAGTATTTAGACAGTGGGATAAATTTTCCCAGAAATTAAAAATAAATGTTATTGCTAAGGAGATTTTTGGGAATCATAATTACAAAAGATTTAAATTTTGCACAACATGCATATATAATAAATACTATTTTCAAATATCATAAATATGCATATAGATAGATATAAATATTTAGAAAATGTAATTGCAAAGTATATTATTTCAGGATAGATAAATGCAAAACTTCAGAATGGCATGAAGGATATCACTATCTGTGAAATGTACCACCACAAGGTTGACACATGTTGCTAGGAAACCCAGTGAAAAGAAGGAAAAAAGAAAGTTTCAACCATGTAAAGATCTGATGTAAATCATTTCTGGTCTTTATGCTCCAACCTTTATGCTCCAAGACTTGCATTGTTCCATAAAGAATCTTAAATATGCAACTTATAAAACCAGGTAGCTACAAAAATATCAGGGATTGTCTAAATTCTTATATCAAGCTCTCTATAAATCTGTAGAGATAATGGCCATTCGCTCCTCAGTTGATAACACTATCTGGTATACAAAATTATTCATTCATTTGTCATCCACTAATTCATTAAAAAAAAATCAATAAACATTGATCACTTATCAGGCATTGTGATAAAGACACTGAAGAGAGAAAATTGAGGAAAACACATTCCCTGCCCACTGAGAAAATAAAATCCAGTGGCAGACACAGATACTAATCCAATAGTCACACAAAGAAATGTGAAATTTTCATTGGCATAAGTGTGAAGAAAGAGAATTACAAGTCGCTTTAAAATTTTTAAATGGATGAAGTTGACCTGATTACAGTGATCAGGAAAAGCTTTCTTGAGGAAGTAACACCTGACGATGACATCAAGGATATGTAAGTGTTAACTATGTGAGAAAAAGAGGAAAGAATTTTGAAGATGAGCCTCTATGGCAGAAGGTAGCATGGAGAATACCAAATGACAATGGGGCTAGAAAAGACAGAATATAGTAGAAGAGGGTGATTGAGGTAGGAGCCAGGCTAGTGTGTGCTGTAAATCACATTAAGGAGTTTTGCCTTTATGCCAAGAGCAATAGGATGGTTTTGAAGTGTTAACAGCAGGGAGATAATGCGATTAGATATGCATTTTAAATCTTCACTTTGGCTGCTGTGTAAAGAAGACAAGAGGGGACCCAGAGGACAAGCGGAAGTGCAGTTAGACTATTTCTCGGTACAAACAAGAAGGGTGACTGCTGGAGAGACACAGACACAGTCAATATATATATTTAGGAGGAAAATCAACAGGACTAGGTAATGACTGCATATGAAGCGAAGGAAGAGACAGAGATAATTCTGAGGCTTTTGATTCCCATTTTCCTAACCTTTAAAGTTTTTGATTTTCCCAGATTTTCGGCCATTAATTAAAGCAGCAGGCAAATTATAGACCTCTCTGATAAAAGAGCTAAGGAAAAGAGGATGTCAAAAGCAGTATCTATGTCTCCAGTTAATGCAGAAATGAAGCAGCATTTGAACTAAGGAACACTGGAAGAAGTCCAGGGTTTATCTGTCCGTTTGTTGATGGGTTGGTTACTTTGATTACTTTGGGAAATTAGTTGTATTCTGGTCTTGTTAAACATGTCAGACATGACGAGCTGTAAGCCAAAGATTGACACCTGACATATCATAGTGGAGAATTATCATAGAAATTAGCTGCTCTACCAAGTACTATATTTCCCAAGCCTCTACACTCCTTTGTATTTAGTGGGGGCTAAGTGGTTGGTTCTCGCTAATGGAGTACAGACAATAGTACTGGGCCATGAAGCATAAGAAGTAGGTAGTGCTTCTTCTATCTCCCCATTCCCCATCTACTGGCCTCATGTAAAAGTCTACAAGCCTTAAAATAAAGCTATAAGAAGGATGGAGTCGGCTTCCCTAAATGACTAAGTAGAAGGCTGCTTGACAACTAGAATCCTTGAACTGGGCTGTTACATGAGGAAGAAATCAAGTTTTATTAGACTACACCACTTTCTGGAATGCTGGACTATGTTTGTTACAACAGCTAGTGATAACCTAACTAATGCTTAGAGGTTGATGTGCCTTTGAGACATCCCTGGGAAGCTGTCAGGTAGATTAGATAAATAAATCTAGAAATCGAGGAAGAACTCCAAAGATTTTAATTTGAGAGTCAGCTGGGTAACAATGATAATTAAAGCTGTTGGCATGGATGAAATTGCTTAAGGAGAAAATATATTTAGAAAGAGAGAGACTCTTAGTTCAACAGTAGAGAAGACTTTACTTATGCAGGTACAGAAGAATAAAGCTTTTTTCTTCTTACAGATGTAGAGGTATAGCAGATAGCTACTAGTGTGGACAAAAAGGGGCCCCACATACTAAACCTGGCAAGCTCAAGGAAAGCCTGCATGGTGGGCCTTACAAACTCAGAAACCAAAAGCAACTACATAGGATGGTCTGAACGTAAAAATTCCTAACTAAAAGTGGGTCATGGTGGGTGTTCAAGTCCTAGGCCTGTAGCTTCCTTGACAAAGGTCAACTTTTACCTTGAGTGGGCCTGTCTATTGTCTTTTTGCATCTAAGATAACAGACCTTTGAAATGTCAGAGTAATCTTTTCCAGACCTTCAAGGCACAATATCTGACACCAGAACTGGAGGCCACAGAACCCCTCATTGTTATCTTGTTCCCCCCAAACCATCTCTGTGGGCTATAAATGTTAATTATTAACTATCTTGTACCCACCAGTATAAAAAAGGTATGTTTCTCTATTTTGTCTTTTCATCCAATCCCAGAGATTTTCTGCTTTGCTTTCTCTCACTCCTTTAATCTACCACCAATGATTCCATGTCTTTATGTCTCCTCTTTTCATTCTAATGTATAAAGTAATCTGCAAGATTGCCATTCTCCAGAGCATTTTCTCAATCTGTTGAGACTTTTGCTTCCCAGCAACTGTCGTCGGTTTTGTTCAAATAAACTCATAAAAATTCTATACATGTTTGGACATTTCTCACATCCACACTGGTATCCAGAAGCATCATCTATTCAATGATAGTTAAGCAGCCTTCCTACATTCCTGTTTTTACTCCATGAATATTTACTGAGCATCTACTATATGCCAGACACCATTCAGGGCACACAAATGTGATGTTTATGAAGTTCTCAGAAAGATTGCTATGATTGATTCGTCGGGGAGAGTTTTGTCAAGGATCTTTTAAACTGAGGCCTGAAAGCTTAGTAGGAGCTAGGCTGGCTGGAGTGAGGGTAGGTGGGAAGACCATTTCTGGGCTGGGGACAGAATGAGATTCTGTGAAGAAGGCTGAGACATTTTAGGAAGTGAGATTGACCATGTGGTAAGGGGGAAAAGAGGGCGAAAAGTTAAGCAGGAATCAGAACATTCAAGAAGCCTTAGGTTCCACATTAATAGTTTTGGACTTGATGAGATACTATCTGATGATTTTATGCAGAGGCAGGGCATAGAAGAGTAACACAAGGATTTTGTTTCATGTTTGTGATTTTAAGTAGACTTTTATGTACTGTTTAACAATCGAAACATCACATTTTATTTCCAAAAGAAAACTCTTCCAGAGTGCCAAACACTTTTTTATAAGCTATTGGTAACTCAAATCCTTTGCTATTTGAGTGTTACTGCTGTGATATTGTGATTTATAAGATATTTGATCTTCATCCACAGCTCTGGGCTCACAGCTCCTGAAACCTTTGGAATTTCCTAAGTGTGAGAATGATAAAGGTGCCTTTTGTTCTGTTAATGAGGTGACTTTTGGACCCTACCCAGGGGTGGGGGCCCCGTTGCCAGGAGAACCAACCAAGTGATTAGAGATTTGGAACATTCACACACACACACACACACACACACACACACACACCCACACCCACACCTGACCTCTCGAGAGGGGAGAAGGACTGGAGAGGGGCTGGAGACTGAGTTTAGTTGCCATCTGCCAAAGACTTAAGTCGATCATAAATATGTAATAAAGCCTCCATAAAAGCCCAGGAGGACAGCTCATTGGACCTTTGTTCAAAATCTTCCATACTGGGGACCAAAACACTTCCAGGTGCTACCATGCCAGGTTCTACTAAGCTCCAAGACAGCAGAAGATCCTTTGTTCAGGCCCTCACCCTATGTATCTCATCTGGCCGTTGGTTCCTATCCTTTAATGTCTTTTGCAATAAATTGATAATCTAGTGAGTAAATTGGTTTTCTTGTGTTCTGTGAGCAAATTAAGGAAGGGGTCTTAGGGAATCTCTAATTTATAGCCAGTCAGTCAGAAGTACAGGTAACAATATGGGCTTGCAGCTGGTATCTGAAGTGGAGGGCAGTCTTGTGAGACTAAGCCCTCTACCTGAAGAATCGGATTCTATCTCTGGGCAGATAGTGCCGGAACTGAGTTGAATTCTTGAACACTCTGTTGGTGTCTGAGCATTTCTTATAGGTGTGGGGAAACTTCCACACCCACTGAAGTTGGGTCTGAGACTCCTTTTTATTGCACTATATAAATTACCCATATAAATACTCTTCGGCCAGCAACATAGTGTCACCCCACATTCTACAGAACTTCATCAACACAATTTTGGAGCCCTCTTTATGCACCTCAATTAAGTTTAGCCAATGACTCAAACACTGTACTGTCAACAAACATTGAATGGACCAGGTAATACACAGGCAAATAAGACCTGTTTTCTGCCCTCTAGAAGTTGACTATTTAGAAGTAGAGAGAGAAAAAGTAATGATAAGCCAGCATTACAAGTTCTTAAGTAATAGATAAGAGCAGAGGGAAGATGGAGGCCTCAGAGAAGGCTTCGAAGAGATAATATTTGAGCAGAACCACAAAAGGTAAACAAGATTTTAACAGATAGTGCTTGAGAGCAGCATTCTAAAGAAAGAGAAAAGCAAAATCAAATGAGTAATGAAATTTCATGACAAACATAAAGAAGTAAATATTAAATAGGTAGGTTGATTCTAGAATGGTCTTTTAGTCCAGGCAAAGAATTTTACCTACTGATAACCCTTCATAAAATGGCACACACAGCAAACTTCATCTCCCTTACCTCGTTCTGCTTTTTCTAACACAGCACTGAACTCCTAACATAATATATGCTTTACATATGTATTATGTTTATTGTTTATTCCCTCCCTTCTCCCAGTAGAATGTAAGTTCTACCACCAGGGCAGTCAGGAATCTTTGTTCTGTTCATTAAAGTAACTAAAACACCTAGATGAATGCTAAGCATATAGTAGATACTCAATAAATATGCTTAATAAAAAATATTCAGTGAGTCAGTTATCTTCAAAATGGATTTTATCACACAAACCTAACAGTTAAAACCACCTGAGTTCATATCTTAAACATGTAAACTGCTTATTTATATGCACATTCACTACACTAATATATGAATAAATGATTCAGAAATTTCCTTTAAAAAGAGATGAAAATAATTAGAAATAGAGGTTCTAACAATTTCTTCCCCCAGCTTCTCTCCATTATATTACCTGCATTTCAAAACATGGTGTTTTCGTCATCACATCCCTTTCTTAGTGGGAAGTCACATTACTTCCCTGTATAGCCCATTGGCCAGAACAACTCACGTGGTCTCCACCTACTTAAAAGTGAACCTAGAAAAGGGAGTTCTACTGCATGTGTAGTATCCATCCAGGTCAATGGAGTCATCTCTCCCTCCATCTCCACCTCAGGACTAATTAGGACACAGGAGGATCTAATTCTCATAATATAGCTCATGCTGCTTGGAGTGCTATGAATAAACAATTCCCCTGCCTTTGATCCAGGAATCTCATGTCTTCTAAAAACAATCATGAAACAGTAATAGGGTAACTTATTAGCCTGTAAAGAGGGCAATATCAAATCCCAGACCTTACAGGATATTGATATCATCTTGTTCCTTTTTAAATTGTAAAGGAGATGGCTCCAAAATGTCATTATTTCCTATGGATTTCCTGATTGCACAAGTGTCTGGGTATGAACACATTTTTAAGTTCTTCTTTAATTGAATTAAAATTAAATAGCACTAAGCAGCTTTATTACATAAGGTTTACAATTAAAACTTTTATTTTATTACTCAGGAGAATAGTGGTATCTCTCAGTGAAGGAGAAATGGGCTGCTCAAGAACAATGAATAAAGAGAAATAATAATTTCACCTCTTTTCCTGAAAATTTAATGGGAGAGGAAGAGTGAGTGATAGATGAGGAAGGTAGAAAAAATCCAATATAAGATCATCAAGAGTTACTTCAAACAATGGGTAACTGTATAAAAGAAATTTAAACATATTATGCAAGTGCTAAAATACACACTTAATTAAAGTAGACTGGAAGGTAGCCTGAGAAGCAAGTTGCATTTTTTTTTAATGGTAAAGACAAATGCAGGGGTAAAAAATATTTTTACAAATCTCTAGCTTAGAGTTCCAGGGCAAGGTTCAGAAGGTAGAAGATTTAAAAAATAATAATGGGCATTTAGTTCCCCTATTCAAATATCTTGACTTGATTTAATTAATTTTTTTTTTTTTAAGATAAAACAAGTCAAATTCATTAGAGCTGTCCAGAGTCAGCAATGGTGATTTTCTTGCTGGTCTTCTCATTCTAGATTTGATTTAAAACTGCTCTTAACGTCTAAAGATTTTACCACTATTCCTCTAAACTTCACAAGTCAGTGAAAACAGGATATCTATGGGCCATTAGTGACATTTGCTTTTCAGATTTCTTTCAGTTCCACAGGTGCAAGAGAAAGCTTCCAATAGTTACTTAAAATAGGAGGCTAGCTGCATTGAGATTACCTGAACAGCATTTCTTACAAAAGGAAGCAGACCGTTCTAAATAAAAATTAAAGAAAAGAGGGGTTGTAAGTTTTTAAATTTATACCATTATAAATCATAACATCATACCACAATTATCTCTTCACCCTTACCCCAGAGCCCCATCTGGCCTATCACATTTTTAGTTCAATGTTAAACTTTGAAGAAGATTAGATAAAGTCTCCTTTTCGATGGCAAAAGAAAAGATACAATAGATTTCATTTAGCAAAATGTTAAGCTGCTTCTACTGGTAATTTAAAACTTAGCTGAGGTAAAAGTGAGAACGCTTGTGCAATCATTTAGCCTTTTGCTCATTAAAAGAGCATTTTTATTTAATAGTTTAAATAGTCATGTTCACATACAATTTTTGGACATTTCTACAAAAATATCCTTACTGACTTCCCCATCAAAAAACAGAACACACGTACACTACATATTGGCTAAACTATTTTCTACTGTGACAGTATTATTTAAGATTTGAATGCAATTAATTTTAAAATAAAGGGGGAAATGACTTAGGTTCTAATAAAGTACTTACAACTTCACTTTTGCTTGTAATTGTAGCTTCTTGATGCAAACAACCATTAGTAAAATTACATTTTAAAAGGTTTTCACAAAATGTTCAGAGAAAAAAGTAAAACCTACAGATGATAATTCAGTAATAGTTGTAGTTTGAAAATGGAGATTCCTTTTTAATGGCTTCTAAATTCAAAGTCTAACCTCGGAATGAGAGGCTGGGCCATCATCCTCAAGCTGAAAAGGAAACATCCCTCTTCCTGTACACTTTTCCCAATGAGGAGCATCAGGGCCAAGTGCAGTAAGTTACCTGGTACCTCATGGTGGCTACAGCAAGATGCCTCATAGGCAGGCTCTGGAAAAATACTTCTTTTTAGTGTTTTAATCTTTTGTTAAATTAACCTCCATCATTGTAATCAATTTCGGTAGCTATATTTGGTTTATTAATAAGATAATAAGGAACAAAAGAAACAAGACTGTCTTGGTAAAGTCTCTTCACCCCTCTGTGCCCTCTTAATCTCAATGTAAAATAAAGATCCAACATCATATTAATTAGTAAATGTAAGATTGAATCATTTTCCAAATAGGTATTTAGGGAAAAAAAATGATAAAGGACTGACTCAGAGTTCATCCAAATTACTGAAGTTAACATATCTACTCCATATACTTGTCATAAGTTCAGAGCAAATAGTGTGGGTGAGGAGCCGGACACAGAGTGGCACTCCATACTTGTCAGTTCCCTTTCATTCCCAAGCCTTTCCCATGGGCATTTCAACAACTGATATACTACTAAATTACGTGAATAGTTAACTTCTTCAGGGATGTGGTTTTATCATAGATTTCCCCATATCTTGCAAATTACCAAGCATACGGCTGAGGAATCAATATAAGTTCGGAATATAAGGCTGACAAAGGGTTCTTTGGAATATCCTGACCCTTACTGCCAGGCCCCAAAGACTTCTGATGGAACATGTCCAACTCATCTTCCAGATTACTAGTTCTATGCCCCACAACACCTCTTCCACTGCCCTGCTAGAAAAATAACAGAATTTAGGAACTGTCAGCTAAACACCAGCAGACTGGGAGGGTGATCCCCAGGTGCTGTCGCATTCTGCCTTAGTGTCTTATTACCAGAAATTTCTCTCAATGTTTAGAGATAATACATATGGAATTAATTAGGCCCTTGAGTGTTACCTATCAATATTTTAAAACATGAGAAAATCCTTAAAATGATTAATCCTTTTTTTAACTTAAACGTCATTTCTAGTAACAATTCCAATAGATCCCTCCCATTTAAATGCATGATGCCGCTATGCTGCGGTGTTTTGAAAGCTTAACTCCACAGCCCCAAATTTTTTAATAAACAATGCTGTTTTTTTCTCTTCTCTTCCTTTATTCTCATCTTCTTGCTTTAGATTTAACCTTTGCCTTTACAAAATATGAAAGACCTTGGAAAATATCTTTAAATATTTCAGTTTTTACTGTTAATCATAACACCATTTCATAAAAAAAAGCTCAAATGCAAAGACTACCTTTGTTAAAGGGTACATATGGTAATTTCATATATTCCACATTCTTCTAAATCAGACTTGTTGAAAAGATTTGATCCATAAAGAAATAATATACAGTTATCTAATCTAGTAGGAAATTTGATAATTCTCATTGGCTGCCACTAAATTCGCTAAAAAACAAAATCTATCAGGTAGTTGAATTTCATTGTGGTTTTTTTTTTTTTTTTACATAATCTGGTACATACATAAGCAAGAAATGTCCCAGAAAAGGCATAAATTAAGGAAATGAATTAAAGCTGCAAAGTCATTCCAGAGTTGTCTGGACCAAAGTATACATGTGGGACAGAAAATCCATTTGTTCAACTTGCCTGATCTCTTGCCAAGATTATTAACACTCTTCAAGACCAAGCGTCTAACCAGTTTTGTTCAAAATGACATTTTGGGAATGCTCAACTATTTTTTACATATTTAGTTACACTTTTATTCTTCAAATGTCTCCTAGCCAATCTAGAGGCAAAAGCTGACAAATTTCTCTTTTCCCTGCAGTCTTTGCAGTGAATCTGTTGATGCTGAGAGAGTAGCCTTGCTGGGATGTCTTCCACAGCACTGTTCTTTTCAGGCCAAAGACACCATGAAATGGGATCACCCCACTAAACCCATGCATTTCAGGGGATTCGGAATGTTCACTAAAGCACTAAAAGCCGTCATCTATTTTTAAATGATGAAATTAATGTAAAACAAAATAATGTCAATTGGCAAATCGCAGCAGTTCTTAATCACTTTTAATCTAAATCTTCCAGAAAAGTGCTTTAACTGATTTTGAGTTACTATTTTAATGATACTTATTCCATCTCTTGAAATGAGATGGGCTGCTGTTTGAAAACACATATCGTTCCGAATGCTGTATAAGGGTTTTCATCATTGTTTTTAAAGCAAACGAAATTTTGAAACACGCACAGTAAGAGATTTTAATAGATGGCAAAATAAGGTGGTCTGATATAACCAAAGTTACTGAAATATACAAAGTCGGTTTAAAAGATTTTTCAAAACAAACCTCAACTTGAAATTTTGTTTTAGGGCAATTAAATATGCTCATTTAAACTCATCCTAAATAATCTAATGATCCCTTTAATAGTATCTGAGGCAGGGGGATTACCATTGTGAATGGTATGCAATAGCTGGCTGATTTGGGGTTGGGCTACAAAGCATTATTTCTGGATTAGGCTATAATACTCAAAAATAGGTACCTTAGTACCTTAGTATACTTTGAAAACAGAATTTTAGATAAACCTTACCAATTAACTAGTATCAATAATATATTATAAGCTAGAGACACCTTTTGAAGATCATTGCTATTTCACAAATAATGAAAGATTATCTTTAAAAATCAATTTTGACTGGAAATCTTTCAAAAAGCTTATCATCCACTTTCTTGAATTCTGAAACAGAGCACAGCAAACCCAACTTCTCCTTTAGGCATCCAGCCTGCTGTCCTGACTCCAGATCAGCAGATCTACTCCTGGAAAGCAACCCCTTCACTTGCTAACTGGGTTATGGGACAGTAACTTTTCAATTGTAAACTCCTTTAAGTAACTACAATAATGCCTTTCAAAGGCAAGTCAAGTAAGTAGGAGCTGACTATATCTTCACCCAAAACTTCTACATATTGCTACACTTTTTAACTCTTATATTTGCTAAACTTATCTTTTGCCCCTTTAGGATTTTACTAAGTAATATAATTTTACTGCCATTAGTGAACTTGCCATAAGCCCTTTCTTTACCTTGCCCCTAAAAATGGTCTGCTATGGTTTACAATACCAGGTAATTATGTTCATTTCAATCTAAGGGTAGGCAATTCAGTGAAGGCCTGTGGTTCCCGCTTATTTTTAGAGTGTCTGGGCTTTAATGTATGGACTTTGTGACACCGATCAGCATGGATGCTCAGGGGCCTTGTTCACTTGTAAGGATCTTATGTATTATATTACTATCCACATTAAGATTATCAAAAAGGTTAAAAGTGCTTCCTAAATGTGAAAATAAGTACTTTCAGTTATGGACAGATAAATTCTGTTAGTAACAAATTGTCAAAGGTCATGCAGTTAATGGCAAATCCAGAACTAAATTCCAAGAAGCCTGCCTCCCACTTAAGCAGTTTTAACTTCTTAAAGAAATGTTCCATTTATTTTGCCTTCTTTTCCCAACTACTTATTTCTTCCTAAATCCCTCCAGTTGATTTTCCCCATTCTAATGAAACTGCATTATCAAAAACTCCCTGAGTTTTGAATCCAAATGCCCCCGCTCTCCTCCTTGACTTTCTCTTCAATGTTCTTCTCTTCTGGATGCTCCTTCTCCCTACTCCTGTCATCCCCTGACGATATACTACCTGATCTTTGTCTAACTACTCCAAGTAATGGACTTCTTTTTTTCTTCAATAATTCCTTTTTCTCTTCAAATCCCATGAATGGCATTTCTAAAACCAGAATCCCCAGCCCTCTTCCTATTTCCCACTACTCAGAAAAGACCCAAGACTGTGTTACTATGCTTGACCTCTAAAAAAATTCTGCTACTGTCTGAAGGACATTTCCATTATTTTACTACTGTCACTAAGTGCAAAAGAATTCAAAATAAGCTCCTATTCATTCTCACTTAACCAGTTCCCTCTCCCAACTTGATTATCTCCCAGGAAGGTCACTACTCTCCCTGTCCCACACTGAGAACTTTGACCCAGCATCCTCTCAACCCCTCTATCCAACTAGCCTATCTATCATTCCATACCAACAATTACTTTTCTAAAGATCCTCTGCTATCAGCTCTTTACCCTGTTTACTCTTACCCCCTGATGGAAGCCAGAACTAAGTTTCCATTTTTTTCATACCTGAACTGGAGATGTTGTTATATCAATAGAGGCACTGTTATGTCAAAAGGGTTCTGTAAACAAAATACAGCTTTTGTTTTTGTCATCATCATTTTTGTTGTAGCTATTATCCCAGGCTCTCATTATCTTAAAACCAGATTATTACCTACTACAGATTAATAGGTGGTCTCCCTGGCTGGAGACTTCTTCCATGTGAATTGTCCCTGTATCTTCTACTTATTTTTCCTTAAATGTCACTTTGAACATGTCACTATATAAGAAACTATCCTAGCTGTGTGTTACTTATCACATAAAATTTAAACTCTTCTCAGATTTCAAAACTCTTCATCATAACAAAAGTTGCATTTATTGCTTAATAGGAGCCAGTGACTATTCTAACCATTTAGCATGTATTACTTATTTTAATTCCTCCAACAGCTGCATGAGATAAATATTATAATCACCGTACAGATTAAAAAAGTGAGGCACAGAGAGGTACAGGAATTTGTGTAAAGTGACATAAATTGTAGAGTCAGCATTTGAGAATTTGATTCCAGCAACTAAGCTCTTAAAAATCACATTATATTATACAACCTATAATCTTAACTAATTCTAACTACGCATTCATAACCCCCAGTACATCTACATAAATATTTCAATGTGAATGGGGGAGTCATGTCTCAGATCAACCCAGCTTCATGTCTCCCTTTTTAACTTTGAAATTAAATGATCTAAATTTTATCCATGCTTCAACATTGAACTAGACTTACACATCAATAAACCTTCCCTAATACAGTCTAATCATTCTAGTATTGCTGACCAGATGGAAAGTTCCATATTGTTCTCTTCCTTACTTATATTTGATGGGGGTTCAAGACATTCTACTCCCAAAATATAGCACCTTGGCATATTGGATATTTTAAGCTGAAGGAGTTTGAGAAAACAGCAGAAGCACAGTCACTCTGACCTTCCCTTCACCCTTCTCCCTTGAAATAAGTCATACATGTGGAAGGTGCCCTACCCACACAAGGAGGAAAGGAGCGTCCTTATCACTGAAGACAAAGAGACGCCAAGAAAAATCCTAACAAACAGGCCTTGCCAAGTTTCTCCCAGTTTACTACAATTACCTCATACTCCTTAATCTATCATATTTCTACATGACTGTCCACTCTTCATCAAACCTAGCATAAACATACTAATTGTTTCTTCAGGACTTAATTTCCTTATGAAGGCTCCTATGTCACATGAAGGCTCCTATGTCACATTATATTAAATAAATTTGTGTACTTTTCTCCTATTAATCTGTACTGTCAGTTTAATTTTCAGACCCAGCCAGAAATTCTAAGAGGGTGGAGGAAATCTTTTTCCTCCCCTACATATTCTACAACATTAAGCTTAGTACAAGTCCCATGGCATATATTCAATCAATATTTATTGACCAACTGATTTATCAACTCCAGAATGTATAATCCCAAGAGCAAAACTTAATGGTAAAGAGAGAACTAGGCGTTCAGAAATGCCTAAAGTTAGGAAGCGAGAAGAAATCAGGAGACAACAGAAGCATAAAAATAAGTTGTCAGAAGCCTGAGAGTAATATCTTCACATCTATTACTTTGTAAAGAATTATGGCATTTGTGTAAATCACACCCTGGATATGGTAAATTATCTCATTAAATGTGGTAACAGGGGCCAAAGTAATACTTTCCAAGCAATAGGTTTATTTAAGTCCATATAAGATTTTGAAACAATTAATTTATCTTAAGTAAATGATTATTTTATTTCAAGCATATATTCTCAATAAAAAAAAAATCATCACATCAAAAAGAAGTATGGCAGGAAAAAAAAATTCAAATTCAATCAACTCTATGCATAGTAACCAACTTCTCTTTTCTCTAGTTTTCACACAGTTCAGCTCTTTCACCAGCTTCAAGAATAAGATTAAAAATCTGAATCAGATTCTAAAATCACTTTATCCATATGCACATTCAAGGATCAAGGTGATCTTACAAGGAAACAGGATTTTTGAACTTGCTAGCTCCATAATCTTCCCACAGCCTCATTCCTTGCCCCAGTCCTCTACCCGCTATGCCCCTCCACACACCCACAGCGGGTTCAAACGACAGCCCTCTCTTACAGTTACAAGAAAAATAATCGGCTTTCATTACACAGCAGAATCTTCCATTGACGAAGACCGCTAATAGTGAGCGATGGGTGTGTAAGGTAATGTTATAGGGTCTGTATTGAGATATCTTCTGCAGCTGCACAGCTTTGTGATTTCCAACTCTCTGAGTATAATGAAAAGTCAAAGGCCAGATCAAAAAATAAATTTTAGAGCCAGCATGATCAAATCAAGGGACAATGATTTCCTTCGCACTATCCATCTAAGCAGCATCTTACATCAACATTAGTATTATCAGCACCTGGTCTGAACCAGCTGCTCTCATCTTCTAAACTAAAAATAAGATGCCTGATCTAAAATAGTGAGGATCAATATGAGGGATTCATGGTTCATTAAAGGGTTATTTCAATTTCTCAATTGAAAACTGATTTTATATATCTATAACTGTAGCTCCATCCATTGGCTACATAAATGCCTCACTTCTACAATTGTCAATTTATATAATAATCTACTATATGTGACTGGCTGGCATGTATTATTACTCATTAAAAACTCAAGAGCAGCAGCCCAAGTGAATCTTGAGCAATGTTGTTGGTGTAAACCATCCGCTGCTTTATTTTTGAGGCCAGATAACTGAGAAACATCATGTTTTATTGCTTCTTCAGTGAGGCTTAAAGCTGTAATTTTAATTTAACATGTATTATTTTAAAATCTCATAGAACAATGGGTATAAGTAATATTTTAACTTTTTAAAATTGTTAGCATCTTCCTCTAGGCTTTAAAAAAAATTAAAATTGTTGCGATGGTATTGCTAAATAGCAAAAGGTTGGCAATAATACCTCAAAGAATTTCAAAGCAAGTAACAAATTTTTAAATTCAATGCAGCTATAAAACACATAAATAAATGTACCCATGGTGAACCCATGATCTGCACTCAGGAGCTATAAAATGGCTGTCATGGAGAGATTCTGGTTTGGCACAGCAACCTGGACACTGGCATGGCTTGTTCAGCTGTGAAGCATCTGGATGGCCAGCATGGAAAAACGTTCATGTCTCACTACGCTGTATTCTGTTGCTGCCACATCGATGGGAAATACATCTACAAACATTTTAAAATTTCCAACAAAAATTAAAAGTCCCCTTCTATCCTTTTTGTTCAATTGTGAAGACATAAGTTCTTTTTCAAAAATCTCTTTGTACCAATACTTCATTTTCTAGTGCCTGTAGAGAAATAATGAGTCAATTTGGCTAAACAGAATGAGAAACTGTGATTCCTCAACTGCTACACATCCAATGATCTAGGTCTCTGTTTCACTGGACATTCTTTCTGTCCTTCTTTTAATACCTCCTGCTTAGTACAATAGATGGCACATATCAGATGTTTAATAAAATGTTCTGAAAGCTCTTTATTTATTTTTGATACAGCACTATTCCCAGTATGGTGTGAATATAAAGAAACTAACAACGAAACTCCAAGCTATTAAAGACAAACATGATATCTCAGATACAGGATCTTACCTTTAGAAAACACACAGAATACTTTATCTACTCCCCCCACTTTAAGGTGATGTTTTTAAGTCAGGTAATCATCTAAAATCTTATCAGACTTTTTCCTTCTCTTTCTACTATTTAGACAAAGTACTATTTGAGCTGAAAACATAAGGCAAGATGTCAATGAGCAAACTGCTTAGTAAAATCAGTAATGTTGGTCATGTCTTCCAGCTGTCCATTGTGCACTCGTATTCTAGTCCAAGATCTAATTTGGGGGCCGGAACAACTTCTACGTTTAAAAGCTAACTCACTGGTGTCCCTTTAATGTCTCTACTGGAAGTACATCCTAAATAATTACTGGTTTGGGGCATCTCAAAAGGCATGTCCAAAATCTAGCTTTCCATTGCTTTAATTGAGTGTTCTTTTTCATTTCACTTTTCTTTAAATTAGCAAGTAAGACTGGGGATTCTCCAGATTCAGTTCAGACTGTGTTTTCTAATTAGATGATAAGAATACTTTAATTAATAACATGACCCCAGAATAAAAATCAGATCATACTGTTAAGCACTTATAACTTACAAATTTTAGCAAGCACCGACTTTTGCAAGTCAGCCAACTTTGTTAGTTCTCGACAATCCTTTAATTAGGCTAGACAGAAAGTAGCATGCACTAATGTGTGTCTTGGCTAAATTCCAGTGGGGGATCATTGCAGTCTGGCCTATGTAAACTTCCACTGGTTTCATCTGAATACAGTAGTCTTCTCCATTCTCTGTCTCTATTTCATTCTTCACTGATGTTTCATGAGGGCTCCTGCTTTTTACCCTGAGCACTGCAGATATTGAGTTAAGGAGAACTGCTGAACACCTACCACATCCAGAACAATGGACTAAGAAGTGCAGTGTATTCTAAGAAAACCCACGTCCCTCTTCTTACATTTAGGCAGAACACATAAGCCAATCTGTATGAACAGCATCATTTTTATTCTCTCCCTTCCTCCCAACTTACACACCCACTCATACCCAATTTCACACACACACACACACACACACACACACACACACTCTTTCATTAATAATTCCAAACACATCTTTAGAAGAATGGTACATAACTACAAATAAAAGCTTCATACACATCTGGTTCTAAGTTTATTACAGTTTTTATTTGTTTTGGGGGGTAGACTCCATTATTGCTATTTGCCCTGCACTATGTTAAAGAAAAATATGTGAGGTGACATTATTAATTGGTCTCTACACAAATATGAAGTTGGAAAAGCACCTTCTAGCCTAGATCTCCCAGAACAAGACAATTTTTAAATGCAAGATTTAATCATAAAATCAAGCTGAAAGAACCTTCAAGAAGTCCTGTAATTTACTCCCCTCCCTCCAGGCATGCAAATTAAAGTCCAGCAAAAGTCTGAGTTACCAAAAGAAAAAAGTTGGACCAAGAGAAATTATGCAGTCTAAGATAGGATAATTTAAAAAATTAATCTCTACTCTTTTACTATACTTCCTTAGGAACGACTTGGCCTTCTGGTAAATCAGGACATCAAATATTAAAATACTGTTGAATATTCTTGGGTTTGAGGGATGACCTAAGAATATTAATTGCTTAAGTAGTTTTAATTGTAAGTTCCTGAAAGGCAATGCTTATAATTGAGCATGTGTGTGTGTTCCATAAGAGTGAGGAAAGCTTTCCAAATTCTTTAATCTTAAAAAAATGCTTATTTTTAAATTTATTGTCTTATTATTAACTCTTATCCAAATTTTAATTGAATTAAATCTCATAACTTGACCCAAAACTTTCACATCTTACACATCATGTAAATAATTATACATCTGTTTCATAATTAATATGTATTCCTTATCTGAAATCTTTCTTAAGAAATGTCATGAAGATATACACACACACATATATGCACGTTTTAGCAGACTATCGAGAGAGGACGTTGAAAGTGTCAAATATTCATTTACAGTCTCTACTGGCACTAAAGGAAAGATAACATTCACCAAGTCTTAGACAACAGCCACCTGGCTCAAACTAAAATAAGCAAAGCAGCCAAGAATACAAAGGATTGGTTGAGCACATAAGTAACAATAAAAAGTAGCTTTCAAATAAATCTCGATTCAACATTGCCTCTCCAGTCGATATTCCCACAAATGCTTACTCAGCACTCTCCTTCCCTGATGTATGTCTCAACCTACCTCCCAATCCCTTTTGGCTTTCCTCCTACTTTTCCCTATGCCTTCATGAACACTAATCCACCAGCCTGCTCTCCCCATTTACTGCATGCTTGGAAACCCAAAATCATCTAGAGAGTTGTCAAAATGTCTAGATGGCTAAGTTGCCTCCCTGAATATTTTTATTTCTATAGGCCAAGAGGCTGAGGGAAAGGGGTGCTGGGGTTGACTTTTTAGAAAATTCCCCATGATTGTGGCCCAGGGCCACGGTGAGCAGGGCATTACTCTGACAGATCCACAATGACCCGGCTCAAGGCTAGCCTCCCCTTCATGCAATGGCCTCCACTATCTTCTGGACAACTCGAAATCTATTATAAAGAACACCTGCTGTTATTTCTCAGTACTCTTTCGAGCACCTTGCTTTAGCTCAATGGATCTCAACAAGGGGGCTATTTTGCAATTTGGCAATGTCTGCAGTCATTTTTGGTTGTCACGACTAGGAGTTTGCTACTGGTATCTAACGTGTAGAGGCCAGGGATGCTGTTAAACATCCTGCAAAGCATAAAACACCCCCACAACAAAGAATTGTCCAAAATGCCATCCTTGCTGAGGCTGAGAAAGTGCTTTACCTGAAGCCTACCTTTCCCTTGTCTTCATCACTTTATTTAATCTACTCATTAAACATATCCATTCCTCCCAATTCATCCTCCCTGGCTCAGCGACCTCCAGACTGTCCCTAACCATCTTTCTTTTTCAGTCCAATAACCTGCTTAACCGAGACTCTCCCCAGTTTTCATAACTAATCTACAATCCCCACAATACTCATTCTTTCCTGGCTGTGTTCCTTTTCAGTCCCTTATTTCTGATCATCTTTAATAAAGCCTAAATACACAACAACAGCTGGGCCTCATTGTCTCTCATCGTTCTTGACTACTAAACCCTCCACCCAATTCTGCGGCCAATCAAGGGCCTCTGCAGCACCCAAGAAGTGTGCCTCTCCAAGATCTACACTGCATTTGTTGCCTCTCACCACAAGCATCTTACCTCCTATCTTTTCTATTATCTTCCTTGTGCTAAACCCACCTCCCTATTCTCAAATGCTTGCAATGGCACTCCAGTAACCTGACTACCCCTTCCCATTCTGACATCACTATTTCCCACCCAGGCCTACTTGCTGTCAGACATTTTATTCTTCAAGACACCTTAATGCTCTCATGAACCCTGTTTTCTTCAGTCTAAGAACAAGGGAGCTTCCATTTTCTGCTTTTCCATTCCAGTTCTTAGAAAGTCAGGAGACGATAAAGAAGTAATTGGTTCCCCTATAAATGCATGCCACCCAGTTTCACTAAGGCCTTTGATGCAATTCGATAATCCTTTAATGTATTGCTGCTTTGTCCTTACATTCCCCACGGGGCTTGCTCCAAACTTCGACTCTCACTGTCACATCATGTTGTTTCTTATTCTACTATAGGGAATTGGCCATTTACCTTGAGAATTAACAACTATAGTAACGTAGATCCTATCTTATAAAGTTTAAATTCCCTCCATAGGTGCTCAAGTCCATGCACAAACTGAACTCCTACCATTCTCTGCTTCACTACTTACCAGTAAATCTGACTCCACACACAATTATTACAATACCATTGACTATACTGTAATTTACATCCCTGTGACTGTTTTTATAAGTTGGAATTTGCAAATCTCAATCCCTTCCCCTTTTTCACTCTTCTCCTCAAATCCTCCTCTAGTCTGGCAACCATCAAAATGTTTGTTTTGTTCATTTATTTTGTTCTTTAGAGTCCACACATAAGTGAAATCATAGAGCATTTGTCTTTCTCTGTCTGACTTACTCTACTCAGCACAATACCCTCTAGGTCCAGCCAGATTGTTGCAAATGACAAGATTTCATTCTTTTTTGATGGCTGAATAATTTTCCGTTCTATATATGTACCACTTCTTCTTTATCCATTCATCCATTAATGGACACCCAGGTTGCCTCCATATCTTGGCTACTGTAAATAATGCTACAATAACACATGGAGAGCTTTCCAGACAAGAAAAAGCTAAAGGAGTTCATCACCACAAAACCAGTATCACAAGGAATGTTAAAAGGATTTTTTTTAAGAAGAAGGATAAAAAAAGATTAAAAATATGAATAATAAAATAGCAATAACTACATATCTATGTAGCAATAACTCATATCTAGCAACAAAAATTAATTCCTGTTGATTAGGGTAAGAAAGACATAATTCTATACATAGCTCCAATATTTACTTTAAATGTAAATGGATTAAACACTCCAATCAAAAGACATAAGATAGCTGAATGGATAAAAAAAAAAAGATCCTTACATATGCTGCTGCTACAAGAGACTTACTTCACATTGAAAGACATATACATACTGAAAGAAAAGTAATAGAAAAAGATATTTCATGAAAACAGAAATGAAAAAAAAGTGGGGTAGCAATATTTATACCAGACAAAATAGACTTTAAAACTAAGTCTAGAACAAGAAACAAAGCAGTATCTAGTAATCCCACTTCTGGGTATTTATCTGAAGAAACTCAAAGCACTACTACCTCCTTCTTATGAAAAGGAAGTGAAAATCAACAGGTTTCCCTTAAGAGTTAAAATAAGAGACATATAATTAAAGGTCACCAAACACTGTTGTTACAAGATTTACATTTACTAAATGTAGACTGAACTTATGCCCTTTGCCTAATTTTTAGGGCAGTTTTTTTGGAACAAAAACAAATCTAATCCTAGACAACATAAAATGGTAAACCAGAAAAGCACTGTCCCAATATATCTAAGAGCCTGTGGAACTTCCCAGAAATGTTTTACATAAAACCAGAAATATGTTCTTAAGAAGACTATTAATGAATTCAGAGTCAACTTCGCAGACTTCACTAGAATATCCTTTAAAAAAAATCCATTGTTGTAAGTAGAGTAGTGTAATTTGCTTTTGAATTGTTAGACATTCGAGAGCCACTCACTCCCACCCGACCCCAGTACTGTACAAGAGGGAAACTTTGATACCAGGCCAAAAGAAAAGCAAAACTTAGTTCATAAATGCTTTTCAACAGCCATAATTTAACCACCATCCTTTGATCAAATAAAATGGAACCATATTTTATGAAAGATGGACAAAAATGAAACTCCTGCTAAAAAATTAATTCCTGTTGATAAGGGTAAGAAAGACATAATTCTATACATAGCTCCAATATTTTAGAAAATTACAAGTTATAGGTTCACTATCATCAAATTTGTGGGTAAGCTTTACTAAAAAATGGAAAAAGGAAAAAAGAGACCCAGGGCTCTTTATATATCACCTGTGTAACATCAAATTCATAATAACTTCTAAAGCTTTGATACATGTAGCTCACTCACTGCTCCTAATACCTGGAGTTAAGCACATCCACAAACTTGAATCTCATCTTTGCACCTCAGAGTAAACAAGTAAAACAAACAGGTAGCACCTGGATTCACCATATCCGACAGGGTTCATGATCTCTATCTTATAAAAAGAATGAGGTCAGAATCTCTGTGTCCACAGGGATGAACTGTGACCTCCAAGAGCAAGCTGCCTCACACCACTGCAGGTACCAGAAAAAAGGAGGTACTCAATGCCAAGGCGAGTCAGCAGACCCCTTCCCCAGGGGCCAAGACCACTGAAGGCAGCATACCACCAAGCTATAATGTTCTCTCCTCACTGGGGCTTGTAGAGGTCCTCCCCACTGTTTGTTTCCCAGTGCCATCAGAGACTGTCCTTTATAAATCTGAGAAATCTGCCTTGTACATCTCCTATGGCTAGAAGCCCATATTGAGTAGATGCATATGAATTCCCTACCACTGAACATTTCAGACATAACACCGCTCCTTCCATCATTTGGCACATAGCTGTCAGTTAAAGGATTTGAAACACCTCCTTATTCTGTTGGGTAATTAGCATCATACAGAGGCATACAAAGACTTCTGTTAACAGGAGAGATTTGATCCCTCCATTTCAAACTAAGACCCATTTGTTTTCAAAGAATGAAACATTGTTGGGGTTTTTAAATGTGCTACTGTTTTAGACTGTATGCATTGATTAGAAAACAAAAGTCAGTATAAGGACTCACTCCTCACCACCCGGTCTGCAAAGGCAAACATTTAGGGTATGATGCTGGAAGAGAGTTTGGTTTCAGATGTAGGATACAGACATTGTTCCTCAACCACTGCTTTTAAAGAAAGTGCTTCGGCAGATGCCCTCTGCCAGGTGTCCTGAAGTTCCAAATATCCTTGGAAATCTGCTGCAACATGTCATGTTCTTTGCAACATCAGCAATTGGACTTGACTGAATTTCAACGTTAAGGGTTGTGATTTCAGTGGCTGAAACATAATTTCAAGAAACTCAAGTATACATATAAAAAAATAACAGCCAAATATCTGAAAACAAGGTTCCCTTCAATTAATTATGTCATAATATTTGATATTCTTAAACATCTTTATGTATTACTATTTGTTAGATACCTGTTTAAATCGCTAAGAATTTCCATACAGAATTCTTAGCCCTTAAATATTGTTTAGATAATAATTTCATATTACTAACTTTTAGACTGCATCATTAGCCTAGAGTAAAATTTTTGCTGAAATGTGTCTCTGAAAATACTAGTTCCATAAAGATTGATAGGGGATATCAATCTTATTTATAAAGCCTCCTAAAAATGATGGTAGTTGAAGAAAAAAAGTTTCTACAAGAAACTAGTTGTTGCACCTAGGGCCACTGGCCAAATGAGATATAAACACCCCCATAACTATTCCTGCTCTCACTAGATGAACATTTCTGGAGATTAAACTATTAATAATTACAAAGATTTTCTAGGTATCAGAAGTAACACAATAATAAAGCCTTTCATGTAAACTTTAAGCACATTTTCTCCCCAGATTCTCCCAAGTGTCCCATAGGGTAAACAGGTCAGGAATTATTTGCCCTATTTTTCAAATGAGAAAATGGCACTCAGGAATATAAATGGCCAGAGCAAAGTCACGGTTATGTACTTGTCCAGTATAAAAGCACTAGACTGGGCATAGGAAAATCTACCTTTGTACTTAGTCTAGTGTTTTTTCAGTATCCATCTTTCTTCCCTCCTCACCCCATCTCTCTCAATTTCTCCCTATCCCCTCTCCAGAAATCTAGACTGAAGGGCTAGGCTAGCAAAGAGAGGCAGTTGAAGGAACCAATTCTGCTCCAGCATCACCAGGCATAAAGAGCAGAGACTAGAGGCACTGAATCACTTTCAGACTTTTCTGTATCTCTATTCATTGCAAAGACACAAATGCTGTAAAAAGACTTTCCATTTTCCTTTTTAAACTTCTGAATAGGGACTAAGCTATAAGTCAGAAACAGGCATAGTTGGTCCAAAGGACAAAATGATCCAGTCGGGTTGAAGAATTTCATAAACTGGTCATGCTCTCACACAACACCATTAAGTGGAGACCTATATTCTAGGCCCAGTAGTTCTCAAAGTTTGGTCCCTGACCAGCACCATCAGTGTCACCTCAGAACTGATTAGAATTTCTAGGGCTAAGCCCTACCCTTGACCTACGGAATCAGATACTCTGGGGAGGGCCCATTGGCTGGTGAGGAAAAAGGTCTGCAGGTGATTCTGATACATACTGAAGTCCTAGAAGTGTTCTAGGATATTCGATACATATTTTAAACAACATATTACCCAAAGTCATTTCCAACAACAAAAATTTTAACTGATATTCTCACCAATAGTGGTCTGGATGGACTTAGGTTTTGGGACCTTAAAAAGGCAAATGACATTAGTCTGCATTAGCCATTCATCAGGGATTAGTTTCAAATAGAACTGAAATTTGAGAAAAATGAATACATTTCTTCCCATGGAAACTGTTTTTCGCATACATGTCAAGGTATCCAAGCCACTACTGAGAAGCTATTTCTCAATAACCGGTCGGAAATGCATAGTAGCTATAACATTTTTTCCCCCGCCCTTAAACAACAACAGAACCACAACCTATTACCAGTGATTTCTCTAGAGTAGAACTACAAGAGTGTTTTTGCAATGTCAGGGCACACTTAATCAAGAAAGGGACACTGACGCTACAGAAGGCAGCTTCTCTTTTTATTTTCTTGTCCATATACCAGCATCTCATTGTCTTGAAACCCAAGTCCACTTGAGCCAGTCAGGTTTGGACAAGAACCTGACATAAACTCTCCCTCTCTGAGTCTACTTAGCCTTGTGTTGATTACTGTGTCAACCAGAAATTAGTAGGTATATGTTGCCTTTGTTAGTGAAACAAATATAAGCTACTGATGTTGCTTTATGTCACATGGAAATGAGGCAGTGTAGCCTGGTGGCACAAAGTCAGTCAGGCTAAAGTTGGACACACCTGAGTTTGAAAGCAAGCTCTCCCACTTCCTAAGAGGGTGACTTAGAAAGCTGCTTAAACTTTCAGAGCTCCATTTCCTCCTCTGTAAAATGGGGATACTAATATCTCTTACCTACCTCATAGGATTATTAGAAAGGAATCAGTGAAAAACACATGTTTAGCATTTAGCTTAGAACAAGCTTCCAATACAAATTAAGTTTTTATTATTTTACAAAGCTAATTTTTAAAGCATAACAAATTATAAAAACACAAAATTAAAAAGCTAATTTTTTTCAAAATGCACATAAAAGTTTATTTGTAACTTTTCAAAATGCCTACAAAGTATTTTTAGGGGGATCAAATTTAGCATGTGATCCATAAATAATTTAAAAGGTAATAATTATTAGCATTAGAAGTCACATTACTCCTATTCCAGGTTAAAAAAAAGAACATCTATAGCTTGCATTAGTTTAAATGTTTTGACTGTTCTGTCAGTTAGACCCAGGGCCTGTTTAGAGTTTAAGCTAAGAAAAAAAAGGAAAACACTGCTTTCAGGAAGATAAGCAAGTAATGAAGGTGAAGAGGTGAAGTACTGCCTTTAAATAGTAAAAGCTTTCAAATATAAACACACTTGAAATATTAAAAGAGAAATCAATTTATAAATTTCATTGGCCATACTAATTTAGAGAAAGAAAACAATATAATTGCCTTCATAATTTCTAAGTGTCCTTTATTTCTTGAGGTTGGTAAGAACAAATATTTCATACACTAATATATCCACCTTACAGAAATGAAGTAGGTGTAAATATAGTTAGTACCTATTTCTATTGTTAGAAAAAAAATCCTAGATAAACATCATATCTTTATGTATTTTATTATATTAAGGAGGCAGGGGACTAAAATTGGAAGAGTTCATTGTCTACGTGAAAAAACAGACTAGAAATAGTTTTCCTGTGTGTGTGTTTAATTTCTGACATTTGTGTGTTATAAGGCATGGAAATACAGTCATTTCCATTATTAGCAATATTAGTTTCAAAGCTACTTTTGGAAAAATTACACTGAGCTGCTTAAAGTTTTACTAAGTAACTGAAATATATTCTTTGAAATTTTAGCCATTAATAGTATATACAAATATTTAATGCAATTGATATCATAATTTTAATATTTTTCCTTCCAGTATAAACATAGAAATGTTAAAATGTGCTTGTCTCAGGTTTTCTTTTTGTCAAGCACACGCATATACAAAAAGAAACAGACCAAGAAATAAAGACCTCCTATTTTAAGGCATCTCTGGCTGCAATTCTTGACTGGGCAATTAGAGAATTTGACCCCAAAGTAAAGTAGCATCAGAGGGAAAAGGAGGTGGCATTGCCCATTCGCATTTCTGGGCCATTGCCCACATATGGGCCCCGTGCCAGAGATGACTTTGGCCTTCTGCATAGGGGATGCTGCCCATCCAAGCCTTTATTGTATTCGAGAAAGAGAAACAGCACTGCACAGATTGGCTTTCTGAAACTTCGGGTATATGAGAAAAAAAAGCTGCCACTTGGTTTATGAACCAAGAAAGAGAACTGGACACTGGAAAAATCTTTCTGGGTAAACATTAGAGCAAAGTAGTGCCAAATTACAATTAATACAAATTACAAATTAAATACACACACACACACACACACACACAAATGCATGACAAAATGTGGGGGTGCAAAAGTAGAAAACATTTAAAAAGAAGAAAATTACATTATAACTTAACAGACTAATAGCATAATTCTTACATCATAAATTTCTGAAATACTACATGGAAATTTTTAGTCTTCTCATGAATCGGACTGGTTCACTACCTCAAGATTTTATTATCAATGATATTCAAATCTAAAATTTTTAACTCTCAGATCAGGAAGGTTTGTGACAGGTGAAGTTCAACACTTTTGGAAAACTTTCAAACTTGTCAAAAGTATCCTAGAAAAATACAAAGATTCTACCAGTAATTTTCAAGCCAATTCATGTAATGCTTTGTTTTCTACAAAGTAATCAAAGAGCATGTAAGTATGAATGCTGCATCAAATCACAATTGACAACACTGAAATACTCCATAATTATAATAAATTTGTTTTTGTTTAGTCCATCTATGTACTCATGACCTTCTTAATAAATGTGTACCTCTGAAAATGCTTAGTAACCATGCATAGAAAGCAACTGATCATTCTTAATTAAGTTTCAAATGTGCCTCTTCACACAGCTGCACACACATGTGTACTAACCTAATTGTTAGTTGCACCTGCTCCAAGTTAGGAATATTTCATAGAGTACATGGCAAGAATGGCATTTTCAAGTGTAAATCTGTTGCATGTAAATCTATACTTTCTTTCAGTAGTTAATGGCTCATATGCTTTGTGCCATATATAGGAGCCTGCTGTACAAAAATGTGGGTGATTTTGAATTTCTGTACTTGAAAACAAAGCTGTCTCTTCCATCTAAAATAAGTTTTATTCTTCCATAATATAACTGAGTGATTTTTCACTGAGAAATATGAGTAATACTTTTCAACGTTTATATAAAGGACACTTTTCATTCAACCAAACATTGAAAAGAAAAGCTGAAACTCTTTCACAACTGCTGAAAAGTTGTAAATAAGTTAAATTGTTCTTGTCCTATACTCACTATATCCACCAGTTCAAATGCCATGATGATTTTTGTTACTATCTGAAATCTTGAGTTTCTGAGTATTAAGGACAGCAATGATAAAAAAAAAAAAAATTACCTTCTTCAGATTATGAACTTAAATTCTGTATTCTACACATGTAGCAAATCAGTTTCCAGAGATCACACCCCTTTTTCAAAGGAATCACCCTAAAATCTGAAGTTGGAGTAACCACATATCTCAAATATCTTAATTTATGATAGAGACAGACACTTTTTCATAAAATGGAAGTTTTGTACTAAATCTCTATGGTATGAAATTCTAATTTCTTGTTTTATAAACCAATTTCCTGATTTTTAAAAGAATGGGTTTGTCCAAACTGGTAGTCTGACAAACATTAAACTAAAAGCACATTGAACATAATTAAAAGCAAAGCTACAGAATCTTGACAGGTAACCTCCTCTGGAGGGTTTGTCTCTGCCCTTCTTCACTTGTTAAAAGGATCAAAACACCATGTCTGCTCTGATTAACAAACCGATGAATAAGGTTCCCCATCTCCACAATACCAAAAGCTACCTCATCATCTACTACATTAGTTGCAAGTTTACGTTGACAAATATTTCTTTAAGTGTAATGAAAATACACTCTACTTACAGAATTGTAGGTAAATATTTCCAGAAACTTAATAAAGTTACTTAAAGAAATTTAATAAAGTTTCTATTTTAAACTCTTTGTCTTCAATTAATTTTTTAATAAACTAAGATTTTTCCGTACAGCTACAAAAAAAAAACACCCACATGTTACAAAAATGCACACCACACATTTAAAAAGTAAACAAAACTGAGTGAACTTTTGTGTCAATCAGGGTACATGAGTTATAACTTCTTCTTGAAACCTGTCTACTTATAAAACAATCTTTTAATGGCTCAAAGAGACAAAAAGTCTTTGAAGACCTATTAAGAGCAAAAATATATATATACATTCACCTATTTTTTGTCCAATGCTTTGCAACTATTGATTTGCAAAAGAAGTATTTTATTTAAAATTAACTACTATATTTCTAAGAAGCAACAATTACCAAAAATCTCTGAGGTCCTTTAAACGTGATCATTTCACCCTGCCAAACCAATGAGATATTCTTCATCCTTTGTTTTTTGTTCTGCATCTTCATGAACATGGCTGCTAATTATATTATCCTGGTGGTACATAAATCTGAATGGGAAAAATCTCATGATTCTTATAGAGCATAAAATACTCCTTAGGATTCAAATGTATACTTACTTAGATCGAGTACTCCTAAATTGCAGTGAATTCTGTTTTGCTAGAGAACTTAGCTTTGATTCAGAATTTCTGTTTCATAAATGATGTAGCATCTCTCCAACACACCATTGCATGTATGCATGCACGTGAACACACATACACACACACACACACACACACACACAGAAACCTTTAGCCTTTTCCTGCTACTTTGTATAGTTAGCTTCCCTATTTGTATATTTGTTTTTCTAAAATTGTTTAAGTTCTTAAGTTTGTACTTATCACACAAAATGTCATACACATCTCATGCCTACATTTGCCATAATAAATCCCTACTATGTTAAATGAGTAAAAGTTAAACCACATTTTTAAAATTGAAAATTGAAAAGACCATAAGAATTCTCTGCTCTTACCCACCCATTCATTCTGACAGTTTTAAGATTTTACAGTGTATCAAGTGTCTTCTTTTCTGAAACATATAGGAACATAAGAATGTTTTGAAAACATTTATGCAATTTGGCATACTTGGCCTAATATAGTTTAACAAAGTAAGCTCTCTTATTGTTCTGATTAGCTTTATCATTAAGAGTAAAAATCCTTTATTGCAAAACTTAAATTAACATGTGGTAGGAAAAATAAAGTGGTTTACACATCATCAAGAAAATATTATTCTTAAAATTTTATTTATATTCTTTTTCTTAAACCAAGCACCTAAGTAATTCACAAAACAAAATACCTCTCCTGGGAAAGAAAAACATCCTGAGATAATATACAAGAAAAAGCACTACTTCAGCTAAAAACTAAACAAAACAACAGCAACCACCATTCATGAGCTTCATGACAACTAATAAACAATGAAGAATACTTAAAGATTTCTTCTATCAGTTTCAGTAGCAAACCCTTGCTCTTTTGAACACTTTACTGAATGGGTTCTCAGAAATTTCCTTCAGTCTTGTAGTCCTTTCAGCATTTATGAAACAATTGTTGGAAACGTAGGTGGCTCTTCAGATTAATTTAACTTTCCAGAGAAAGCTACTTGATAACAGGAGTGAGCAAGTACCTCCGACCTCAAATTAACCACTTACAGTGGTACATTTTTCATCTCTAAAGTATTCCCAGCCTCTCTTTCTATTGCCTTTAGTTAATCTAAATTCAGAGACAAGACGTTTTTCCATTATTGGTTTCTTGCCTCTTTACAACTGAACAACATTCCTCAAAAAGTACATATAAGTCTCCATGCTATGGAATCAGACAACAGTATCCATTTCAGGAACAATTACACACATAATGTAAGACAATAGTTCTCCTTAGAACCGTTCGCAATATTTGTGATTTAAAGTCTACTGGTTAGTCTAAGGCAATGGTGTGGCAGAGTTCATCTAAGTATACGTCTTCAATCTACATACTTTTAAAACTCAATGTGGCTTACAGATCAGACAGCTATAAGGATACCATCTGTCCTATATAGTGGCTTTTTAGATCATTATACTTATAAAACAATACAGTCCCTGAAAAATAACACGTGTGAATGAAGAAACAAAGATAATGTAAAATTAATATTTGGAAGAAAAGTCAAAAATTCCATATTTCTGTTTTAACACCTGTATATTAAATTATATGTGACTATCACGTTGTTACATTATAGGAATGCAAAGAATAAAGGAACAAGAGCTACATCTTGCTTTGCTTAAAGAAATTAAAGACAAGTTTAACCCGCACCTGCCAAACTGTCTTCAGAGGGACAGAAATAGGTAGTGGCAGAAAGGCTCACCCCTCCCATACCCCACAGCGCGTCTCCCTGAAATCATTTTAAATACAGGCAATGTATCTGTCACCTTTTCTCTTTTACTTTTTCTTCCATTCTAATGAATGGCAGAAGCTTTAGGCACCCCCCCTGCCCACTATCTCAAAGGCACATAACAGAATAAGAGGACCCAAGAGTCACTTACCAGTTGCATGCCACAGATAAAGATAAGCGTGCACCTGCCATTGCAATAACCCATGGTTTCCGAGACCCCTGCCACTGCCAGACTGTCCCACGTCGGCCACCGTCGAGCCCCCCACTTTATCCAATCAGATCGCGGGGAAGGACAGGCAAACCTGCCGAGGGCTCGGGGGCTCCCGGCTGCTGCTGCCAGCGTCCTGGGAAGTGACAGGCATTAGGACCTGCTGGCGCCGCGGCGGCGGCAGCTCCAGCCGCGCCCGCCACACATACCTTCACTCGCTCGCCGCACACGCCGCGCCGCGGGCAGCGCCGCCCGCAGAGACGAGCCCGGGGCCCGCAGGGGCAGCAGCGGTAGCCTCGCAGCGCCGCCGCGCCCTCGGGCATCTGGCCGCGAAGTTTCGCCCCAGCCGCTCCCTGCGCCGGCTCGCCCCACGCCCCCCAGCGCGGCCGCCGCCCAGCGCGCGCTAGCCCCACGCTCTCCGCGCGCCGGCTGCGGGGGGCGGCTGCCCGCGGTTCCTTTGCGCCCGGCGCTGCGGGGCCCCGCGGGGCGCGGGCCAGGAGGGGGCGTCCGGGCTCCGCGGTCCCGGGCGGCGGCGGCGGCGGCGGCGGCGGCGGCGGCAGCTACTGCGCGCAATGATGCGGGGTCTGCGCCGCGTCTGGCAGCGGCGCTGCCCCTCCCCTCGCCCAGATGTGTTAATCCTCCTCCAACAAATCCTTCAGCCTGCTCCCCGCCGCTCCCTCCCAAGACGTCAACTTCTTCCAGCCCGGCCCGGCGTGCCGCCGTGGGGGCTGTCGGCGCCAGTGTCTAGGCGAAAAGAAGCGGCGCAGAAGCGGCAGCTGTGGCGGTGGTGGCGTTGGGGACCGCGGGGCGAAGCGTCCGGGCGGCATGTCTGTGGCTTGCTGGGCTTGTGTCGGTCCTGCGCCCACAGCCGAGCCTGGAGCACTATGGGCAAGCGAGACGCGTGTGTGCGTGTGTGTTTGGGGCAGAAGGGACGAAGAGGAGGGTTAGGGAAGGGGGTGGGGTGATGAAGTAGGGGTGCAGCCGAGGCAACACGACCGTACGGAAAACCCGTGTGTCGGAGGGTGAGTGCAGAAGAGAAGGGGTGCCCCGGCCGCCGACGCACTGCCACCTGCTCAGCGCCCGACTCCTGCGAAACTGCAAGGGCCGGAGCGTGGAGAGTACGGAGCAGACGCTGCTCTGGAAAAGGGAGCGGGCTGCTGCTGGAGTTGGTGGGGAAATTGGGAACCGGAGGGAGTAGGGACTCGATGAGTTGCCGTTGCTGCTTCGAACTGTTGTTGGTTTTCACTCAAGAAAGTAAAAGGATCAGAGACAATTTTAGCACTCATACTTTGGCCTACGGACCGTCCTGGCTGAGTGAGGATTTCCGCAGGTCGATGCAGACCCTGCTCGGGAGCACCGGCCAGAAGCTGGGCAGCAGTTCCTGTAACCTGCAGAGGCAAGCTTCGGAGCCCGTTGCTGCCACCTGCGGACCGAAATCGGAAGAGCGAAGAAGTCTGTCCTTGGTGGCAGCCCCTGGGGCCTTAGTATTCAGGATCCAAGGGTCCAGTTTCCTTTACATCCCCCTGCAGCTAGCATTCCTGACTCACTTTCCAGGGCAGTGAAGATATGATGTTGAGATCTGCTGTAGTACTGAGTGAAATGAGGTGCCGAGATTGATATTGATAAAAGAACGGTTTATGACATTAAATAGCAAGCCCCTTTCTGCACCCCTTTAAGAGATTAAGAAAGTTGCAACCACATCAAGCAAAGAACTTAAATAGCAAATGTAATTTGGCCCTACTGAGAAAATGGCATTTGTGTAGGATAACGTTATGCTTGAAACCACAAATAAAGATCTCAAATGATTGCTTCCTCTGAATAAATATTATGGCATATCGGAATGACTAAACATAAAGAAATTGGATAGGGCATAGGGACCAGAAGCGTGACACTGAATTTTCAGAAATAGTTTGTCAATCAGAGAGAGCCGAAGGGGGATTTGATTTATTAAATTTGTGGAATACGGATATTTTATTACTGTAATGACAATGCCTGCTTTTAATCTCCCCATTTGTAAATAAGACTTTTCTCTGAAAAATCCTTTTCAATTTAATGAAATTACAAGATCCCAATACATGCTCTTACCCACTGTGGGCCTGGCAGGTAATAGCTGCTCCACGACCCTTGGTGAAACTGAAGCTAGAGGTATCCAGTGCCAGATGTTTCTGTTAGTTGTTATTATTCTGTCTTTACACACATTAGCTGTCTAGTAGCTGCTGGGGATGCAGATATTTGTATTGCCAAACAAAAAGAAAACTAACTTGATGATGAATATTGAAGAAGCTGCTGCCATATAGTGAAAAGCATTCTATTATTACCTTTTTAAATTCATAATTGCAACAATGCATTTATGTGGATCTATCAATAATCCTGAAGTAGTTTCTCTATAACCAGCAGGAGTCTGGGCTATATAGGTTGAAGGGAAGCATAATGCTATCTGAAGCTGACTCTTAGTGTCCTGCTCCTAGCCCCTAGATACTTGCCTTTCAGTACATGCTCACCTTCTTTCTGAAATACTTGGGACTGTCTATGGGTTTTATCTATCCACAGGAAGTGCTTGACACAAGATTTAAGTTACAGCCCTGAGACCAACTCTCACCCAGTAATGGATAGGTGTTTGTGGATAACTACCCCAGGTTCTCAACCCAGAGATAGGAACACGAGGCATACTCTACACCATTGACTTCCCCACCTGGATTGAGCCCACTGTTGCCTATGGTGGGAACCTCATTCATGCACTCTTAAGTAGTTCTCTTTCTTTCCTGCCTCATATCTCTTCTCCTTTACCAGTCAGTGCTTCTCCACCTCCAAAATATACCACTTCATTCAAATATTTGTCAGAGCTGCCACCTGAGAAACATAACATAAGGCAATCCACAATGGCTTTTATTCCTGATTTAGTATCATTGGCACAATATTCTCCTTAAGAGAGTGAATGAGATGCATGTTCAATGATGAGCATTTATTGTGTGCATCTACAACCTTATGTGCTATACCTACATTTTCTTCATTATTCACAAGAAATTGATGAGTTATTTGGTCATTTTAAAGATACAGAAACCATGAGGTTTAGATAAATCGAGAATCTTAATCGCAGGTGCACATGTTCTTGGCAGAATTAGAATGTGAAAGCTTGTCAGTGGAACATCAAAATCTGCTTTCCAAACCACTGGGCTATACTCTTTTATATTTTAATATACTTACTTACAGTATATATTATACCTACTATATGTATTATATGATAGTATGTAACACTAGTATTCATTTTACTATACTACTATACATCATCATTCTTTTGGAATTCCATAGAGAAGTGATGATTTAAAAATATTTAGAATAATCACACATACTTTATCTCTTTTTTCCCCAGCTTTATTAAGATCAGATTTTGTTATCTCTAAATTTATGTCACATGCTTTAGATACAGTATAGGCAATGCCTGATTTATATAAAAGTGCCCAAGTTAGGAACTCAGTTCTATGCCTTAAGGTAGCCATGCCTTTGTTCCATTTCCTATTGACCCTACAGCCTTACTGGAAAAGACTATAAAGAGAATCTCAACTGTCCCATAGCAATGTATAAAGGAAAAAGAGATGCCTCAAATTGGAATGTTGATTGCACTTTCATTGAGAAATAAAGCCATATACTATTCAGCTATATAAGGCTTTCCTTGACTAGTTTGTTAACATAACTATTGTTAACTATCCTGTTTCTGTGGGGAGAATGTGTTACATATTACACATCTCCATCTGGCTACCCTAGCATCCTGCTTTAAAGTACTTTTCAAGGTTATTTTACTTTTATCTCACTTATCTCTCAGAACATGGAATGCCATAGGTACACAACCACAAAGTGAGTTGCTGTCTGCTCAATACTCAATCGCTTCAGCAAGAGCGAAAGCTCAAGCTGGACTTTGTAACACCATGGATCATTTCATTCTGAGTTTTACTTCATTATAGTCTAAAAACATAAAGGCAGCAATTATCTTTGCAATTGCAAAATCAACAAATTTAATTCATTAAGTATTTTATACTAACTTGGATTTGCTTTCTTGTTTGGAAAATAAAAATAGTATTTTCAAAATAAATTTTAGAAAGAAAGCAATCATTCATAATCTTTCCACCGATAGATAATCTCTCATTTTTGCACAAACCATTTTTTTTACAAAAATTGAGTTATATCATGCATAATAGATTTTAAACTATTTTTTTTTTTTTACTTAGCAATAGATCAATAACATACGTCTGACTCATTAACTGCTATGCTCATGAACTCTGCAGCCAGCTTGACTTCATAGTCCAAGCTCTTCTGTTTAGCAACTTTGTAACCTTAGGCAAATCACTTAGCTGTCTTGCCTTAGGTTCCTTATCTATAAAGGAGAGTTCAGGGAGTAATAATGCACATATGTCAAGGTTGTTGGAAGAATTAAGTAAATGTCAAAATATGTAAAGCTTTTAGAATAGTGCCTAACACAGTTAACATTTTAAGATTTTTAATTACCATTATTCTGCATACAATACAGCTTTAATGACTATGTAACATTCCAATGTAAGAGTATATCCCAATTATTTAATTCATATCTTTTTCTTAGAAATACAGGTTTTGTGGTGAGCAGAATAATGGCCCCTCTAATTTGGCCACACCGTAATAGGGGACCTGTGATGTGAATATGTTACCTCACACAGCAAAAGATACTTTGAATATGTGATTAAGAACCTTGAGATGGAGAAAGTAGCCTGGATTACCCAGATGGGACCAATCTAATTACCTGAACCCTTACAAAAAGAGCTTTTTTCCAGCTGAGGGGTGCAGAGGAGAGGGTAATGAAAGTAGTAGCAGAAGAGTCAGGGAGATTTAAGGTGAGAAGAGATTCAACCTGCCGTTGCTGGATTTGTAGATGGAAGGAGGCCTTGATTCAAGGAATGTAGGAGTCCTCTAGAATACAGGACCCCAACCCCAGAGCTGTGGACCAGTACCAGTCCGTGGCCTGTGAGGAACTGGGCCGCACAGCAGGAGGTGAGCAGCGGGCCAGCAAGCAAAGCTTCATCTGTATTTGCAGCCACTCCACAGCACTGGCATCACCACCTCAGCTCCATCTGAAATCATCAGGCATTAGATTCTCACAGGAACACTGGGCCTTGGGGCCAAAAAGGTTAAGGACTGCTGCTCTAGAAGCTAGAGAGGGTAAGGAAACAGAGTCTCTCCCATAGCCTTCAGAAGGAAGGCGTTCATGCTCACAGCTTGAATTTAGCCCACTGAGACCCATGTCGTAACTATAATATAATTAATGTGTTTCATTTTAAGCCACTAATTTCTGGTAATTTGTTATAGCAGCAATAGGAAATCCAATGTTTTGGTATTACAAATTTTATAACATTTAAACTTGTAGGTATGTTTTTGCCTATGTTATTTCCATTTATCTATTTGGAACTTGTAGGTATGTTTTTGCCTATGTTATTTCCATTTATCTATCTATGTTTTTGCCTAGATTATTTCCATTTATCTATTTGACTAAAATGCTAGCTTTCAGAGAACACCTTGAAGAGATGTTGATAAGTCAAATAGACAGATCATGCCATTATAATGATGAGAGCTACAGTTCTCATCAATGCCTAACAAGTCATGTTTTTGTATTAAATATCATTTGGGTTATATCCAATAAATTAAATTATTTTAATTTGTAATTTATATAAATTTTATATAATATGAAGTAAAGTGCCCTGAATATGCTGGAATCTCAATATTTATTTGCTGGTGATCAGTTACATCCATTGACTTGAATATTTGCAACATTTTAGTCACATTAAATATGAGATATCCTAAGGCATATTAATACAATTATTTTACAAATGTAAGACTCTTAGTTATAAGTATTATTTTAGTAAATTGTCTCATATAGAACATATAATATTTGGAATAAAATATTTGTCAGAGATTAGAAAAGCCACATTTTCATCTTTTTTAATTTTCCTCTAATTTGTGCTGATTTTTGTTTTAACATGAAGAATTGGTAAATAAGTGTAAGGATAAGCCTAGTGTTCTAGGTGTTATTGTTGTGTAACAACCCACTCCAAACATTATGGCTTTAAACAATGATATTATTAGGCTCTGGATTCTGTGGTTCAGGAATTTGGAAAGGGCTGAGTAAGGCAAGTTTGTTTCTGATGCATACTGTCTGGGGCTCCAAGGCTAGGGGTGGTTTCATGGCTGAGGACAGGATTACCTGAAGATTCATTCACTCATATGTCTGACGCATGGGAACTTAAAGACCAGGACTGCCAAACTGATTACCTACATGTGATCATGTGATCTACTCTTCTTTGCAGCGTGATTTCCTCAAAACATGGCTGCTTCAGAGTGATCTGACTTCTTAAGAGCTCCAAGCATAAGTTGCCAGCAAACAAGGCAGAAGCTGTACTGCCTTTCATCGCCCAGCCTCAAAAGTCACCCAGCTCCACTTCCACCATATTTTATTAGTTACAAGGTGAAGGGAAGAAGACCTGGATCCCCACCTATTCATGGAGGAATGCCAAAGAAGTTGAGGGCCATGTTTTCAAACCTCCATTTTAAGCATTGAATCATAATTAAAGGATACTTATTGTTTCTTAAAAATTAAAATAAGTAAAAATTAAAATTTAGACATTAATGATATTATGTCATAATTAGAAACTTACTTTTATACTAAAATCTCAGAAAAAACAGCTGATTGAATTTAAAAAAAAAGTGTTACTCTGAATTAACCAGAATATGAATTGATTAATAATAATTTGATTTTGGGTTTCACATATTATGAACAAGGCAAATAATATATATTCTATCCATTCAAATGGCTTCACTTCTCAAGACCCAGTTAAAAGTTAGTATTCATTTTCTACAATTATGAGATGAGAAATAGAGTATTTAAACTATTCAATAGAATGAGAATAAACACATGATTCATCTTTAGTGAGCAATAGTAATATGTACTCTACATTTTTTCAATATAATTAATATTTATTACAGTTTCAAAGTATCTATCCAGATAAAGTAGTTACTGTAAAACTTCTTTATTTGCTGTGCTTTCCCCAGTTTATCCTTCTACAACTCTAATAAATACCAATTTAATAGAATATGAGAAAGTGACAATGAGAAATGTTAGGAAACTAGATGTAGTGTACTTAAAGTAGGATTAATTCAAAATCCTTACACAGTGGTCTGTTTTTTCTAGAGGAAAGAAAAATAAATCCCTAAATACAGTTGTGTTATTTTTAAAGTTAAGATGTTCATTAATATAAATACAATATTCTAATCAAATATTTGTTTTCCCTTTTTTGAAAGAGAGGAAGTGAATTCTTTAATGGGATACTGAATTCAAATTGTTCTTTTTAAATCTGAAGGTGGATGAAGCGTAAAGGCATTCGGCACCTTCTTTTGCTGTGAGTTGGAGTATAAAACTGTGACTTTCTTATAAGTCTATTCAGGTTTCATTGCTCATCCTGAAACTATCCAGTAAAAAAACAGCGATTCTGATATACTTCCAGGTAGCTTTACCTAGGTGCTTTGTGGTAAATATGGGTGTTCCTTTGATATCTTCTGATAATGGTCTCAGGGATGGGGGCATGGTCAATGATCCCCCTTTTCATAGTATTTTTGTCTTCATTTATGCCTCTTTGGCAAGGCCACATAGGCACTAACTTTGAATCAATAAAATTATCATTAATCATCATGCAGTTCAACCTAATAACCAACTCTTTGGGCGTCACAACATTGTCATTGTAAGTCTCTAGCTAGAACCACCAGCTTGACTTAAGAATCCCCTTGTGGGACCATAGAAAATGTCTGGATACTGTTCTCATGACTTAGGAGTCCAGGAGACACTGGAGAAATATTCCCAGGCCCTCACTCTGTCCAACTACATCCCCTTGGCAATTTTACTGTGCTGTGTGCTGCCCCATGGTGGAGTTGGAGTGGGAAATGTAGCGACAATTCTCTTATAGGCTTTGCCTTTAATCTACACACACCATGCAAGAATTTCAACCTCAACTAGAGCAGGTAGGAAAGAGATGAAGAAACACCTTACACTTTGTCTACTACTCCCACTTCGGCCACTTTCTACCATCTTTCCAATGTCTGGAAACAGTGAGTTTTCTCTCTTCTCCCTGCCTGGTCAGCAACCTCCTCTGAACGATATCTTTTTGTCCCAAGAGGGACAATATTAGAGAGTAGGGTACAGGAAGAGAGCAGCCAGAAGAAAGGGAACAAAATTGTTATACCTACAAGCAGAGTGAAACACAGATATTGCCTTCAGGGGCTAACATTTGGAATGGGGTGGAGAGATTCTAATAATTATCATAGCTATATATATATATATATATATATATATATATATATATATATATATACAATCATATAACAGTTGAGGTGAGAGCTAAGTGTTATGGCAGTTCTGAGAAGGGTAAGTTTCTGCCATCTAGGTAAATCAGAAAGAGAATATTTAAGCTGACTCAAATCTTAGAGGTAAAAAAAAAATTACAGATCCAGACTCAGCAAATAGGTCAGTTTAGCTGCAATGAAGGAGCCTGGAGGAGGATAGAGGGCAACGCTGTTGGAATGGCAGGTCTGAATGTCAGTCTGAAGAATTTGGACTTTATTGAGTAGGTAATAAGGAACCCATTATAGTCCTTAAGCAGAAAAATAACAAGCGCTATGCCCCAGGAAGATTCACATAGCAGCTGTGCATAAAAAGAATTGGAAGAAGAGAGTGTAGATGTAGGTGGCCACCAAAAACTAGAGCCAGAAATCATTGCTCCATGTTGTATACTAAAGCCAAGGCATCTAGAAGTTAATTTTTAATCTAACATATTAGATAAATGTAGTTTACCTCAGTTTTTTCAATCCCTTGCCAATGTAAATATATGTGATGGACTCAATTCTAAGATCCTTTGGAAAATATTTTAATATTCGAATTCTAAGAATTAAAAAATACACTTTTTATATCAGTTGTTGTAGTCACACATGTATCGCCATAACTCAGATCCAAATATATCATAAGCTTCATTTCTAAATAAAACATGAACACATTTTTGTCTCTTAATAACTTCATTATGCCTTGTTTAAATGTATTAAGACATGTGATTATACTTAGACATAAGTTATTAGGTTTTTCAAATACTCCCATTAAAATGTGACTATTTGGATGAAAAGATAGGAATTAAATGTTTATTTGAATGACAATATGTAATTAGATATCAATGTGGGAATAAAAAGTGTCATTTTAAAATAATGCACTAGAGAATGTTTTATGATGTGGGAGGAAAGGCAAAGCCAAGAAAATATTTGTATAATTAATAAATAATAAAAATTATTGGAAGTTTAAGGTTCTTAGAGTTGTTTGTATTTATTCTAGCAGGATTACCGTAATACCAAATTATGATAGGCTCATGTTTCCTATAAAGATGGAAGGCCAAATGCTTTTACCCCCTCTTTCTCCTACAGAATTTCAAAATTTGATTGCCCAAGTGACATTTATATTGTCATGTATTTTTGTGAAATGCCTTATGTTAATTGGTTTTCACATTTCGCATTGTGACAAATTTGTCAGATTGTCTTATGCTTAAGGTTTTTTAACTAGAGCTGTTTTAGTAAAGAGCTCTTAAAGAAAAACTTTAACCAAGTAAAAACAAATTTTGGAGTTTTCTTTTTTCTTTGCTAAAGGGAAAAATATCATAAGCTTTTAAATGTTTTGGATGTTCAAGAACAAGAAAAAAATCATACCACATTGTTATAGATAAAAGCTTAATGCAGTAGAATGGTATTCTACGAATACATAGTTATCAACAGGTTACAAAGCATTTTCAGAGTTACCTACACACAAATATTCACTATTCCAAATATTTCATATATCATTTACAACAAAATTCATATACTAAAATACACATATTTTGACATATTCCTGCATGTTCTGAGTCCAAATAATATAATGACACATTGGGTAAAAACAACATGGAAAATTAACATGGCTAAAAACAAACAAAATGTGAAAATCAGACTTTAAGTCAAAATTAGGTAGTAATAATAGTTTTAGAAAAAAAATTGCTACAGAGTTCCTCTGAGTGATGAACTCCTTTAGGAATTTAGCACCAAATCATTTGATTTATACCCAATCTTTTCTTCCTTTTTCCTTCTTTCCTTCTTTCCTTCTTTCCTTCCTTCCTTCCTTCCTTCCTTCCTTCCTTCCTTCCTTCCTTCCTTCCTTCCTTCCTTCCTTCCTTCCTTCCTTCTTTCCTTCCTTTTTTTTCTTTCTAGCTTTATTGAAATATAATTGACATATAATATCACATAAGTTAAAAGTGTATACCAGGATGATTTGATACACTTATATATTATAAAATTATCACCACTATAGCATTAGCTAACACCTGTTTTACCACATAATAACTGTTTCTTTTTTGCGGTGAGAACACTTAAGATTTAGTCTCGTAGCAACCCCTAAGTATATAATACACTGTTGTTAACTATAATCACCATGCTGTACATTAGGTGGCCAAAACTTATTCATCGTATAACTGTGTTTATTTACTTTGACCAACATCTTCCCATTTCTCCTAGCCCCAGCCCCTGATAATCACTATTCTACTCTCTATTAGTTCAGCTCTTTCAGATTTCACATGTAAGAGATCATAGAGTATTTGTTTGTCTTTCTCTGTCTGACTTATATCACTTAGTATAATGCCTTCAAAGTCCATGCATGTTGTTGCAAATGGAGGGATTTCCTTCCTTCTCATGGCTGAATAATATTACATTGTAGTTATGTGCCACATCTTCATTCATTCATCCACTGACAGACACTTAGGTTGTTTCCATATTTTGGCTTTTGTGAATAATGCTGTAGTGAACATGGAAGTGTAGATGTCTTTCAAGATCCTGATTTCATCTTTTTTTGGATATTTACCCAGAAGTGAAATTGCTGATCATATGGTAGCTCTATTTTTAAATTTCTGAGGAACTTCCATACTGTTTTCCATACTGGCTGTATTAATTTACATTCCACCAACAGTGTACCAGGATTCACTCTTCTCCACAGCCTCACCAGCACTTGTTTTTTTGATGATAGCCATTCTAACAGGTGTGAAGTAATGTCTCATTGTGGATTTGCATTTCCTTGATGATTAATGTTGTTGAGCACCTTTTCATGTACCTCTTGACTGCCTATATGTCTTCTTCAGGAAAATGTCTATTTAGTTCCTCTGCCCTTTTTTTGTGGGTTTTTTTTCTTTTTGCTTTTGAGTTATGAGTTCTTTATATATTTTATATACCAACCCCTTATCAAATATATGGTTTGCAAATATTTTCTCTCATTCAGGAGATTGCCTTTTTTATTTTGTTGATGTTTCCTTTGTTGTACAGAAGCTTTTCTTTTGCTGCTTGTGCTTTTGATGTCATACCCCCAAAAAACATTGCCAAGACTGTCAAGGAGCATTTACCTAAGTTTTCTTCTAAGAGTCTTATGGTTTCAGGTTTTATGCTTCCGTCTTTAATGCACTTTCAGTTCATTTTTGTGAGTGTTGTAAGATAAGAATCCAATTTCATTCTTCTGCATATGATTTTCTTATTTTTACAATACCACTTATTGAAGAGACTATTGTTCCCCATTGAGTATTCTTGGCTCCCTTGTCAAATATTAGTTGACCACATATGCACAGGTTTATTTTTGAGCTTTTAATTTTTTCCCATTGGTCTGTGTCTACTTTTATGCCAACCCTATATTGTTTTTATTATTATGGCTTCATAGTATAGTTTGAGATCAAGAAGTGTGACGTCTCTACCTTTGTTCTTTCTCAGGATTGCTTTGGCTATTTGTGGTCTTTGTGGTTCCATAAAAATTTTTATATTGTTTTTTCTATTTCTGCCAAAAATGCCATTGAAGTTTTGATGTGAATTACATTAATCTATAGATGATTTTGAGTAGTATGAACATTTTAACAATAGTAATTCCTATAATCCATGAACACAAGATATCTTTGAATTTACTTGTATAATTTTCAGTTTCTCTCATCAAAGTCTTATAATTTTTACTATTCTTTTTTCTTTTTTTCTCCTACTATTTAATGAGTGCTTATCAGGGTTCAAGCACTGTGCTAATCACTTTATATACATTCTCACTCATTTCTCACAATTGAATCTGAAATAGATGCTATTATCCCCATTCCACAGTTCAGAAAACTAAAGCTTAAAGAGATTAAACAACTTGAAGAAGATTAAAGAGTTAGAAGAGACAGAGTAGATCTCAAAGTCCAGCTCTCTAATACTAGCACTAAGCTTCTAGGAAAAAATGCAAATGTGAAGGTACAACAATATACAGAACTTGGGTTTTGGAGTCAGCGAGTCCTGCATTCAATATGCCCCTTTGCTATTTATAATTTATGCAACTATAGACTTCTCATTTAATTTTTCTAACCCTGTGTAACTTTATCTGTAATATGGGAATGATAACACAGTAATTACATTATATAATTGCCTGAAAAATTATATTAAATAATGTAAAAATTTCCAAAACCTCATTTTAGTAACTGTTTGCATATTTTTATTGGACACTGCATAATTAATTATAGAAAAATGCATATTTCCCTTTAAAGTTTTTTAATTCCCACTTTCTTTCTTATGCTCTTATACCATCAAATTCTAATCCCAGACCTATTACTGACTAAACAATTCCAGCTCTTGATAGTAGATTCAATTCACTTGACCATCATATGCAAGCTTACATCTAAGATCTCTGAGGCCAACGATCCATTTTTAAACTTATGAAACCTGTAATAATTGATCTACCTGAGAGCCCATCAAACTGATAACATGCTAACCATACCACACCACAATATTTGTCGTGGACAAATAAACATAGCCTCATATCGTGCAAAAATGTTTATAATATCATTCACATTCAAACCAACATCTACCACATTCTGTGGACTGAGGACACAATATTGAAGTTTTTCTGAACCCACACAGTTTGATGGGGTTTGCATTGCTGACAGATGCCATTGTTGTCCATGGTTCTGAGTCTCCAGAGAGGCCATAGCATCATTTATGCTTCTGCATAAATGTAATTCTGTTGTTTCACACTTTCCTCACATTAGATACTGAATTAAGATAAACTAACAATTTGTGTCATATATGCCTAGAGTGAGACAACTCACCATCCTATAATAATTTAGGGAGGGGAGAGGCAAATATCTGCCTGGTTAAAAACACTGAGAGGAGTTCCTGATCTAGCTAATAGAGATCACAGAATTAATCTATGTAATGACATGACATTTATTCAGTAAAAGACACCTGACAGAGAAATAAAGTCAAGGAGATATTGAGGAGGAACTGTAGGGCACAGAAAATGGCCAGTAAGAGCAGGTCATCATGATGGTACCAATCCTTTTCTAGGAACGAAATTGAAGTAAAGTGTCATTGCCTCTTCTCAGCAAACTCTCCATTTACTCTCAAAACTTACATTGTACTAATTTCTTCATTAATCATACATTACAATGCTTTGCATAAGTGATAATCTCCATTTATAGATGCTAAAAACCTTTGAAAACTAAAATAACATAAAATTCCAAAGACATTTTGGAACTATTTGGCTTTAAATTTGAAAAGAAAATAGTACTATTAACATAAGTTTGCACTGAGCTCAAAACACTTCATGTTCAATACATTTCGTAATGTTTCGAGGAGAGAAAATTGAAGCAAAGACCTTCTTTTAGTAATGACCATGTTAATGTCTGCTATCACACTGGGTAAATAATGTAGAGCTTCCAAATTTAGTCATAATAAGCAATCATTTTTCAATAAAAATGGATATTTTCTCCATTTCAGCTTCTACATAAGTGCTTATAGAATTAAAATGTTGGCTTAAAATACATTTCAAATGTTAGCTTTATTATGATAATTTTCAAGGATCACATTTATAAATGTTACTCTTAAAAATCACTAGTTTTCCCTAAAGTTATAGCCATTGCATCTTGGTCTAGAATAACAAACGTTATGGTCTACCTCTTTTACTCACATGATTAGTGAAAATTTTTTTGAAAAGTTAAGAATGAGGAAAGATAACATATGATCATTAGTCTAATAAAAAATACATACATTTTAAAAAGCACAGTATTAGTCATAGACTTGGGAGTGCTTCCTCACTACTTGTTACGTTCTGTCTATTGGTGACAGCTCCATGATTACACACCACTGATGTCTAGCTCTGCCCTCTTATTCACATCTCTGCAGGGGAGAAAAAGGGGCTTAATTTGAGTAGTAAATTCAAAAGGAAAAACTAGGCCTATGCAGCCTATCTGTTTCTCATTCTAAGAATATACTATGCTTTAAGTTTTACATACAACCTCCTGTATAAGGAGGCTCTGATTATTCAGTCATGCCTAATTCAGTATGAGGAATCTCACTTTCCTGCAGATATATTCTCTAATATCAACTTTATCTGTAATAAAGTTGTTATAGTAGCTTTAAGTTACCTTATTTATTGCATTGTTTCTCAGTTGACACTATTTATTAGGCCTGCATCAACACCATCGATTCTGTTGCTTATTTCTTCAGAATTATAATTTGGTCTGTAAAACTATTGGTGAGGGCTGGTGTTTTATTCGGTACATTATTATCGACGCCTTGGTGAATACATGTGTATGAAGAAAACCAGCAAAGCTTAAAGAACAGAATAGAGAGCAAATGTCATATATTCAACAACTATATTTTGAGCATCCACTATGTGCCAGGAATATTCTAGATATTGAGAATACAGTAATGGAAAAGACAAAGTCCCTGACTTTTGGGAAAAATAAAACTATACTGAAAAAAACACAAACAATAAATTGAACATATATATGCATACAGCATGCATATACAGGCTAGTAGTTGGTAGTGGTAAGGAAAAAAATAAAATAGTGGTAATAAAAATATTTTTCCAAGGGTGGAATAATCCTTCTTTAAGTAGGATGATTAGGGAAGACCTCTCTAAGGAAATAAAAGTTGACCTGAGATCTAAAAATGTGAAGGTGGTAGTCATGAAAGTATATGTAGGGAGAAAACCATTCTAGGCAGAATAAATAATTACTTTAATGGCCCCAAAAGGAAACATACTTATCAATCCAAAAGGCAGGAAGACAACCAGAGTGACTGGAATGTAATAGAAAGGAACCTAGAAACAGAAAACAATGAGCCTATAGAGTTAGGCAGGTCTTACATCATGAAAGGAGACCTTGTAGGATTAAAAAATAAAAAAATAAATAAAAAGAAAAGATTTTATTAAAAATGAAATAGTTGCCTACCAGGTTAACTACATTCAGTTTTAATAACAAACACTTGAAACCATAAAGTATATTAATTGATCTGTTTATTATCATGAGAATTAAGCAGTGATAGTAGAATAGCACGTATTTGGGTTATGACCTACTATGCTGGAGGCTTATGTACACATATTAGTAAGCTATCACTAAGTTATTATATGTTAACAAATGACCTGAAACTCTTGGTGGCTTAAAACAATAAAGATTATATCTTACTCAGTTATGTCTCAACTGCGGGTCAGCTTCAGCCCGGCTTCACACTTTTACTACCTGAAATCCAAGCTGAAGGATCAGGTCTTATCTAGGTAGACTGTATTATTAATATAACTGCAATAATATTTCAATTGAAATAAAGCTCACTAATGTTAAATACTGTTTGTGTGCTGGCAGAAAAAAAAAAAATCAATGGCAAAACCACACAATGGCTCTTAGAGCTTTTACTAGGATGTGGCAACATCATTTCCAAAGCAAGTCACATGGCCAAACCAATGTCAATAGAACATGGAAGTATTATTTCTTACAGTGAGGACAACATAAAATTGGGAATAATAGAATTTACCACAGCATGTATATTATATCTCATAGCAACCACAGCATATAAATTTTGACTATACATTAAAATAAAAACCAGGCAACTCTGATCTAGAAATCATAGAGAAAAAATAGCTCTACTGGAATACCATCTGCTTGTTTCTTCTACCTGCAACGGATATAGATATGTATTAAAAACACCCTAAAGAATACACACACACACACACATGTTAATAATCAACAATCTCTGAAGACTCTAAGTTCTGCTCCTTCTCAGTGTCTTTAATTGGCTGTCAGCTAGGTTACCAATAATTTCTGAAACTAATGAAAAAAAATGCCATGAAGGACAGCTGTTATCTGTCATGCCAGGTTCTATGTTCTGTCTCTAATTGATAGCACTGATTTGAAAGGTGAAAAATGTTTCCCTTTGTAAGAAAGTATATTTATTACCAAACAGGAAAAGAATGTTATTTTACAAATCAAAAAAAGATTTATTGTATGTTATTGTTCACTCTACATCCAGGAATATTATAAATATTAAAAAGAACACAAAATACTAGGCAATAATGATGTCCTTATCATTTTTAACCCTTAGAAGTGTCAATCAATCTTACGAGTATTTACACACAAAACAGTCAAGTGCCCTGATATATGACTTCAACATATGTCGCATCGGATGAAAATTTAATGCTTACAACTTATAAATAGAAACAGGCTTAAATTGAACCTTATGGAGGACTATCAAGGGATAAAGACATCAATATATCATAATTTACAGTAATAGAAAAGTGGAAAAGTTAGTGACTGAAGTAAGTCTTGAAATTAACCATCCAGAATGAACTCATTAAGTGAGAAACTTTAACAAAATCTGAAGTTAGTGTATTTTTCTCATTAGTCATCTCTGGTCCCATAAAGGAGACAATCAAGACTACATAATCCTAGTTTAATAAGGGCTTGCCAAATATAGCTTTTCAAAATTAATTAGCCTACTAATCATAAAAAGAGAAATGAATAGGTAAGTAGACTCTCTAACATTGAAAATACTCTGAAGAAGCACCAGACCCATTTTTTCTATTTAATACATCTATTAGTTTTATCTCACATGATACTAATATTAAAACGCTGAATGATATTCATCAATAAATAATTTTTCTTTTCTCTTTATCTAATCTTCACAAAGATTTTATCATTTATGCCTCCACTAAATCAAGTTGGTGAACTTGTTTTTAAAAAATACTCTAAAAATAATCAGATGTCAAATATTCCATGGAAATATTTGTAATAAAAATGTGAGTATTTTAATGAGGCTATTACAATATTTATTCTTTTTCTCATTAATATTTGAGAGGGAGTATATGGAATAAAGAACCCCGTTTCACAGTGGAACTCTAAAAGGCAATGGAGAAAACAGAGCTGGGAAAGGATGTTAGAACATTTAGACAGAAATGTGAAAAAGTGACCAAGTGTGGGAAGAAATTCAATTACCAGTCCTTATGACTCTCAATATTTTATGTGATAAGAGAGCATATTTTATATGATTTACCAACAATCTGCAAAAATTATTGGCACAGAGAAGAGCATTAGGGATTTATTCCATATATGCTAGCATTTTATTTTACATGCTTCTTCTCATAGCCACGTAAGTGAATTAAGATAACCCCAACACAAATAACTTATACATGAGCTGGTGCACACAGGATGTACGTGTGCACTCACACACTAATTCACTCAAGAAGTATCCATTATGCTACCACTATATGCCAGGAATGCACTAGGTGCTGAGGTGCAATGTCTGTGTGACACCTCAAGGGAACTATTAACTAGGCAGTTTGGATATGCTAGTCTGGAGCTAAAAAGAAGAAACCAGGCTGCAGATATATATTAGGTAGTCATCAGAATATAAATGGCATTTTAAAATTGAAAATGGATAAGGTCATTTGGGATGATAGTAGAGAGAGATGAGGAGAGGTTTCAAGCAAGACCTAGAAAATACCAATATTTAGGAGTTGAGTATTTTAGACAGAGAGCAGCTATTGAAGTAGGAGAAAAACTAGAAGAGGGTGGCATTATAGAAAGAAGACAAAAAAGAATTTCAAGAATGAGGGAGTGGTCAGTTCTGTTTAATGTTCCTGAGAAATCCATTAAAGAGTGGACTAAGTAGGGTCCATGTGACTTAGTATCATGGAGGTCGTTGGTGACTTTGACAAGGTTAACTTTGGTGGCACCATGGGAGAACTAGATAAGAACACACACACACAATTACGATGTCTCCTGGTAAATATAAACTATACCTAGGATGTTCCATTATTTAGAAAGCCTAGTATTTCTATGTCCATGTTTTAATTTAATACCTCTGAAGTGCCTCAATTCAAAATTCAAAATGGACCTCTGACTATAAGAAAGTAACAGCATCAGTGGGGTGGCCCATGAATTTAAAATATGCTACCTAAATAATATATAATTTATTTATTATATTTCTAAAGATATTCCACAATAATTGACTGCATGTAAGACTATGAACTTTAGCATGCTCTTGAAAAACCACCAGCGAAGACTAAATGACTGAGTCTCATATACAGATAATTTCAGCATTACTCTAAGGACAAAATCAGCTCTTGTAAGCATTATTAAATCTTCTTTCTTTTTTCTTAATCAAACTACCCTAAAATTTTTAAATTCTGGATTTATTGAAAATAATCATTGATTTACCCATAAAAGAATTTTAAAGAAGTTAAATGAATTTCTAAAGTATACTTTACACAATATTCTATCCAGCCCTCACCATGCACACACTGTTTATTCAAGTCATAGATACCAAGACCACTCAACCAGGAGAATCAAGATTTATCCAGTAGTTATAATTCATGTATGAACAACAGTGACCTCATGTGGCTAATGATTTAAGCCTGAAACTATTAGACTAAGAAAAACAAAAGAATAGTCTGTGCTATACATCAAGACATATGTCTTTATGAATGATTAGAGCTGCCCATTTCATGCAACATAATTTCTTTTAAGGCCTCTCATCACAAAGCAATCCCTTCCAAGGACCAGTGTGGATTCATTCCATGTATGTTGAAGGTTAGATTGTTCAAAGATTAATATTTTTAAATAAATTGTTTCGAGGATTAAATCTTACTTCTTTGTGACACCTAAAGTACTCAGTGCTAATCTCTGCATACTGAAGAAACATTCTAACTGTTTTAAATTAATCTCAAGGAACAATCCTTGTTCTAGGTTAAAATGTTAAAAATAAATGCCTGAATGGAAATTTAGGAAGTTTAAATGCCTCAATAAAACATACCATTGAAACTTCATTACCCAGCTGTTTCTAACTTTGGAGGAATGGATGTATTTCATTTTTGTCTGAGCAGTTCTCTTAACTAGCTTGAACTATGGTACTGCTCAAGATTTCCACTCAGGGATTTGCTCAAAAGTGTTTTACTGCATTATCAGTTAGAAGAAACAGTTTCAAACTATTGCATAGCATTAAAAATAACTTTCAGCTCTCTTATTTTATAATCACAGGTAATGTCTTTTATCATCAGTTTCAAAGAATGCTATGTAATGAGATGGTATTAGGAGGGAGGTGCTTAAATCATGAGGGCAACACCAGTGGGATTTGTGCCCTTATAAAAGAGGTCCCAGGGAGCTCCTTAGCCCCTTCCACCATGTGAAGATGCAGAGAGAAGTCTGCAACCTGGAAGAAAACTACCATGCTGGCATCCTTGTATGGTTTCTAGCTTCCAGAATTGTGAGAATTAAATTTCTGTTGTTTATAAGCCACCCAGTCTGTAATAGTTTGTTATAGCAGCCCTAACAAATTAAAATAGCATTTCACAGATTTTTAGCACATAATGAGTACCGAGCTATGAATTTTAGATTTATCTGTTATTTATTATTTTTACCGTTCATCTAAATTTCTAGATTCCTAACTAGTATTGAGATATAATAAATAGTTCATTTTTCCCCTCTTTTCTACCATTTTTTAACTTAATGCTCTGTCTACATTTTATTTCCTTTATCGTCTTTCAAGTTCAAGGAAGCACTAGTTAAGTAGTGTAGATAATTCTTGTTAATATATTATACTTACCTAGTTGTTCCTTTGGAAATTTAAGTACATTTTGATAATATCAATAGCAATGGAGTTTTTTAGTCTCATAGTCTGGTTATCTAGAAAAACTTTTTATTGTAATTAGATAAACATAAGTTTGATATCACCTTTACTGCATAAAGGGTTATAGAGCCAAAAAAAAAAAAAAAAATCTGTGAGAAAGATTAGTGCGCTGTGGGCCATCCCCACCATCTATCTTGTCATCGTCAACATGGTGTGCTTCATCCAGCCCTCTTGGATCAGCGATGGTGTGGACACCTGCAAGCTGGCTATTTCAGGCTCTTCTCATACTGCATCAGCAATGGCTACTCTCGGGAGCTGACCTGCAGGAACATCTTCACAGACTTCTCCACGCTGCCCTTGGGAACCTTCAAAGATGCTTCCTTCTTCATCAGCCTCTCCATAATGCTCATCATTGCCTGCATCATTTGCTTTACTCTCTTTTTCTTCTACAACAGGGTGACTGTGTACAAGATCTGTGCCTGGATTCAGCTCACCTCCAGCAGATAAACAATTAAAACATCTACTGTAGGATACAGGGGAAGATGGCGGACTAAATCTATCTTAGGCAACAACCAAAGTGGATCGCTTTATAGTTCTCACGGGGTAGCCCTGAGCAATCAAAACCAAGAGCTGACCATGGCCTGTGGGAGAGCCCCTCCCGAGGAGCCACAAAACCAATGCATCTGGAGGCTGGCAACAGAGCAACTCTTGACTAGTTTCATTAGTGATACACACAAAGGGTGGTTGCAACAAGTACACAAGCTTGCTAGGGTAAATCCCACTCAGTGGGGTCAGCCCCCATACAACAACTCTTATCCTGAGGGTCCAGCCACTTCCCACAATTAGTCAGCCTGAACGTTAACCCCACCCACTGATTTACTAACCACAATAAGACCTTGGCAACAACAGAAGATCACACACAACCCACATGAAGGTCACATCCAGAGCTCCCAGCACAAGGAATGAGGGAGAATACGCCACTGGGCCACACAGGACGCCTTCCACATTAGGCCATCTGGCCAAGGCTGAGAGACAAAATACATATAAACGAAAACAGGGAGGCTAATAAAATGAGTAAACAAAGAAACATACTACAAATGAAACAACAGGAGAAAACTCCAGAAAATAAACTAAATGAAATGGAGGCAAGCAACCTATCAGAGACAGAGTTCAGAATAACGGTTATAAGATGCTCAATGAACTTATGGGAAGAATGCATGAGCACAATGAGAACCTCAACAGAGAAATAGTAAGCATCAAAAAGGACATAGAAATCATAAAAAAGAACCAGACAGAAATGAGGAATACAATAACTGAAATGAAGAAGGATTCAACAGTAGACTGGACAAAGCAGAAGATTGAATCAGAGAATTAGAAGACAAGATAGCTGAATATACCCAATCAAAACAACAAAAAGAAAACAGAATTTAAAAAAAAAAAATGGGGATAGTTTAAGAGACCTCTGGGACAACATGAAGTGTAAAAATATCTGAATCGTAAGAGTACCTGAAGAGGAAGAGAGAGACCAAGGGATTGAGACTCTATTTGAAGAAATAATGACAGAAAACTTCCCTAACCTGGCAAAGGAATTAGACATACAAGTTCAGGAAGCACAAAGAGTCCCAAACAAGAGGAATTCAAACAGACTCACACCAAGATACACCATAATTAAAATGCCAAAGGTCAAAGACAAAGAGTGAATCTTAAAAGCAGCAAGAGAAAGGAACCTGGTTACTTACGAGGGTACCCCCATAAGAATGTCTGCTGATTTTTCAGTGGAAACTTTGCAGGCCAGAAGAGAATGGCAAGAAATATTCAAAGTTATAGGAAAAAAAAAAAGAATCTATAACCATGAATACTCTACTCAGCAAGGCTTTCAATTAAAATAGAAGGTGAGATAAAGAGCTTCCCAGACAGGAAAAGGTTTAAAGAATTCATCACCAACAAGGCAGCATTACAAGAAATGTTAAAGAGTCTTCTGTAAAAAAGAGAAGGGGTAAAAAAGACAATGGAAACAACGAATATGAATAATAAAATTGCAGTAACAATATACCTATCACTTTAAATATAAATGGATTAAATGCTCCAATCAAAAGACATAGAGTAACTGAATGGATAAGAAAACAAGACCCATACATATGCTGTCTACAAGAGACCCACTTTAGATCAAATGACACTCACAGAGTGAAAGTAAAGGGATGGAAAAAGATATTTCATGCTAACGAAAATGAAAAAAAAAAACCAGGGTAGCAATACTTATATCTGATAAAAAAGACTTTAAAACAAAGGCTATAATATGAGACAAAAGAGCATTACATAATAATAAAGGAATCGACAAATCAAGAGGACATAACTCTAGTAAACATATACACACCCAACATAGGAGCACCTACATACATAAAGCAATTATTGACTGACATAAAAGGAGAGATCAACAGTAATACACTCATAGTAGGAGACTTTAACACCCCATTGACACCGATGGACAAGTCTTCCAAGCAAAGAATCAACAAGGAAACAATGGGCCTAAAAGACACACTAGACTAGATGTAATTAATAGATATTTTCAGAGCATTTTACCCCAAAGCAGAAAAATATACATTCTTTTCAAGGGCACATGGAACATTTTCAAAGATAGACCACATGTTAGGACACAAATCAAGTGTCAATAAATTTAAGAAGATTGAAATCATATCAACTATCTTCTCTTATCACAATGGTATGAAACTAAATATCAACTACGAGAAAAAAAAACTGAAAAATGCACAAATGCATGGAGGCTAAATAACATGCTGCTGAACAATAAGTGGATTATTAATGAGATCAAGGAAGAAATCAAGATACCTAGAGATAGATAAAAATGAAAAGGCAACAACTCAAAATTTATGAGAAACAACGAAAGCCGTCCTAAGAGGGAAGTTCATAGCAATACAGGCCTACCTCTAGAAACAACAAAAATCTCAAATAAACAATCTAATCTTACAATTAAAAGAACTAGAAAAAGAACAGCAAACAAAGCCCAAAGTGAATAGAAGGAAGGAAATAATAAAGATCAGAGCGGAAATAAATTAAATAGAGTCTAGAAAAACAATGCAAAGATTAATGAAACCAAGAACTTGTTCTTTGAAAGGATAAACAAAATTGACAGACCCTTAGCAAAACTCATCAAGGAAAAAAGAGAGAGGACTCAAATAGATAAAATCATAAATGAAAGACTAGAAATAACCATGGACTTCATAGAAATACAATGGATCATAAGAAAATATACGAGCAATTATACGTCAACAAATTGGACAATCTAGAAGAAATGGATACATTCCTAGAAACATACAATCTCCCAAGACTGAGTCAAGAAGAAACAGAAAATCTGAACTGACTGATTACTACAAATGAAATCGAATCAATAATCAAAACCCTCCCAAAAAACAAAAGTCCTGGACCAGATGGCTTCATAGGCGAATTTTACCAAACATTCAAAAAAGAATTATCACCTATTCTTCTCAAACTATAACAAAAAATTCAAGAAGAGAGAAAGCTCCCTAACTTATGAGGCCACCATTACCTTGATTCCAAAATCAGGCATAGACATTACAAAAAAAGAAAACTATAGACTCATATCTCTTATGAACATTGATGCAAAAATCTTTAACAAAATATTAGCAAACCGAATTCAGCAATACATTAAAAATATCGTACACCATGATCAAGTTGGATTTATTCCTGGGATGCAAGTTTGGTTTAATATCTGCAAATTAATTAATGTGATACACCACAGTAACAAATCAAAAGATGAAAACCATATGATCATATCAATAGATGCAGAAAAAGCGTTCGACAAAATCCAGCATCTATTTATGATAAAAACTCTTAGCAAAGTGAGAATAGAGGGAACATACCTCAACATTATAAAAGCCATATATGACTTTATGATCAGGAACAAAATAAGGATGCCCACTTTCACCACTCCTCTTCAACATCGTATTGGAAGTCTTAGCCACAGAAATAAGACAAGAAAGAGAATTAAAAGTTATCCAAATTAGAAAGAAAGAAGTAAAACTCTCATTGTTTGCTGATGACATGATAGTATATATAGAGAACCCTAAAGATTCCATCAAAAAACTGTTAGAACTGATCAAGGAATTAAGTAAAGTAGCAGGTTACAAAATAAATATTCAGAAGTCAGTGGCATTTTTATATACCAATGATGAACTTTCAGAAAGAGAAATTAAGAAAACAATCCCATTTACAATTGTGTTGTGTCAAAAACTATAAAACACCCGGGAATCAAATTAACCAAGGAGGTAGAAGACCTGTTTTCAGAAAATTACAAGTAATTGAAAAAAGAAATTGAGAAGATACAAATAAATGGAAACATATACCGTGTTCATGGGCAGGGAAAATTAACATCGTTAAAATGGCCATACTACCCAAAGCAATCTATAGATTCAATGCAATCCCTATCAAAATACCAATGACATTTTTCAGAGAGCTAGAACAAATAATCCTAAAATTTATATGGAGCCATAAAAAACCCCAAATAGCCAGGGCAAGCTTGAAAAAGAAGAACAAAGTTGGAGGTATCACACTACCTGATATCAAACTGTACTACAAGGCTACAGTAATCAAAATAGCATGGCACTGGAATAAAAACAGATACACTGATCAATGGAACAGAATAGAGAGACTAGAAATAAATCCATACCTATATGTTCACTTAATAGATGATAAAGGAGATAAGAATATACAATGGGGTAAAGATAGTTTCTTCAGTAAATGGTGCTGGGAAAATTGGACAGATACATGCAAAAAAAGAAGCTGGACCATCTTCTTATACCATATACAAGAATAGACTCAAAATGGATTAAAGATTTAAATGTAAGACCCGAAACCATAAAACTTTTAGGAAAAAAACATAAGCAGTAAACTCTCTGATATTACTAACAGGAATTTATTTTCAATTTATCTCCTCAGGCAAGGGAAACTCACATCGAACTAAAGAGTTTTGTACAACAAAGGAAACCATCAACAAAAAAAAACAACCAACTGTTTGGGAGAAGATATTTGTTAATGATACATCTGATAAAGAGTTAATAGCCAAAATATATAAAGAAGTTAGACAACTCAACAACAAAAATAAAAACAATCCAATTAAAAAATGAGCAGAAGACCTGAACATATATTTCTCCAAAGAGGAAATACCGATGGCTAACAGACATGAAAAGATGCTCACGGTTGCTAATCATCAGAGAAACGCAAATTAAAACCATGATGAGATATCACCTCACACCTGTTAGAATGGCTATCATTAATAAATCAAAGAACAACAAGTGTTGGCGAGGATGCCAAGAAGAAGGAACCCTCATACATTGCTGGTGGTATTGCAAATTGGTACAGCTGCTATGGAAAACAGTCTGGAGATTTCTCAAAAAATTAAAAATGGTTATACCTTTTGACCCAGCAATTGCACTTCTGGGCATTTATCCAAAGAAAACCAAAATGATAATTAGTAAAGATCTGTGCACTCCAATATTCATGGCAGCACAATTTACAATAGCCAAGATATGGAAACAACCTAAGTGCCTATCAATAGATGATTGAATTAAGAAATAATGGTTCATATATACAATGGAATATTACTCAGTCATTAAAAAAAGTGAAATCCTACCATTTGCAATGACATGGTGGACCTAGAGGTTATTATGCTGAGTGAAATAAGTCAGACAAAGATAAATACCATACAATTTCATTTATATGCAGAATCTAAGGTACAAAAAAGAACAAACTAATCAAAAATAGACTCACAAATATAGTGGACAATTTGGTGACAGACAGAGAGGAAGGGGGTTTGGGGGATTGGGAGAATGGGGTAAAGGGTTAAAGAAGTACAAATTAGTAGTTGATAGCTGGGCATAGGGATGGGGAGCACGGAACAGGGAATGCAATTAGCATTAATATGATGGCTAGGTGAAGGGCCAGGGGAGGAAGGGAGCAATTGGAGGGATCGTTTTATGAGCTATATTGATGTCTAACCAATGTACTGTATACTCGAAACTAATTTAAATAAATAAATTTAAAAAATCTGTGAAAGATAATATTTAAAACTCTCATCTAGTTATCATCTTAATGATTAAAAATATAAGAAATAATAAAATCAAAATACAAGATAAATATATATCATAAACACATATCATAATATGATATGCCTGTGTGAAAGTTTACACATTTCATTTCCATGTCTAAAAGGAAGTTTATGTTTAGTTCACTGTTTTAATAATTATAGAATTATTTTCATTCATTTATTCAACAAATATGAATTAATATCCTATTATGTGACAGGCACTATTTTTGGTGCAATGATTCCCTGGTAAACAGAATAGAGAAGATCAGTTCTTTTGTGGATTTCACATTCTAGAAAAGAGAAACAATAAATGATAAATAAGGAAGAAAAAAGTAAATAAATAAATGTACATCAAGTGGAAGTAGTCATGATGAAGAGAAATAACTTAGGATAAGGGAGACAGAGAGTGATGGGGTATTATTTTGCATAAGGTAGTTAGGAGAGGCATCTCTTACACAGGAACACTTTAAAAGACTTCAGAAGTTTTAAGGAAGAACATTTTAGGCAAAAGGAACAAGAGCAAAGACCTGCAGTAGAAACAAACTTGGAGTGTACGAGAAATTATGCAGCTAAAGCTAAGAGGGTTTAGAGATGGGTGCAGAGAAATAATGAGGCACCATATATTGTAAAGCTATGTAAGCTATAGTGATGCATTTAAATTTTATTCTGATCCTAATATAAGAAGCCATTTAAGAATTTGATCTGAAGAGAAACATAATCTGGCTTATATTGTAAAAGACACACCCTGGCTTGAGGAACCTAGTGGACTGTGGGTGCGGGAGTTGGCAGAGAGAATGTGAGAGATCAGTTTGGAAGTGTTACAATTTAGGCAAAAGATGATGGTGGATCGACCAGAATGCTTATGATATGGGAAATATTCACATATGAGGCATGATTCAAAGCAGGAATTCAAAGAAATTTCTAATGGGTTGGAAATTTCTAAGTGAAAAGAAGATTCCAGAATAGGCCAAATATCTTTGGCTTAAGTAACTGGAAGAATGAAGATATCTTTGGTGGAGATAGAGTAGACTGGATAAGAAAACTTTTTTGTGGGGGCGTGAAGTGGGGTACGAAGGAGGGGAATGAAGATTTTAGTTTTGAACATTTTGAATTTGAGATGTCTTTTAGATATTCAAATGGAGACGCTGAATCGGCAGTTGGATATTTCAGGCTGGGGTTTAGGGGAGAATTCCCTGAAAGAATTTAAAAAATTGGGAGTTATCATATTATTGATGGTATTTAAATCCATGCAATTAGAGGAGATCATCTGGGAATTAAGTATAGATAGGAAAATGTTTTGAGAGGGGAGTCCTGGGGCCTTCTGATGTTTAGAGGTCAGGTTGATGAGAAGGAATACACCAAAGAGACTGGTAAGGAATGAATTGTGAACTAGGAGATGATTAAGAGTGTCCTGGAAGCCAACTGAGAAAACATTTTCAAGAATAAGGGAAGCGATTAAGTGTGTTAGGCTGATAGCTGTGGGTTCGATGAGGGCAAATGTAGGAGAAAAAATGCGTTAATGAGATAAAACTTATGAAGAATCCAGGGACTTCCACATGAGAGACTTTTTTAGTAGTCAAGTGTTTGGGGGCATTCTGAGATATTACTTTTAAAATAAAGAACAAAGTACAGCATCTTGCATTCCCACCATTAAGAAAGAAGCGCAATGCCTGGTAGGCCTCTTTGGAATTATAGACAGCATTTAGGAATTCTTCTCTAGCCTTATTATCAAGTGACATGAAAAGCTACCAGCTTTTGAGTGGGGCTCAGACCAGAAAAGTACTCTATAGCAGATTCAGGCAAGAGTATGAGCAGACCTGGCATTTGAGCCACATGACACGGTAGTATTTATTGTTTCAGAGGCATCTATGATGAGAAATGATGTCATGTGCAGGTTATAGAAAGTCCTAGTAAAAGAATTACAACATAAATACCTAGAGATCTAAAGCAAAGCATGTCATTTTCAGAAAAGAATTATATACCATTCAAAAAGAGATCCTGGTTTGCTACTGGGTCCTAAGATATAGTACCTGATCAGGGGATATCAAGTGACTATATGGCAAGAACTATCTTGAGCTGGATATTGTCAAGGCATAAGTTAGGCCAGGCCAGAAGCAATCCACTAAGCAGTACATCTAAGATCAAGCATGAGCAAGGCCCAAAGAAAAAGTAAGCTGCCCAAACAGGTGGTCAAAACTCCTGTGTCACTCATCATTATCACACTGTCACCTCTCTTCAGACTAATATCTATAACCATATTGGGGAGGGAGGAGGGTGTCTCACGAGATCAAATGACAGAAAGAAAATTACTGAGCTCTTTAAGGATGGGTTGGCTTGGTATATGTTGGATTTTAAACTGAAAATGAACAGTAGCTATAGTCCATCTCTGCTTGGGGGAGGGCCAGAAAGGCAAGAGTGAAGGAAAATCTTTCCAATAGGCAGATCTTTGGACGGTGTACTTTGTCATTCCCTTTGCAACTGAGGTTAGAATATATAAAACAATGGACATTTGAGGATAGCTTGTCTGGAAAGAGAAAGATTTGGAGATTAAGGACAAAGAGGTCGGGGAAGGAGCATGTGAATGAGCTTGTAGGAGTGAACAGTAAGTATTTTTGTATCACATAGTCAAGCTCTCCAGAGAGTACCTGCACTAGAATGAATGTTAAATAACCAATGTGAAAAAATTATTTAGCTAGTTGACATCAACCTGCCTTTGTCATTGGCCACCCCAGAGCTGGCACAGTGGGCACATGGAATGTATAGCCATGGAGGTAGCAATGGAGCTTTGAATGGGCTTTACAGCATGGGCTCTTTTTTTACCAAAGATTACCTATCTATAGCTGCTGCCAAATATCCAGTTTCCAACAACAAAAAACAACGTTGATCCACCAATATATCACCACCCTTTCAGGAAATCTACTAGACACTTGCAATTAAGTTGATTACTTTGAACCCTTTTGTATCTGTAGAGCTCAGCACTGCTATTCCAGGTTTAGAGAGTATTTGATCCTCTTAAATGAAATTCTATATACAATCACAGCACTAAAGAACACATTTTAGTGCAAATTAGGTGAGGTTGTGAACCCATGACTATGGCATCTGTTGGTTCTAGCACAGACTGCACCTCCCAGAAGGTGAGAGCCTGACAGAGTGATAGAAAAGACTTTGAAGGGATAACTCAGGTGCCAGCTTGGAGATTATGTCTTGCAAGGATTGGATTTTGTTCTCTAAGATGTAGTACACACATTAAATCAACAATCTTTCTACGCAGGGGTCCTCAACCCCCAGGCTGTGACGAGTACATGTCTGTTGCCTCAAGAACTGGGCTGCACAGCAGGAGGTGAGCTGTGGGCAAGCGAGTGAAGCTTCATCTAAATTTGGAGCTGCTCCCCAGTGCTAGCATCACTGCCTCAGCTCCACCTCAGATCATCAGGCTTTAGATTCTCATAGGAGCACTGGCCCCTGGCGCCAAAGAGGTTGGGGACTGCTGCTTATATGGTTCTCTGTTCCCAGTAGATAGAATATTTGTGCCTGTTTCTGGGAGCCAAAGGGAGTAAATAGGAGTAGTCCTTACTTACCATCACTTCTATGATTCACTTGGTGAGTGTGTACTTCCGTCATCTGCAGGTCTAGGCTTTGCAGGTCCAGATGTGCTGGTTCCACCAGGAAACATGACAAATCTCCCATAAAACACTTAGCTGCGGCTGGGTTTCCGTCTCTTTGAGCACCTTGTGCAAAGAGACTAACAGGAAGGAAGGAACTGAGTCACCATTGTCGCAGGTGGAATTAATCCTGTCCATCAGGAGGAGGTAGGGTCCCTATTAGGTAAACAAGGCAAGGAAGAAAATGTTTAGCATTCAAGTGATCCCAATTCTTTTGCCCAATTGTGATAGAAAATGGATAGATACAGCAGCCATGACCTCATAAAGGATATGGTGGCAGGAGAAAAGACACCTCAAAAATAGGATCAGGGTTAACCCATCAGGTAAGCCATCTGGACCAGCAGAGGTACTAGGAAGAGGAAATCTAGAATGGATAGTAAAGGAGAAAAAAGATGAGTATCACTTGTGGCCTAAAAACTAGCCACGGAAGTGGAGACTATAGTTTATCCTACTAATCTTTTTCTTGCAAATCTCCTTGGGGAAAGAGACCAACCAGAAATCTGAAGAAACTTTTCCTAGTTGAAGTAAATGTATGCAAAGCAAGTGGATCTAAGCACTCACAAATGCAGCGTGCCACTCAGATGCCCCCTGGGGATCAAAACCACCACCCCAGCTGCCTGGATCGTTCATTGCTTGCTAACAGCTCAGAGCTGAGTTCTGCTTCCAAAATTGCCCTCAGATGAAAAGCTCCACTTTGTCCCCCTCTATCAGTCAGCTCTCATCTAATGACTTGACCATGTTGGAGCTACAATGACTGGGCTCCTGCCTTAATTTGAGATAATTTGTCACAACTCTGAAGGTATATTTAGATCCAGAACTCCCTGTGGGATTGGCTGAAGCCTCTGTTGTGCCTGCATTTCAGTAGAATTTCCTCTCTCCAATCCTGCTGTCCTCACTCCTTTACAAGTGTTTTCGTGGTGTGACTTCCCCATCAATCTACTTCACGCAGATAGCAATCTCAGAATCTGTTTTCTGGGGGATACACTGTGAGACAGTAACCTTTCATGGTATTGTAGGTCCAGAATGAGCTACCCCAGGATGTGCCTGAGTAAAATGCAGGTTACTTTGAGCTAAAGGCAAGTTTGGCTTCAGACTCAAGAGAAACTTCTGCCCTCATACCTTAACCACCTCGAATAATTTGAATTAAAAGCCTTGCTTATAAGAGATTATCAAAGACAACTTCTGTTGACCTATGTATAAGGCAGGCAAACTACTAATTACTGAATGTCTGCTCTTCTTATCATCCAGCAATGACATTTTAAAGCTCCAAAGTCATCTTACCTTATCCCTAGCTCAGAATGTTTTACATACCTCAATGCCCCTTTCTATCTCTGAATCTCTTATGTATGCGAAATCTCTGATTTTCTTAGGTATGTGGGTTTTAAGTGCGCATGGGATTAAATTTGAGTTTCTCTTGTCAGTCTGCCTCCTGTTGATCTGATTATTTGACCAGCAAAAGAACCAGGGGAGGGAAAGGGGGATTTTTCCTCTTCCCCACAGTGTTTTCTCAATTGTTTGATTTTTCATTATAAAGTAAATAGTATTTTTAAAGAAGTGGATTTCAAATACGAAAATTATAGAGATGTAACTGGCTAAATTAATTCCCAAACAATGCAAACACTCTTATAGCAAAGCATAGATTCTACTGTTACTTTTAATTTTGGTTTCTCTTCTGATGCTGCAAGGAAGCTCTGATTCCAACCAACCAATTTCCTTCCTTTCCATGTAGAGTTTCTTATGAGATTTAGTTTTGTTTTCTTTCCCCCTCCTAATTTAGATTTTTACCCCCAAATGCTAGCTATATAAAAAGGTTTTAGCACAATGGAAGAAAAGAGAAAAAACAAAACTTTTGTTTATTTCTAAATACCCTATAGGAAGTTGTAAAAAGATTCATGCATAACAATAGAATGTAAATTTAGGTAATGATTTGGATTCTTTCCAATTGCAGCCTCAGACTTGAAAACAACAGATTTTCTTAGAAATTCATTGTAGCTCAAACATAAAATTCGTGTTGCATCATGGCTAATTGACATTGTACAAGCATATGTAATGAGTTTTTCAATAAAGAAATAAATACCTTTTGTATAGAGGGAGGAAAAAGATCAATATGGGAGAATATTTTAGTAAATTAGTCAAGATAGGAATTTGGATGTTTTAAGTCTTTTCATTTATATTTGCATTTATATCACTGATCTGTAAAATTTCCGAATGAAAAAGTGGCAGCACTCTGTGACAGAGGCATCCTAGACTAATTATGGGGGTGGGGGGAACAAATAAAACCCCGAGGTCCCCATGTTTAATTAGTTTAAAAGCATTAGCCTTGCAAATTTACATAGGTTTGTTTCTTCCTTTGTTTTTTAACCCAGAAATACGGGAAGATAATAACTAACAATGTAGATATAGGATGAGTTCAAAACCACTGCTTTCTCAGCCCCCGTGATTCACTCAGCTTACTGTTTTTAAACCATTTCTTGAAAATTTGCCAGTTTCTAGAAAAGATTTTAAACGGCTTAAAAAAACTAAAGCAAGAAAGATAGGGTAGATAACAGAGTAAATTAATATAAATAGAGAGCAAAATGAGAGTGAAGAAGCTAAACTGGATCTAGGAATTAAATGAGCATGCATACAATAATTTCCTTATGCTGAGCAGTACTTAATAGTATTTAATAGAGGACTACAAATTTGGCCTAAACTTTCTAGCAGTCAGCAAAAGGAAGTCTGAGGATAAGGACTTGATTGACCACCTCTACAATGTAAGGAAAAGTCAGTGGATTAAAATAAGTACAATGTTCTTTGTTACTGAGACCTGAGAGATATTTCTCCTGGGTCCTTTCAAAGATAGCACTATATTGTAATTTTTTAAAAAGTTAAATTACATTTTATATGAAAATTGTTAAAGAAATAAAGTTTTCTAGGGGAAATTTGCTTTTTTAGCAATTTGTTTTTTATGTTCCTCAGTTTAAGCCAATGACATAATACTGAAAAAGCAAGGTTAGCAAATAAAATTTAAAATTTACCTCAGATAGTATTAAAGAAAAAAATATTTTAACACTTAAAATGATAAGAAAGACTTTGTTCAAGACTATTGCAACCGAGTATTACAATAGGGAGAGAGATCAAGCTCAAGTCCAAATACAAGGACATGTGAGGCTTTAGAGGCATGGTACAGGGTGATGGGGGTCTGTGGATTAAAAATTGCTAAGACGAGACATCAAGGGTAGGAAGATCCTTGCTAAACTGGCTTTACAGAATTCTTGCTAAAGGCAAGTCAAGGACTTACACAACAGAGGTAGTGGACAAGGAACTTGATCAGATATCCAGGATAGAGGGGTTCTTGAAAAACTGACTTAGAATTCTCACTACGACTGGGCAGTGTAGGTCCTGCAAAGACAGGTTGGACACAGAAGTTCACATTTGAGTCTTAGTTAAAAAGAGGGCTCAGAGAAGATTAGAATTTGATCAAGGAGAGAGTTTTAGTTAACATTCACCATGAACTAATGTCGAAGACTACTAATATCTGTTCAAAAAAGTTCAATGAATTCTTATACTTTTGATTAGTACATTAGTATCTCAAAAAATAGTCTGCAACGAAGCAAATATCCCTAATATCTTATGCTGAGAATTAGAAGAACAAAGGTAGTTATTTTCCACTCATATTTCTAAATAAAGGATCTTCCATTAGAACAATAGTTCTCAAACTTTCTGTCTCAGGACACCTTCACATTTTTAAGTATTACTGAGGCCACCAAAGAACTTTTGATTCTGTGAGTTATATCTTCTGTATAAGGAACCAAGAAATTTAAAAAATTATGTAGTTATATATTTATTAAAATAATAAATTTTAACATGTTAACATACATAACAGTTTTATAAAATAACTACATTTCTCAAACCAAAAAATTAGCGGAATGAGATGCATCATTTTACCTTTTTTTTGGGCAAACCTTTAATGTCTTAACTTAATAGAAGACAGCTGGGTCTTTAGATTTTTCTCCTCATTCACTCAGGTGCATTTATTGTTTTAGTTGAAGTACCTGAAGAGGATGCAGCCTCACACAGATATGCGGTTGGAAGGGAGGACCTTGCAGACCTTTAAAAGGAGGCCCCAGGATTCTTCTGATCACATTTTGAGAATTACTCTTTAAAGAAACCCCCTAGTCACTGTATCGCCACTTATTCCCTCCAGGGAGGAGCCATGGATTTCCTGATAGATAACTTAAAAAAAGAAGTGGAATCCTTTCCATGTCATTTATTTTATAGGGCAGGACCCCTCCCCACTCCCCCTCCTCCGGCCAGGGATGTTTTAGAATTGTATGGTGCAACCTCTAAGTCTGCTGAATTCTAGGGTACCACTGTCCATTTTGTGCAGAGCTAAAAACACATATTTCTGATAAGCATTTATCAGGGGAAAAAAAAGGTTAAATTATTTATCTCCATCTGTCTGACTGCTGTGCTGATCTCTCAACCAGTTTTGAACACAAGAATAGAAGCCATGAGTATTATTTACTGACTCCCTTAAATGCCAGCAAATGGAAGAACATATGCTAGGCTGTCCAAAGCCATATTGCCTTGAAAATACAATGTTAGCTATAACAAGGGAGTAAATTGAAAAAGTCTCACACTTGAGCTGTTAAGTAACATTTTAATTTTAAGTAATATGTGTAATTATGTATATCTATAATCTAGAAAGTGTTACCGTTGTTGGTGATCTAAGCCCGTTGTTGTCCCAATGGTACTGGGATAAAGAATTACAGATCAGCGAAGCTGAGAAAAAGTAAGGTTTATTGAAGTACATTTCAAAAGAGAAATGGGCTACACCAAAGAGGGCCGTAGCCTCGTAGAGGTGGGGAGGTCTGTCATATATCTGGGCCTTGGTGGGACATTACAAGGGTGGTACTAGCTGATCGATGTGTGAGGTTATGTTGATAGATAGTTGGCTGTTATTTAGCCTATTGTCAACTGTGCATTCTTTATCCAGAATTCAGTCTGTTATAAGTAGATTTATGAATTTGGGGGCATATGTATGACATTATAATAATAGTATAATGAGGCTTCGGTGAAAAGAAGGCCAGAGTAGTCCTTACTGGGCAAATGTTTGTGGTTGGTCTAAACTGGTTGCTATGCTATGGTCATTTATTTCCTCGTACTCCAGGATGTAGGATTGTTATTTGAAAAATGAGTTTTCTCTGGGAGGTCCTAGCGGCAGCCTTTTGGGTTGGACAGTTAGTGTTGTCATTTCTATGCTTACAGAGCTGGGCCTTCACTCTTGTGGCTCAGGCTACCTAACTACACAACAAAAGTACATAAAATTTTAAAGAAACTAAAGAGAAGACCCAAGCAAACAACTTTGAATAGTTTGGATTTATAAACTAATGAAATAGTAAAAAAGAATACCTGTTCCTTAAATATGTAACTTTCTCTTCACAGATTATATGCCTAGGTAGAGTAGGAGCTCAGAATGAGAATCATAAAGTAGCAAACTCACTGATCTGGGTTTGACTTGTAATATTCTTGTTAAACACCAAACATCATTCTAGTGGAATACTTAATACAGATAAACAAAATGAAGATGAAGCATTCAAGATACTGTTAAAAGGACCTCAGCAAAAATGTTTCATATTTTCAGGCTTCATGGAAAATGAGGTGCTAATAAAAAATGCATATGCACAATTATTGTGTTTTTGCGCACCAAAGAAACAATCAAGCACCTCTCTCTGTCATAAGATTACATTTTATTGACATGACTCAAAATTAATAATAAAGTGACACTGAATTATAGTCTCCCACTCAAACTTATTCTAAGTGCTAATTAAATTACATTAAAAGTCAGCCCTCTTTCTCACTCGAGAATATGTTATAACTTGATGCTTCTCGACTCATGTAAGTATGATTTCTTACGCACAAAGTGTTGAAGCAAAATTAGACTACAGGATTCTTTAGAAAAAAATTGTGTCAGAAAAGTAAATATGGAGCTTTTAAAATTCAAATTAGTGTTTTGAATATTTAAATTTTTTTGCTTGAATGAATAAATGAATGTTCCTTTAATATATGTTTTCATGTTAGGTACATCATCTCTATTTACAGCTCTTTCCTAAGGACTTAATGTACTTCCTAAATTGTGATGAATAGTCCTAATCCCATTATCTCCACTATTAACCATAATTATTTGACCAGATGTCCTTGCTTTTAGATTAAGTTCATTGTTAAAGTGAGGTGAGTATGCCACCCAATTCAGGTATAAAACTTGAAGGGATGTTAATAAACTCAGTAATCAATATAAATGATATTTTAATGCACTATTTAAAATGCATAATAAACAAAACAGTGAAATTTTAAATAAAAATAGACTGCTTTATGATTTCACGTTATTGCGCAACACAAACGATAGTATTCCTGCCATCTGGCAGTTCCTAGGTTCCTGTGCAGTGTAAGTTCACAAGGATTCACAATGGTGTGCAAACAGACTGAGTAGTCAGGAGCTTTATACGTAGTCATCATATTTTATTGTAAAACTTGTATTAACTTTTAACACTTGGTTCAAAATATGGAAGGATATGTTGACAAGTGTATTAGGGATGTACATTTTTGCTTTTGTCTCAGACCAGCATGGCTCTGTTGGTCACTGATGAACTTCACAACTGAATGAATTCTTTTCTTACATCATCTATATCCCTTGAGAGAGAAATTTCTCTCTCTCTCTTTCTCTCTCTCTCTCTCTCTCTCTCTCACTCTATTTCTCTCTCTATATCTATCATCTCTATCTCTATCTCTCTCTATCTTTATCTCTATATCTCTATCTCTATCTATCTCTATCTCTATCACTATCATCTCTATCTCTCTCGTTTCTTTTTTTCACAATTCAACTTCTTAGTTATTTTTACTTTCTCCTTTTCCTCATCTCGAACTTACTCCTCAACCCACTCTTTATTTTCATACCCTTTATTCCAGGGATAAACTACCCACTAATGCTCTTAAATGACATTAATCTTGCTAAATCCAAGGGGCATTTTTCGGACATCATTTTACTTCACTGCTTAATATTGATCAATGCTGTGGCTGCTCTGTCCTTCTAGAAACAATCTTTCTGGCAGCAATCATGACACTATACCCTCTACCTTTCTGGCTACTTCTTATGTGCCTTGTAGATTCCTCCTCTTCTACTTACCATTAAATGTTGGCATTCTAATGTCATAGTCTTTTGATTTTTCCATTCTATATTCACTATCTAACAATCTTATCCATATCTATAAATTCACAGATACCTGCATACTCATGACACTTACATATATAGCTCTAACTCAGACTGAGACTCAGTTACTTCCTCTGTGCATCCACTTCGATCTCTGAGAATCATTTCACCATCAATTTGTTCAAAACCAAACTTGACTTTCTGTCTCTTTTGGCCCTTTTTCATCCAGTAACTCAAATTAGAAATCAATGAGTCATCTTTCACACATTTCTCCCTGTCCATGCTATCCAGAACTGAGTCTTTCAAATCCATCCACATTGTGCACCTCTGCTGCTACATCTCTAGTCTATCCCTTCTGAATCATCAAGCCACTTCTAGAATATTATAACAATTCCAGCTAATCTCTTTGGACAATTCTTGTCTCCCTATATACATTGTCTACACTGAAGCCAGTGTTCTTTAAAGAAAAATATTATCTTTCTTTGTTTTGAAAGATGGTATGTGTAAGATGGACTAGAATGAGAAGATATTAGAGGCCAAGAAGACTGGTTAAGGGGAGTCTGCAGATCAAGCAAGATACAAAGGGCTAGAAAGACCAATAAGTTATAGTTTCAAATTGTTTTTAAGAAATAGAAGTGATAGCACATTGTGACTGACTGGAAGACATTAAAAAAGAGGGTATAAAGAAATTTTGGCTTGTAGAATTGAAGTATTTTGCATAAGATCATACGGTTTAGAAACTGTAGAGTCATGATTTGACTTAAGGTACGTCAAATTCCGCAGCCTCATGTTTTCAGCACTTCTTGCATTTTAGCACAAAATTAAGTGAAAGTTTAGCTCTCTTAAAGTCACTACTTTGATTCTACATCCTCCCTCTGTTTGGGCTATCCATCAGTTTATTTTCTAGGTTAAAATGTTTCTTCCTCTCAATAACTGTTGAACCTTCTCTTACTTCTCTAATCCAATTGCCAATATCTTAATTCAGTTGCTCATTATTGTCATGTGCATTTGGTTTCTCACCTCCAATTTATTTTCCACATAGTTGTCAAATATATTTATTATTAACTCCACAATTTGAGATTCTTTAATATTTACAAACAGCCATTGGTATTTTAAAATTTCATAATAAGATGGATAAAACCTTCTAAAACGTGATCTCATTTACCTATCTTATTCTTCGCTCTCAAATATTTCCTTTTCCCCAATGCTTTCTTTCTTAGGTTCATACTTTTGCAATGAATCTTTTGTTCTCCTTGCTGAAAATACTTTTCCCACCTGACCTTCTCATGGTGAATTTCCATTTGCCGTTTAAATCTCAATTCTTATTCTACTTTCTTCTTTAGGAAGTCTTTCTAACAAGTCTCTCACTGAGCTAGCTACTTCTTCCAAATGCCTCTGTAGCACTCTATGGAATACATTTTCAATAATATATTGTCATTTTTCATTTGTCTGTCTTCTCTATTAATTTGAGCACCTTGAGATCAGAAACTAATGTTACATAATGTAGCCTGGTGATAAAGAGAATGGGTTCTGGATTCAGATAACCTGCATTCAAATTTTTGTTCAGCCATTTTCGTTCAGCCATTTATTTAACTGTGCATTGGTTTTATCATCTGAAAAAGTGAGTAATAGTAATATGCACTAAAAATATATTTTGTGAAGATTAAATTAGATTAAGTACATAAAATTAGTGCAATGTTCAGTATGTACTTAGTGTTCAATAAAGATTTGTGGAATAAATGAACTTATACTTTTTTTGATTCTTTGTATAAGCAAGTTATATTGTAATTTTATAAAAACTATAAAGAACTCACAAAAAATTATTTTAAATAAATGCAGGAGTGCATGATTTAATTATTTTTATGATATATTTTTGATGGTCTCCATGTCATATATTTGGTTGATATTCAATCTCAAATTAGAATTCTCTTAGATGAAAAGCTGATCCATTGTCAGATGCTATTTCTAAGAATATGTTAGAGAAGAATGTTAACTGTCTCCACCATGATACACAGAATTCTAAATATGACTATTCATTATAATCTTAAATTTGTTTTTTTCTCTTGTTTTTATTACCAATCCCTTCAGTTCTTTGAATTATTTTGTTTATCTAGGATGCCAAGAGGTTTTTTTTTTTTTTTTTTTTTTTAACAAATTTTTCTTGTCTCATTGCCTTGCTTGTTCTTATTTCTACCTAAGTGGTATGGTTCTCTTAAAAACCACTGGAAATTCACCTATCCTTCAAAAAAAATTATGGTTACAAGGTGTGCTATAAAGGATAATTTCAGCAGGTCTGAAATTAGTTGGCACTGGTTTGTCAAAGTCAGATAAACCAATCTGATTTCTGATAAAAAGGGGATTGTATTAATTACTAGTGTTGCTTTGTACCATGGATCTGAAGCAAGTTATACTCCAGCTCCACTGGCCTTCTTACCTGTCTCTTAAACTCACCAAGTTCAAACTCACCTCATACCTTAGCATTTCTGAGGTCTTTCTGGAAGTCTACTGAATTAGTTACACACACATCCCCCACCACTGTTTATACTATTGCCTTTTTCTTTTCTTATAGCACTTACTATATCTGAAGTTATATTATTTGTGTGTGTACTTATTTTCTATATTCCACACTAGAAATATAAACTCCCCATTTCCAAATATTAAAACATGCATAAACTCCCCCTTCTCTGCTTTAGTTACTCAGTCCTAGGTGTCTGTATGGGGGCAAGCGGTGACAGACCAAAGTAGCTCTATTGTGGCTGAGCTCTGTGTAGGTGGGAGGTTTGGACCAGTGGGAAAGGAAGTAAAGCTCAGTAAGATTCTCTCCTAAATATTCCAGCAGTATAATCACAGTAAAAATAGAATAAAATAAAGAAAGCTAAGAATTGAGAGGAAAGAAAGAAAGGCGTGAAAGCAAGAAAAAAGATATTTCAGAAGGAAAGATCCTCCCATCTGACTTATGGCTCCTATTCCTATAATTTTGCGGCACCATATGTTGATCCACTTTGCCAGGAGTCAAGAACGTGTTTATATCCTACACTTTAGTAGATCTGAGACTTTCCTCACCTAGCAAGACACAATGGGCTGCTTAGCCTAGGGAAATCCCTTCTTCCCCCACAGCCAACACTAGTAGGGACAAGTGGGAGCCACAGTGCCACAAGATAAACCAAGGAAACAAAAATAAAACTGTTAAATTTTTGTCATTGGAACCACAGCCCACAAAAGTAGACTAGGACCTGCATGCTAAAGTGAAAGAGAGTGACTGCCTATGACAATAAAAGATCTAAATAGGACTCAGAGTCTCCTATCATAACAAAGTGCTCAGTATGCAATTGAAAATCATCTATCATATCAACAAGGAAAATTACAACTTGAATTAGAAAAGAAAATCAGCTGATGCAAATACAGAGATGAACCAGGTATTGGTATTATTTGACAAGAATTTTAAAGCAACCATCATAAACTATGCTCCAAGAATTAACTATAATATTTTCTTGAAACAATGAAAAAATAGAAATCTAAACAAAGAAAAAGTTAAGAGAGAGGAATGTAGAACAATGAAACAATAGATAGCCCAGAAATAGACCAACACGAGTATGCACAATTGTTTTTTTGCAAAAGTATAAAATCAATTCAATGAAGAAAGGATAGCCTTTTCAACAAATGGTGCTGGAACAACTGAAACACCCATAAGCAAAAGCCAAACAAAATAAAAAACACAAAACAACAACAAATCCTTGACTTAAACATCACTCCTTATACAAAATTAATTTGAAGTTGATCATATACTTAAATGTAAGACATAAACTGTAAAGATTTTTGGAAGAGTAAGAGAAGAGAAAATAACCTTGTGGAGCTAGAGTTGGACAAAGAGTTCTTAAAATTGACACTAAATGTACAATCCATAAAAGAAAAATTGAGAAATTAAACCTTATCAAAATTAAAACTTTTATTTTCTATAAAGCCAGGTGAAGATAATAAAAAGATAAGCTACGAGTCAGGAGAAGATATTTTAAAAATTCATATCGGATAAAGGACTAGCATCTGGAACATAAATAAGAATTCTCAAAATTCAACATTAAAAAAAATCTACTTAGAAAATTAGAAAATGAGCAAATGAAATGAACAAACATATCACTAAAAAAGATGTACAATTGACAAGTGCTATAGACTGAATACATGTGTCCATTCCAAAATTTATATATTGAAACTTATTCCCCCAATGTGATGATATTTGGAGCTAGGGCCTTTGGGAAATTATTAGGTCATGTGGGTGGAGCTCTATGAATAGGATTAGTTCTCTGATAAAGAGAGACCCCAGATTGCTTCCTGCCCCTTCCACCACATGAGGACATATTGAGAAAAAGACATCTGTTTATGAACAGGAAGTAGGCCCTCATCAGACACTGAACCATCTAGTGCCTTGATCTTGGAGTTCCTAGCTTCCAGACTGTGAAAAATGAATGTTTGTTGTTTAAGTGACCCAGTATACCATAGTTTTGTTATAGCAGCCTGAATAGACTAAGATAACAAATAAATATATGAAAAGATATTTTTCTACATTTGCTAAATTTAATTTGCATTCAGGAAAATACAAATTAAAACCACAATGTGATATCATTAGACATATGTCAGACTGGCTAAAATTTTAAAAAATAACAATAATAAATGCTTGTAAAGATACAAAAAACCAGATCGCTTATACATTGTTGATGGAAATGTAAAATGATAGGTTCATTCTGAAAAACAATTTGGAAGTTTCATAAAAAAGCTAAATATGCAATTACATATGACAAGGTCATAATACAATTGAGTACTTGTTCCAGATAAATAAAAACTTACATTTGTAAAAAATCTCTTATGCATATATATATTCATAGAAGCTTTATTCATAATAGTAAAATTGAGAACAGGTCAGATGTTTTTCAATGAGCAAATGGTTAAACATATTGTGGTACATCTATACCACTGAGCAATAAAATAGATAAATACAACAACTTGAATGAATCTCCAGGGAATTATGCTGAACAAAAAAATCCAATCATAAAGGTTTCATATTGTATGATTTCCTTTACATAACATTTTTGAAATAACAAAACTTTAGAAATGAAGAGATTGCTGGTAACCAAGGGGAAGGATGGTTATAAAAGAATAATATGAGGGATTCTTACAATAGAGTTATTCTTATCTTGTTTCTGGTGGTGTATACATGAACCTACATCTCATAAAACTGTGTTGAATTAAATATACAGAGAGACACTAATGAGTTTAAAAAAGAAAATTTGAAAAATCTAAACAGATTTGTGGATAATATCAATGTCAATACAATAGCCCCCGCTTATCCACAGGGATTATGTTCCAAGACCTCTAGTGGATGTCTGAAACCACAGGAAGTACTGAACTCTATATATATTATGTTTTTTCCTATACATGTAGACCTATAATAAGATTTAATTTACAAATTAGTATAATAAGAGATTAACAACAGGAATAATAAAATAAAACAATTATGACAATATACTGTAACAAAAGCTATGTGAATGTAGTCTCTCCCTCTCAAAGTATCTTATTGTACTGTATTCTTGCTTCTTGTGATGATCTAAGCTGATAAAATGCCAAACCTATTCCTAAATCTGTATAACTGTCTCTAACTTTCAGTAAATGGTCCGGTGTCTCTCGTTTCAGAGCACTCTTGCTGAAGTCTTTGTATAGGCTCAATGTTTTCTGGCACAACAACACATCGCTGTCAATCACATGTTTTCTGTCATGTCTTCTACCCACAAATTTAATACTCTTTCTATATTAACTAAGCACTTATCATGCACTATGGCAGTAACTTTGAAGTTTGAGATGCAACAGAAAACTAACACAAATTTCTTTTTCTTTCACAATTTCACAGATAGCAGATTTATTCTTACCATAGATCTTAGCAACCTTAGCATACATTTTTTTTCTTTCCTTATTGAGAACTTTCACATTTTTAGTTAAAACACTCTATAGTTTCTCTTTGGAATATCCAAATTTCCAGCATCACTACTTTTGCACTTTGGGGCTGTTGCTAAGTAAAAGAAAGGTCTGTTGAACACAAGCATTGTGATACAACCATATTAGATCTGATAACCGAGAGATGATGTCTACAATGTGACTAACAGAGGAAGTGTCTACAGGGTGGAGATGCTGGACAAAGGGATGTTTCATGTCTGGGTTGGAAGGGAGCTGGTGGCTTGAAATTTCATCACACTATTCAGAATGCCATGCAATTTAAATTTAAAACTTACAAATGGTTTATTGCTGGAATTTTTTATTTAACGTTTTCAGACTGCTGTTGACCTCCTATAACTGAAACTGCAGAAAGTAAAACTGGATAAAAAGGAATTATCGTATCTTGGTTGCGATATTGTACTAGTTTTGCAAGATGTTATCACTGGGAGAAAGAGTAAAACGTACTGGATGTCTCTGTATTATTTCTTCCAACTGCTTATGACTTTACATTTATCTCAATGAAAATTTCAAATAAAAAAAAAGAAAAATGAAATGTTTCCTCTGAAGGAATCCCCTTCTCACTTTAATGTGGAAGATGGGCCATAAATGTAAATGTCGATGATGAGGACAACTGAAGAGCAAGAGTACTGTTTCCCGTTTGTGTCATCTGACTTTCAGTAACCTTCAATCCAGAAACCTGTGACTGACTAGGTTGTCCTCTGGTCTTTCATCTCCCTAATTGATTCCTTTTCTCAAGCTCTTGAGTGAGATCTTTTTTGTCTTTCTCTAAATTCAGGTGGTCCCTAAGGCTTCATCCTCAGTTTCTTCTCATCTACATTTTCTTGCTAAAATGTCTCCCATGACTTTAAATGTCACTGATTCCCTGATAAACATCTCCAGGCCTGCACATTCCCTGGAACTCCAGATCTAGCTGCCTTCTTGACATGATCATTTGCATATTTAATCTTCTTCATCCCATGATGGTCAAACTTCTCCATCAAATATGCTTCTCCCCAAATGTTCTTGTTTCAGGGAACTGCATCATTAATTTCAGTCTAAAAATATCAGTTTTGAATTACATTTCTCTCTTTTTTCCCTCTTTTATATTTATGTCATTTGCATTTAAGCAGAAAATCTTATTTGCTCCACCATCAAAATATATTCTACACATGACCAATTTTCCTACCACCCTAGTCTAAACCATTTTTATTCCTGAATAGTCTAACCATAAAATAATCTTCTAACTGGTTTCTTTTCTTCTACTCTTGCTCTTCTAAAGCTTTTTCCCCTCATGGCAGTCAGAGTGATCCTTGTCTCTAAAATGTAAGGCAGATCAAGGCACTCCACCTATTTGAAACCCACTAATGGTAACCATCACACATGGAATAAAATTAGATTTTAAGCTGTGGCTTGCACAATTCTGCTTACATGATTACCAACCTTCAATGCATATATTATCATTCATGGAGCTGATGCCCAGGTAAGTGCTCATCAAGAGAGGCCTGGATAAAGAAGTGGTACAAATATACAATGGAATATTACTTGGCCACAGAAGAAGAATGAAATCTTACCATCCTTATTACGCTAAGTGAAATAAGCCAGACAGAGAAAGACAAATGCCATGTGACCTGACTTATATATGAAATCTAAAGAATAAAATAAATGAACAAACAAAACAGAAACATATCCATAGATAGGATAAACTGATGGTTGCCAAATAGGAGAGGATCGAGGGGCTGGGTGCAAATGGTGAAGGGATTAAGAAATACAAACCGATAGTTACAAAATAATCATGGAGGTGTAAAGTACAGCTAGGGAATACAGTCAATTATATTGTAATAACTATACAGTGCGAGGAGAGTACTACATTAATCGGGGGGAATGATTTCATAAATGGCATAAAAGTCAAACTAGTATGCTGTTCATCTGAAACTAATATAAAACAATATTGAATGTTAACTGTAATTGAAAAAAATATATAGCCAGGATATGACCCTAATTTTTCTTAAAACCCTAAAATTTTCCATTATAATCAAGGTCATACAAACATTTCTTATTATGTTTGTCTTTACGATTTGTGTTTTCTCTTTTAATCTTATGATTTCATTTTTTTAAATAAGTTGATTGATTCAATGATATTACTTAGAAGAGTCAAATTTATATAGTTTAGGAATATGGGTTGTAGATTTAGTCTGATTCCTATCTGTCATTTACTTCCTGTCTGACCTTGATGAAGTAACAATATCTCTGAGTCTCAATTCCATCATCAATAAAACAATAATTACCACATGAGGTTTCTGTAAGGATCAAATGTCATTACATCTAGCACATAGTAACCCTTCAATAAATGTCAACTATAATTGTTATTATTTGCGGTTAACTCATAATTTGATGTGTCAGAATAAAAGATTATCCTGCATGAACCTTAGTTTTAAGCTTTTCTCTCAGTCAATAGCATTAAAAGAGAGAGATAAGACTAAAATTTAAAACAAACTTGTTTTGTACCACAAATAAAAATTAAACAAGCATTTTAATGTTTTCTAATTTATTTTCTTTTTGTAAAAGGTTAAATTACAAAATCATTTGTTCTCATAGATTTTGCTGTTACATGCATCATGACATTGATCTTTCTGGCACTTTCATCATTATTATTTCCTTTTTAACTTATAAATCTCTTATTACCTCATAAAAAATTTTTTATTTCAAAACAATGACTTTTTTCAACAAATGTTACTTCATCATTACTGAGCCAGTTTTCAAAATGTAAAAGAAACCCCATGATTAATCTTACTGCTTATGGAAAATTATTACTTTTGATGAGATTTAATGGTTAAACAAGTATCAGATTCTAACCTTCTATATATCAGAAAAGGAAACATTTTATGCCTCCTCCTCCGACCCCACAACCAGTCTCGATTTTCTTTTTTTTTTTAATACATGTTTTTTTATTTTTCAATTACAGTTGACATACAATATTGCATTAGTTTTAGGTGTACGACACAGTGATTATACATTTATATAACTTACAAAGTGATCACCTTGATAAATCTAGTACCCATCTGACACAATACATAGTTATTGCAATACTATTGCCTATATTCCCCATGCTATACTCTACATACCCAAGACTATTTTGTAACTACCAATTTGTATTTATTAATCCCCTCCCCTCTTCATGCATCCCCTCACTCCTCTCATCTGGCAACCATCAAAATGTTCTCTGTACAGGCAGTGCCCTCGTGGTTCCCCAGATCTGTCTCTTGCTTCAATAGTGTTTGGACAAAACAGATCCACAGATGCCCCTTTTTCCAGTCTTCGACCACTCTCTAATCTCTTTCCCAGTTGCAACCTTCAGAACCTTCTCAGCTGTCCTTGGCCTTGACCAGCCAACACTGTTTTTGAGCTTAACTCCTTATTGCTGAACAACCAAGAGCTCTCAAATCTGTCAGAATTATTCCATCGAGGTGGAGGCCTCTGTCAACCTCCTGGTCAACCTACATCTGTTGGCCTCTTGCACCTACCTCTCTCTGGGCTTCTATTTGGACCATGATGATGTGGCTCTGGAAGGCATGGGCCACTTTTTCTGCAAGTTGGCTGAGGAAAAATGCGAGGTCACCGAGAGTCTTTTCAAGATGCAAAACCAGTGTGACGGCTGCCTCCTCTTTTAGAACTGCAGAAACCTTCCCAAGATAAGTGAGGTAAAACTCAAGATGTCATGGAAACTTTCATGATCATGGAGAAGAACTTGAACCAGGACATTTTGGATCTGCATGCTATGGGTTCTGCCTGTGCAGACCCCCGTCTCTGTGACTTTCTGGAGAGTCACTTCCTAACTGAGGAGATGAAACTCATCAAGAAGATAGGTGACCATCTGACTAACCTCTGCAGGCAGACTGGTCCCCAAGCTGGGCTGGGTGAGTATCTCTTCAAAAGGCTCACCCTCAAGCATGACTAGGAGCCTTTAGAGCCCAGAGGTTTTTGAGGGACCCCTCTGCATCCCCCTGGTGTTGGCCTTGTACCTGAGCCTCTCCCGGCAACCACTAGGCAGCCTTCTAACCACCATGGAGCCCTCTCCCATGGCTTGCACCAAAATAAAACAAAAGAGATTTTTGCAGAAGAAAAAAAAATTTCTCTGCATCTGTGAATCTATTTCTGTTTTGTTTGTCTATTTATCCGGTTCTCTAGATTCCACATATACGTGAAATAATACGATGTTTATCTATGGCTGATTTATTCCACTCAGCACAATACCCTCTAGGTCCATCTATGTCATTGCAAATGGCAACATTTCATTCTTTTTTATGGCTGAGTAGTATTCCACTGTACATACATACTACCTCTTTATCCATTTATCCATTGATAGACACCCAGGTTGCCTCTATGTTTTGGCTATTGTAAATGATGCTGCAATGAACATATAAATGCACGTCTCTTTGAAGTAAGTGAAACCAAAAAAATAAACAAATAGGAGTTTATTTTTGAGTTTTTTTGGATAATACCCGGATGTGGAATTACTGGGTCCTTTTTTTTTGTTGTTATAGCCTTTGTTTTAAAGTCTATTCTAAGTATTGCTACCCCAGATTTTGTTGTTGTTGTTATCATTTTCATGAAATACCTTTTTCCATTCCTTCGCTTTTAGTTTGTGTGTCTTTTGATCTGAAGTGAGTTGCCTTTAGGCAGCATATATAAGGGTTTTGTTTTCTTATCCATTCAGCCTCCCAAAATCTTTGATTGGAATGCTTAATTCATTTACATTTGAAGTAATTGTTGGTAGATATGTAGTTATTGCCATTTTATTATTCATTTTTTATCTTTTTCTTTTCTTTTTCTTAAAATCTTTCTAACATTTCTTGTAATACTGGTTTGTTGGTGATAAACTCTTTTAGCTTTTTGTTGTCTGTGAAGCTCTTTATCTGTCCTTTGATTCTAAATAATAGCTTTGCTGGGTAGAATTATCTTGGTTGTAGGTCCTTGCTTTTCATCATTTTGAATATTTCATGTCAATCCCTTCTTGCCTGCAACATTTCTGTTGAGACATCAACTGACAGTCTTATGCGTTTAGGCCTGTTTAGGTTCATCTTGTTTGAGACTCTCTGAGCTGGGCTTGTATATCTCTTTCCTTCATCAGGTTAGGAAAGTTTTCCATCATTATTTTTTCAAATAGGTTTTCATTTTTTTGCTCTCTCTTCTTCTGGTATTCCAATGATGTGAATATTGGTATGCTTGATGTTGTCCCAGAGGCTCCTTAAAATATCCTCATTTTTTGGGGAGGCGGAATTCTTTTTTTTTTGCTGTTTCAATTGGGTGTTTTCTGCTATCTGATCTTCCAAATTGCTGATCTGCTTCATCTAATTTACTGTTAATTCCTTCTAATGTATTCTTCATTTCAGCTATTGTATTCTTCATTTATGACTGTTTTTTTTTATGCTTTCTATTTCTATTTGTATGTGTTCTATCTCTTTATTGAAGTTCTCACTGAGATCATTGAGCATCCTTAATACTAGTGTTTAAAATTCTGCATCTGGTAGATAACTTGTTTTATTTTGTTTAGTTCTTTTTCTGAAGCTTTATTCTTTTCTTTTATTTGGGACATGTTTCTTCATCTCACCTTTCTTGGCTGCCTGGCTGTGTTTGCTTCTATGTATTAGGTAGAGTTGCTGTGTCTCTCAGTCTTGGTAGAGTGTCCTTATTTAGTAGATGTCCTGTGAAATCCAGTGATTCGGTCTCTCCAGTTATCTGAGCCAGGTGCTCTAGGTGTGTCCCTAGGGTTGTGTGTGCCATCTTGTTGTAGTTGAGGCTTGGTTGTTGTTTGCACATCAGTGGGAGGGATTGATCCTCAGGCTGATTGGTGATGAGGACTGGCCATGACTGCAGTGGAGGAGCTGTTGTGAAGGGGCTGATCCTACAGAGTAGGATTCATTTTAGCAGGGCTCTGGTGCCTGCCAATTCTGCTCTTGGGTATGTTCTTTGTGAAGGTAGTTCGTGGTGCTCGGTATAATCTGAAGCTATCCATGGGCATTTTGGTTCTGAGGCCACTTGGGAGAGGCGTTGTTGCAGGCCAAGTTTAGGAGTTGCCTATGCCCTACTTAGAGCCACTTGGTGTGAGCTACAAAGTGATCTGCAGATGGTTTCCACTTGTTCTGGTCTTGAAGGTGCTTGGGAGAGGCTAAGCTATGAACTGAAGCTGGCTGCTCCTAGTTCTGGACTTGGGACATATTAGCAAAAGGTATAGGGCATGTTGAGGCCAGATGCTGCTTGTTTAGAGTTTGCAAAACTTTGAGAGATTTTAGGTAAGTTCACAGAATGAACCAAAGTAGAATGCTTGTATAGAAAAGCCACTGGAAGTGGCTTGGTTGGGCCTGCAAGTTGGATGGGGTCTCAGGGAATTACTGGGGCAAGGGAACCAGTGTCAGCCAGTTTGAAGGAGTCTCAGATATGGTGGCCATCTGTGTCTGCTCGCTGGGTTAGGGGAGGGCTCAACAAAGGAACAATGGATTCTACTAGCACTTCTGTCTGGGAGAAATCTGCCTCTCCGGCCCTTGTTCTGAAACCAGACAATTCAGTTCCTTGCCATATGCCTCTGGTGCCTTTTGTGCTGCTGCCCCAGCACTGGAGCTCAAAGCAAGTGAGTTTGTCAGCAAGTAAGTCCATGCGCCAGCCCTTTAAGAGCATTGCCTGTAATGCCAGCAGCTCTCCATCTCACTCAGCCACAATCCTCACTGGTTTTCATAGCCAGAAGTTATAGGGATTTCTCTTCCCATTACTGGATCCCTAAGCTAGGGAGCCTGGTGTCCGGCTGAGACCCATTGCTCCTTAGGGGTACCTCCGTAGCTGAGATATCGCTCCTGATTTTTAACCACTACATGTGGGTGTGGGACTAGCTTGTTCTGTATCTCTGGCCCTCTTATCAGTCTCAATGTGGCTTCTTTTGTATGTCCTTAGTTATAAGACTATTCAGTTAGACTTCAGGTGATTCTCAGTGATGGCTGTTCTGTAGTTTAGTTTTAATTCTGATGTGGTCATGAGAGGAGGCAAGCACAGTGTTTACCTACTCTCCTATCTTCACTGGAACTCTTGAAAAATTTTCTTGATTCTGCAGAATAAAAAAGCACATAGCTTTTTTAGTGGTTAAAATCATCTCTAAGATCAGAAAAACCTAACTGTTTGTGCCTTGAGGTGTTTTCATAGTTATTCATTAGGGTGTCTCTGGTAAACAGTAAAGATTCTGTCTCAGCATTATCATTGGAGTTTACGGAGTTTATGAAGAGACTTATGTGCTATCTCAGCTAGGTCATCAAAACTCTGAAAAAGTTACACAAAGTATTAGTAAATATATAAATATTTTAACTAGCATCTGGTTTATATACTTGTCATCCTCTTTCAGTGCTTCATTTTTTTCTATAATTATTTATCTAACTTTACTAATTTATTTTTATTTTATATCCCCTCATTAAGAATATAAGTGAAAGGATAGGCATTTTTTTATGTTTTATATACTGTGTTATCCTCAAGATTTAGAACAGTGATTAGTATATAGTAAGCACTTAATATGTTTTTGTGTATTGAATGAATGAATTGACATCATCTTCTTATAAATATTGTAAACATAAATAATATTTTTAAAGTTTAATAACTAAACAAATAATTTACTTAGTTACTACTTCTTTTCTCCTGCTAATTGGCCATCTACAACACTGCCAATAAAACTTTGGATATTCAAAATGCAAATATATATCTATATATAGATTATATATCTAGATCCACATATAACTATGGATATATAACTGTATGGATCTAGAAATAAATCTCAAACTACATAACCTACTGAAGTACTTATGAATTGCAAAATGAGCAATAATCAACAAAATATAAGACCATATATAAAAATGCTTATATGTTTTAAATTTTGCAGAGGTATGAACTTGATTTCTTAATACAAATATCCATCATCCAAATTTTGTTGTTAGTCCATGTCTTTTTTTTTCTTTCTTTCTTTCGTTCGTTCGTTCGTTCGTTCTTTCGTTCGTCG